>NC_057937.1:1222500-1522500 GCF_018555375.3 Anguilla rostrata
GAGAGAACATGGGTTCTTATGGTTTAATCTTCACACACAAACACATTTAAAAATAAATAATAATAACCTGAGATGTTTCAAAAAGATTTCAGAAAAGAGCAATTGTATCATTTGACTCGTGAATCCAAGACACATTAGATGCATCGGCTAACAGGAGCAGGCAAATCCAATTGCTTTATCGATCAAGCACTTAATGATCTCGCCGTATTAGATTTTGACCTCTGTTTAATTTTTTCCAGCCCATTACAATGGCAGGAAAGTGTAGCTTGGCCTCGGGCTATCGCATTCTGCGTATAAAAGCGGTCTTCAAGAGCCGCGCATAAGTGGCCTTCTCCTCAGCTCCAATCAATGAGCGCTTCTCGCGGCTACCGGCTAAATATACAACCCGTCCCACCAAGGCTTGGGAACAATCTATTAAATCTTAATTTCGTACTTCCAAGCTCGGAAAGGATCCAGTCAGGGCTCTCTCGCAGGAGCGGTGTTAGTCACGTATCACCAACCCTGCGTGGGTGGGGAGGTGTGCTGGTGAGGAAACCAGGGAATTTGTGGAGGTGGAGGAGGAGGAGGAGGAGGAGGAGGAAGAGGGAAGTTAAAGGAAAAACGAGGCTTCAAATCTTGCCAGAACAATGGAACTGTGAAGATGAAGGTCTTATCATTGCTGTGAAGTTTTTTTAATTACTGAATCCTGTAAAACGTGCTACGGGAATAACATCTTCAATCTTCAAATGCCTTCCGTTTTTCTGCTAATTGAGCGCTATAATTGGCAGGGCTGTACCTTAAAGGTCCGGGAAACGGGATTCTAGCTGTGGTTATATTCCCCAGACGTGACCACTGATTGTCTTCTCGATGTGTCTTTCAAGTTTTTAACACAATTATCACCATTAAATCGCAGTAAACACCGCTGGATTATCGTGACCCGTTCCACAGAAACGGACAGGGTGGGCGTGTATCTGGCGCTCATTAATATTTATATTCATTCACGGCATATGTAAACCATTCCTCGTTGCTAGGTTACAGCAGGCTGTCCCATGCAATAACATACTACCAAGGAACACAAAGGAACACAACATAAGCTAGGCCTTAAGCAACATAAGTTAGGCTTTACCATCCTATAGTTAAACCTGCAGATCATTCAACGTGTAATAACATCGTACTGTAACGCTGAGCAACTGTACACTAACATTAGAATTGACAGAAGTCTCAAACTCCGGACATTACACCCAAGTATAGAAAGGCTTTGAGTCCACATATCTAAGCTTGAAAGCTAGTTAATTATCCCTGTCTAATGGTAGGCCTACTTAACGATCCATCACACGCTTGTTCTGCAGCACTCAGGAGTGTCACTAGCAGCAACAGTTGAGGTGAAGGCACTGCACCATGCACCAGTGCTAGCGCTAGCTTTTTAGCAAAGCCACACTGTTTTGGTGAAGTCTCCCTCCCAAAAAAGGGCGCTACAAATATTAACTGCTGGAGTTATTGAAGCATTGCTGTGCCTGCGGGCCTCCAGACATAAAACCCGCTTCCTGGGGACCTCCTCTTTTTTGTTCGTTTCTGCATCCATCCCAATCTGGCAACCCATGGCAACGACGCATATTACACACGTTGCCGACTCACAGTCTCGCGCGTCCGTGTGGGGAAACAGTCAGAGCGTCTCGAGCATCGAACACGCTGGAGGTCCTCTTCGCATCTCTTCTGGAAAGATCCGCGGGGGAGCGGCACACGCGGCGGCTCGTTCGCGCTGGAGGGAGCTCTCCGGCGACGCGGAGCCAGAGCTCTGCTTAAGCGCGTTTAAAAGGGCCGCACGCAGGCAGGCCCAATCAGAGGCCGCCGGGAGAATGGACACGGAGGTGAAATCAAAGACGCAATGGGGGGGGGGGGGGGCCAGAGGAGACGGGCGGCTCGATTGGTCAACGGTCGAGAGAGAAGACGGGAAACGGGAGGGCATCAATCTTTCAGCACAGCCCAGCCCCACTGATTCACTCTTTCATTTACTCAACATCCCCCTTTCCCCCCTGCCCCCTGCCCCCACCCTTTCCCCCCTGCCCCCTTTGGAACATGAAACAAAATGGAGGACGGATTAACTCGAGGATATGAATGCACTCCAGGTGGAAGGAGAATGTACGGCAGGACAGGAGGGATAACTGTCAGCTGCAACCCAGCTACCAAACACTCAGCAATGGACCGGTGGCTGGTGTGGGACAGACCAAAATACACATAAATATAAACATAAAAGCCAAAGAATAAACTCACTAGAGATCATGAGACTGTTTCTACTGGCCCTTCAGAAAACAACTACCGTTTTCTCCCTACAACATGACAGACTGGTTTGGTAAAGCACAGAGGATAATACAGATTACCGTTAACAAAATAATATGACCTCCCTCATGCTATAGCTACAGTACTTTTCATACAACACTGACAGACATGCAGCTGTATGAAATATCGACCATTATTTTCCCATTTTGAACCAGTAGGCGTGTGATAAATGAATATTGCTAATAGGTTTTATTGTGACATGTCAACGCTATTTAACATTGGAAAACAGGGCTCATCTTGGAATTCCGACCCGATGCGTTTGTGAGTCTCTCATTACGTTACGCTCTGCAATGCAGGCAAGAGGCGAGGAGGACGGGAAGCGTCCTCCGCCGGCTCGCCGGTGCTGGACCAGCAAACGAGGCGCAGGAACGCGGAAGCCCCATCAGCAGAACCGCGCCATTGTGACGGCACATCTTAAAAAGCTCATTAAGAGAACCCATGCATGACGCTCCTGTCACCCCGTGCGCTTTTACAACCGCCGTCCTTGTCGTATGCACTGGACTGAAAACTATTTGCTTTAATTCAGTCGGTGGGGATGCTGAAAAACTCCAAAGCGGCATGTGTGTGTGGGCTCACAACCCCAGTATCCAGTAAAGGGGGGGTTTGGGGGTTGGGGGGGGGGGGGGGGGGGAAGGAGCAGGAACGGTGTCACAGAGATTCAAAGATCACTCGGTAATAATACAGTTTGATATTGAATGTGTCAGCCACGAGGACCACATGGTTATGATGAGAAATAACATTTAACCTTCCTCTCCAGGATGACAGTGGCTGGAGTGCTGCTTTATTGCCAACAGGGGGCAGGTGATTTATTACTGCAGTTCCCGGCCCATTGTTTATTATCAGCAAGCTTTCAGCAGTCTCTGCGAAGGTAAAATACCGTGTTTCCATTGAAGCAAATGAACAGGGGGAGAGAAAGAATAGTGGTTGCATTAACAATCGTGACTCTCACATGCTCAGCATTTGAGATTCACGTTCTCTTTTTGTCTTTTTTTTTTTAGAGGAAACTTTGCAGATGAGGTAACTGGGTTTCAAGTGATATTTGTTTTTTTATTATAGGTTGATTAAGGTTGTTTTTTCTTCTGCTCCCTGTCTATGCAGGCTCAGAATCCACAGGTGTAACCAGTGACTCAGACTGTTGTCCTCAAGATTAGTTCAAGTGATGTGGTGTGCAGTCGTGGACTAAATTGCCAACCCTGGTAAGCATGCGATGCACCTAAGCAGCACTCCAAAATATTTCTCAGGCCCGCCTCATGCCCACCTAATATAGCCAAAACGGCCTCTTTCTTCCTTATGCTCCAATATTCTCCCATAATTACCTCCATAAAATAATCGCCTAATCAGTTGTCTTTCAGGGCTTAAGCATAAACAAGTACAGAATCTAGAGGTACTGTACATTTTGCTATTAAAGCCAAGATTTATTTATTTATTCATTCATTCATTCATTCTTTTTATAGGGTGTTGTGACACATTTTTCATCCCGCCTTCCCTGGACAGAAGATGGGGGCCAGGTGATTGATTTGTCGCTTGGAAACAGGCTCAGCAGGTAATAGACCAGCGCTGTGTAAAGTGAGCTTGTGCCGTGACACTAAAACCGCCTGAAAGCCATTTTCTGAGACTCCACTTTCCCTGGCCACTGGAATAGCAGCCAGAGAGTGAAGTGTGGTGATCGCATTGCTCTCAATAACAGTGGATGTGTGTGTCTTTTCCTTCACGATTTGTCTATTTAGTCATGTTTGAATTTAGAAAAATGGCATCATGTCTGAAACAAGCCTGGAGTACATGAGGTTTATCTACACTACAGAACTACACATGCTTGACTTTTAATTTTATCTGCACTTTTATTTAAACTGCTTTGTAAATATGGTATGAGCACAGTAAGAGAGGCGAAGGGGTTTTGCAGTAATGCAGTGCTGCCGAACCGAGCCGCTGTGGTATTAAACTTCCGAATGCCAAGAAAGCTGCCATGGCTCATTTCTTAGGCGGGGGGAGGAACGTGGGATCATATACCTTTACTGCCAAAGTTTAAGGAACACGCGCTGCGATGCTACTCCGCGTGTAATACACAGGCCGGGCTGCCTGCTGTCTGCTCCGCTGCGAGGGTCCGCTTGGAATGCTGTCAGGGTAGTTTCCCCGGCAAGTCCATAAAACATGTTGTGCAATTTTTCTTAATTAGCCGGGAGCTGCTCGATGCAGCCCGTCCTGTGCGTGAGGCAGGCGGGGTGGGGGGGGGGGGCGGCGAGGGGAGGGGGGTGCGGGGGGGGGCGGAGGATGAGACGACGGGGCGAGGCGCTGTCCGTGAGGCTGGCCGGCCACAGCCCTGCGAGGCAGAGGACAGCGCGACACACACAGTCACACGAGGTTAATCACTCAGGGCTTTCAAACGACGAGCCCGCCTGCATCGCGGACCGCCCCGGGCTTTTTAACGTCCGCTCCCGCGCTGCGGTCCACCTGACGGCGAAGCTGGACGCGGCGCAGACGGGAAGTAGGTCATGTGAGAAAGCCGGGACGTGCGTGGGCAGGGCGGGGATTCGGCGCTCCCGTCCGTGCGGATGGACCGGACGCAGCGCATCCTCTCTGTCGACAAGTCCGCCAACGTCGGGGGAAACCGAAAAGCCCTCTGCACTCAACACAGGATCTGCATTCGCCCCGCTGTGCCCCGGTTACAAACACGCAAACAAAATCAACCAATCAGCAGGCTGCTCCTGCAGCTTTCAAATTCAGATCATGTCGACGCTCATGTCTTTACCTGACACCATCCACCCACCGCTGAGACGGAGAGATAAAACCAATCCACTGCCTGCCAGTCTGCCATTATAAAATACGGCAACATCATAACTGAAATAACTTCACACGTGATTATGCATTACGGGATCGCCATGCAGGATCTCACTGTTTTTTCTCTGTATGTTTATTTTATGTCATTCATTATGACAGTTCCTTTGGAAAGGGTGTCATATTAAAGAGAGTTTGAGCAGTTGCCCTGTAATGTAAATGAAAACTATACACATGTTTTTCTCTCATTCATTCAGGATGTGAGTCACTCCTTACTGTACATTCATACTGTACCTTGATCCTTCCTTACTTTTAATTACACAACCAAAGTCCATTTGCTGCCAACTCTGAGGGATGCTTTGGATAGAGTCTCAGTTTAAACCCCAGAATCTCTGAAAAGCAGCACAGAGCCGGGGCGCGCTCAGTGAAAAGAAAAGTATAAATCCTGCAATTTAAACCATCTGTGTGGCATCCTAGAGAGCTCCAGGCCAAACATGGGCACTGAAACACGATTTCAAGTACAGAGAAAACACCGGCCTGAAAGAGTTCACAAACACACACACACGCACACGCATGCACACATGCACACGTACGCACGCTCGCATTCCCACACATGCACACACATGCACACATACACACGCACACACACACACACACACACACACACACACACAAACGTGCAGGCACGCACACTCACATTCCCACACACATGCACACACGTGCACACATACACATGGGCATGCACATGTGCACACCTTCAGGCATATCCACAGTCCTCTCCATTTAAATAATTTACTGCAGGTCGTGGATCTTTTATGAATGAAGTCACCTGACCCTTAACCCTGCAGGATCACACTTCCCTGGTCATACATGCATCACCTTCTGAGCTCACGCAAACGCCAGGTGAGCTCCTGTTTCCAGATCACCTGTTAACATCCCCCGCCCCGTGTCATCTCTCATCGTGGGCAGGTAAGACCTGTGGCGCTGGCTCCCACCGTGCCTCACGTGTCCTCCGCCCACCACTGCACCCCACGCTGCTCCGTGTCACAGAATTAACTGTGTGCAGTCACAACATCTCCAGAACACCGCTTTGATTGGGAGCTTTACGGCCTGAGAGTAGCCAGTAATGAGTGTTAACAAGGTGAACATACACGTCAGTTAATCTGAGGTATATTAAAGGATATTTTCCTTCAAAATATGAAGCCACTGATTTGCATGATTTCTACATAAAGCAGGACAACTTTGAGTTTCCTTTTTTGAAATCTGCCTCATTCCAAACAGCAGAAGCACGGATCACTGGAAACAAGAAGAGGCATAATTACACAATGGGTTGTCTCCTTCGTGTCCCATCTTCATTCCCTATAAGAGCCAAACATGACATCACTTCCATAGCAACGTGGCCTAGCAACCACTATCCCTTGCCATTGGAAGAAATGGGAATGGGAGTTTGCATGCAGAGAAATGCGGAGACATCTTTGTCATTTGCAAAATGAGGAAATAATCTGAATGCTTGTTTTGATTACCATTTATCGAATGAGCCCGTTATATTCTTAGTAAGTTATAGGAAAATACAACTTCTGTTAAGCACGGCTAGGTTGCCTCTTTAAGAGGGGCAATGGACTGGTGGCCGGTGTGGGTCAAACTGGATGAATTTGACACACCAGGTTGTGTCTGGCAGTAGATGCGGAAATCATACTCTGTCACATTTGCATCAGGAAGTTCTAGAAGGCTTTGGCGTCATAAACAAGGCAGACTGTTAAACAAATGTAAAGCAAGGCAAGCCTGAGTATTTGAAATGCTCACTGTGTTTGGATCAAAAACAGGAGACATACAGTCACACTCACCCCCACATCGCACATGCATATGCCACACTCGTTCACCAATAGCTCTTCAGTGACCATCCCTTTCTGATAAAGAGACAGTGCCATCTAGTGGAACGCAATAAAACCTCACTACCGTGGCACAAACAGGGCTGAATCATTAACCTTGACATATGCCAGCAACTTTGTAATGCAACAATTACAATAATAGAACTATCACTTCGGAGAAAAGTAAAGAAAATGTCTGTGTGGCCTTTGAACAAATTACTTTATGAAAATGACTATTAATACCCCAAGGGTCTCCATTTTCTTTACAAGCTCAAATCTACTCCCTGGATCAATAAACCGGTTATTTTTTTTGTCATTCTTATTATTCAGACTATGCTTGCATATAAAAATCATAAGCATAATTTACGTCTAAAAGACGTCATACTATCCTCATGAAATTCAAGATACTGTACACTGCTTGTTCCAAATTCTAGATCCCAAAATTATGAACCCCTTTTGTAATAGAATTGCACTCCCTTGTTTTTTAATCAGCAATTCCAAAAGAACATAAATATATTCAACAGCCGAAAAAACACCCAAAGGTGATTATATTATACTTTCCAATCACAGCAGTCCCATAAACCAGGATGGGTTTAGAAGACCAAGGAGCCAGAACATCACCAGAAGGTCTGGGGTGGTTCCAGGTAATAATGGCTCTGTGTATTCACACTGTCAAGCCAAAAAAGCCTTGGGCCAAAAAAAGCCATAGTAGAAAAGCTTCTATCTCAGCATTAATAGAGAAAACATTAATCTCTGGAATGAAGTGATTCACTGACTTTACATAAGTAACAGCATGGCAAAGACTGCACACAGAAATGGCTGGCTTCCGTTATTTTCTAAAATAGGAAATGAATTGTCACAAAACGTGAAAATAAGCAGCTGGTGACACCACGTGTTTCAGAGGAGGCACAAAACTTTCCCAAATCAGCAGAGGGGTTCACACATGACAGTGGTAGGAGATAATGGGACGTTCCAGATTAGGGTGGTAATTGGACAAATTTAGCCTCACATTGGGCGCCAAATTATTTAATTCATTTTTTTAATAAAATAAAAAGTTTTATTTTTATAAGTTTATTAAAAACTTAACCGTTGGTATAGGGGCTGCATCGAGATGTTTTTGAAATTAAACTGGTCAACTGCATGCAATGTCTTGATGCCCATTTTTTAATTCTATTTTATTTGGTTTTTAGTCTTTATTTGCATTTTCTGTATTCCCAGCTTCTTAAACTACTTTTCCTTCTACACTGTCACCCCCAACCTTGGCTGTGAACCTTGGGTAGTAACACCTGCTTAAAACGAGTAATCACTATCACTGTAACCACCGCATATGATTATTTCTCCCTCAAATGGCCAAGTCTATAAAACCTCACCGCACTCTATTGGCTGCTCTTCAGATCTTGGCCAACAGCCTTTTTGGCTTGACAATCACCCCGGTGTGGTCCCATCTCCTGACCCAAAGCCCAAGACGGAACGCATCCTCGTCCAACAGCGTCATGACAACAGCAACCCCAGCCAACGTCCAGGTGCAAGCCCCTCCCCTCGTTCCTGAGCCCACATCAAATGCTTTTACAGAATGTCTTAATAAAACCTCCTTTTTTTAAATGCATAATTGCCATATGCAAATGTACAGTACTTAACAGCATATTGAGACTCTTGCATAAGAGGAGGTGAAGTGTGGAAAGAGACCACCATTTTCCAGCAAGGCTCTGAGCCAAAGCAGTAATCTGCACTGCTATTCTGGATAGAGTACACTTAGCTCACTTCAGCTCGCAAATAGCACAGCAGTTACGCTGAGCTTTATGTCCATGTACATAATGGGCAAACTCCTTTCACAACGCAACCCACGTCTGACAAATTGCCAGCATTATTCTGTCACCAACTTGCATGCAAGTGGGGTCTTAAAAGTACAAGGTACATTTTAGTAAGCTGATTCCAGTAATGATCAGTGACAATGGCTTCATTATATTGCTGTCAGGGCAGTGTGAATGCATAGGACAATGCTGATGCAAGCATGCATCACAACTACCCGGAGACTACCCAGACCCCAATGTTATTCACCGTAACCGTAGTGATACTGGTACTCAGTGTTCTGGCAGTGGAGACGGTCTTGTATTTCCCATCTTATTTGTAAAATATGCATGGAAATATCACTGCACTCAATCAAAATTGAATACCGAAGGTGTGTGAAGTTATAAATCAATAGGAGGAGTAGGACCATCCACACACTGCCAAAAACATCTGGACAGACAGGTCTACAGTACCAAAGATATTTTTTATTTTATAGTGCTTACATGATCAAAAAAATAAATGTGCAAAGTACAAAAATGTGCAGGCCCTGGAGGAATGCATTTAAATAAATCTTCAGCAATTCATTTTTATTATCCATTTATTTTATTTGATTTTTTTGCTTGCAGTTACCTTTTATGCTTCTGAACTGAATAGTATTGAGTTATATTTTAATCATAATAGTCATAAACTTCCAAATTTATGACCATAATTCACTATTTTTGAGAAAAATGTTTTGAAACAATTTAAAATGAATATAAAAATGCTGTAACTGAACATATCCAATGAGAGGAAATCATCAGCATCATCAATAATTGTAATTGCCATGGTGATCATCACTATGAACACAGCCGTCTGTCCCACGATCATCCTAATCATCAGCAAGACCATCACCATCATCATCATCAATACTGTCACCATCATCATCTCCTTTAATGCAACTTCGATCGCAACCATCATCATCATCCTCATCATCAGCAACACCATCATAAACACTGTCACCATCATCATGATCCTCACCGTCTACTTTAATGTAACTTCCATCACAACCATCATCATCATCATCAGCAGCAGCAGCAGCAGCAGCAGCAGCAGGTTCTTTAATGCAGCCATCATCATCATCACAATAATATTAGCAAACTAATACAACATAAGCAATCAGGGTATGCTAGAGATAGTCGCATTGTGGCAGTAAACCAAAATGTGTAAAATGGAAATCTGGTAGGAAAGTCTGTACCAGGATACCAATTTGGCAGAACTCTGCTCTCGTCCAGTGATGAGGCTTGGGGTGTCTGTGTGAAACAGCGTTACTGTCGTAAATGCCTTAGATTATTATCATTAGTAATCTGGCACCACGCTACTTTTAGAAGGATTTATAAAAAACACTCTCCTTAATTACAGTGACAAGAGCAACATGGAACATAACCCCGAGACAGTTTCTCGAACACGGCGAGGGAAAAAAAAATATAATAACACAATGTGTCTGTCAGCACATGCAACCCTGAAGCGCTGGCAGTGATTTAGCCTCAGAGGACCGCAATCAGGGACACAAACAGCAGCAGATTTCGGCTCCGGATCCAGCAAACAGGCCTCAGTAGGCCCAACACAAACACCGAAAGCAGGTGCCAGCACAATGCCTGTCAGCCTTGTGGGGCAGTTTTCCCATCAGAACCCAGCCTAATTCTGGACCGTTCAATCATATCATTCTGCTGGAGTCGGCCACGCAGAGCACAAGCCCGGTATAACCGATAACACCGAATCTCGCGTGTGAACTCACCAGGCCGTGTCGTCCGAGTGCATCACTAAAAAACACACGACACCAAACAACACCCATATAAATCCTTCACACAAAGCCTGGAAGGTACTTACCACTACTAACAAATGCTCACAGCTCCCCTGCCCCAATGCTCCCCATAGCTATTAACATTTACATGGTTAGTGAAATGACAATGTCTTTCACATCAAATAAACATCTAGTCACTGAGCATTTTAATGGATCACCATCTTGAGCAGCCACCCGCTGCTCAAGATGGTGAGGTGGATGTGCGCTCTCATGCACCAGCAGAAGCGATAGAGAGCGGGGTGGATGTGCGCTCTCATGCACCAGCAGAAGCGATAGAGAGCGGGGTGGATGTGCGCTCTCATGCACCAGCAGAAGCGATAGAGAGCGGGGTGGATGTGCGCTCTCATGCACCAGCAGAAGCGATAGAGAGCGGGGTGGATGTGTGCTCTCATCCAGCAGCAGAAGCGATAGAGAGCGGGGTGGATGTGCGCTCTCATCCAGCAGCAGAAGCGATAGAGAGCGGGGTGGATGTGCGCTCTCATCCAGCAGCAGAAGCGATAGAGAGCGGGGCGGATGTGTGCTCTCATCCAGCAGCAGAAGCGATAGAGCGGGGCGGATGTGCACTCTCATCCAGCAGCAGAAGCGATAGAGAGCGGGGTGGATGTGCGCTCTCATCCAGCAGCAGAAGCGATAGAGAGCGGGGTGGATGTGTGCTCTCATCCAGCAGCAGAAGCGATAGAGAGCGAGGTGGATGTGTGCTCTCATCCAGCAGCAGAAGCGATAGAGAGCGAGGTGGATGTGTGCTCTCATCCAGCAGCAGAAGCGATAGAGAGCGGGGTGGATGTGCGCTCTCATCCAGCAGCAGAAGCGATAGAGACGGGGTGGATGTGCGCTCTCATCCAGCAGCAGAAGCGATAGAGAGCGGGGTGGATGTGCGCTCTCATCCAGCAGCAGAAGCGATAGAGAGCGGGGTGGATGTGTGCTCTCATCCAGCAGCAGAAGCGATAGAGAGCGGGGTGGATGTGTGCTCTCATCCAGCAGCAGAAGCGATAGAGAGCGGGGTGGATGTGCGCTCTCATCCAGCAGCAGAAGCGATAGAGAGCGGGGTGGATGTGCGCTCTCATCCAGCAGCAGAAGCGATAGAGATCGGGGTGGATGTGTGCTCTCATCCAGCAGCAGAAGCGATAGAGATCGGGGTGGATGTGCGCTCTCATCCAGCAGCAGAAGCGATAGAGAGCGGGGTGGATGTGTGCTCTCATCCAGCAGCAGAAGCGATAGAGATCGGGGTGGATGTGTGCTCTCATCCAGCAGCAGAAGCGATAGAGAGCGGGGTGGATGTGCGCTCTCATCCAGCAGCAGAAGCGATAGAGAGCGGGGTGGATGTGCGCTCTCATCCACCAGCAGAAGCGATAGAGAGCGGGGTGGATGTGTGCTCTCATCCAGCAGCAGAAGCGATAGAGAGCGGGGTGGATGTGCACTCTCATGCACCAGCAGAAGCGATAGAGAGCGGGGTGGATGTGCGCTCTCATCCAGCAGCAGAAGCGATAGAGAGCGGGGTGGATGTGCGCTCTCACCCACCAGCAGAAGCGATAGAGAGCGGGGTGGATGTGCGCTCTCACCCACCAGCAGAAGCGATAGAGAGCGGGGTGGATGTGCGCTCTCATCCAGCAGAAGAAGCGATAGAGAGCGGGGTGGATGTGCGCTCTCATCCAGCAGAAGAAGCGATAGAGAGCGGGGTGGATGTGCGCTCTCATCCAGCAGCAGAAGCGATAGAGAGCGGGGTGGATGTGCGCTCTCATCCAGCAGAAGAAGCGATAGAGAGCGGGGTGGATGTGCGCTCTCATCCAGCAGCAGAAGCGATAGAGAGCGGGGTGGATGTGCGCTCTCATCCAGCAGCAGAAGCGATAGAGAGCGGGGTGGATGTGCGCTCTCATCCAGCAGAAGAAGCGATAGAGAGCGGGGTGGATGTGTGCTCTCATGCACCAGCAGAAGCAATAGAGAGCGGGGTGGCCATCCATCACACTGGGGTGAATAAGCATTAGTCAGCGTAGCGACTGCCATCGGCTTTGTCCCACTCGGACCCCAGCGGGCTGAAAGCCACTCCTGGGGCCAATTCCAAGCCATCTACTGCGTTAATTAATTTTTTTTTTTTTTTTCTTTTTTAAACTCTTCCAGGACAGTGAACTCTGCAGAGCTAAGAGAGAAGGAGGGCCGCAGAAGGCCCAGCTTTCATTTACGTCTCTGTTCATTCAGTTCATTCGGTATCCACGGACATAAAGCCTTACCTTCTCCCCCCCAACCCCCCCACCCCAACCCCCCCCCCCCCCCCAACCTGAACCTCAATGGCTCCAGCAGTTTCCACATATTTCAAATATTTGACATAATTTCACAGGTGCGATGTGTTCGAGGACAAGAACATGGAGCACCACTTCAACATGCATCTGCAAGCCCACTTCCTGGCGTTTCATTTCAGACCTGCACGGGCGCTTCATCAGTGGTGATGTCGGAGGACCTGATTGGTGGAAAACTGTCATATTGTCAGTCTCTTATTGGACATTGCATTTTAAAATGGTGTAACCATAGAAATATGACAATACATAATGGGTTTAAATGTGCATGAAATGTGATTAAACGTTTCTTTCTTTTTTTTTTTAAATAAGAATGGATGCAATTTCGTTCTGGGCTTAATGAGAGTATTTTTCTTTTTGGTTTGTATGTTTTTATCTTAGGATCTTGTAAAAAATCATTTCCACATGAATTCAAGTAAATAATTACTTGCTCAATTAATTCACTGTCATAGGCCCAGTGCCAATTCAAGCTACTGAATTAAGACCCGTTTCGTTATTCTTATTTGTATTACTTTTTTAAAATTTAATTACTGCACTTAATTTCCTTGATTATTTATTGATTTACTTTTTCACACTTCGTAAATCCGAACCAGCATTCTAACTTAGCCAACCATTGGACTTTTGAATTAATAAAGGATTTTGTGCAGTCTTTCAGCGTTAAGTTCTTCAATGGAAGAAATTAATTTCGTTTAATTTGCACTTCATCTCCAAAACAAAGGGACGTCGTGACACTCGAGCGCAGCCACACACAATAAACAGAAGACATTTCGACAACAAACTTCAGGCTGAGGGCTGAGAGCACTCAGCACACCAGGAGCCCGTCTGTCAGCACACCGCCACGCTGAAAGGGAGGGTAAGATAAGCACTCCAGCTCGCGCTTGTTTATGAACCGATTCACATGCGTTACTAATGCCGTTCTGTTGTCCAGTCACACACGCCAACACATGCAGAACAATGTCACACATTCCATTGGGTAGCAGCACACGTATGAATAGTATGGAGAAGCAAGGTCATACCTTTCTATGGCAGTAGGTTTCTCTGGTAGGTTAACCGTTTTTTCAACAATTTAACTTCATAAATCATAGAAAATACGCACAAGGATGAATATTAACTTTTGGAGTTCATACTTGTCATCATTAAAACGACTCAAGACAAGAAAACACAGATTCTTTAAAAAAAAAAAGCATCTCGTCAGTAATAAAGACTGACAGTAGGCCATTGTCTTTGAGACTTGTGTGCGTTCACTGGAAATATTTCTGAATTCCCATACAGCCCTCAGGGGCCAGAGCGAGATCTTAGCCACGAGCTGAACAGACCTCAGTTGATGGAGCTCACTGGCCACGCCCAGAAATTAACCTCCCTTAACACTGGGAGGCCGAACAAATTAACTAAACGCTACATAATCCAGCTACACTCGCTTACTGTTTTCCATTTTAATATGTTGACAAGACCCAACAACATCCTCGTTGAAAGGTTTTTTATTGATATTAATTACTTTTATTGGGTCTCGTCCACTGATGTAAGAGGTCTATGCTAACAGGCTTGGCTAGGAGGAAACCAAATGATATTAAATACAGAAATAATACATGTGCATTGGCATTTCACTAATGTTGCCAGTGTCATAGAATAGCCCTTGAACATTAACAGCCGCACTAATAAAGTTAAAGATGCTTCTTATAAACATAAAAGCAAATGCACATAGAATAGTGGAACATCTTATGCAATGGAATGGGCACTGATTGAGTAAAAGGGACTGATAAAGCATCTAAAATGCAGTTTCTGATGTCATTGTTGTGGTTAAATCCACACAGTGCGAGTAGAAACACTGTCTTGGTCACGCAAGTGTTTACCATAATCTTCCTCACGCATTTCACTGTCAGTAAAATCACTGTAAGAAACATCTTGCAAGCAAGCTTGTGTGTGTGTGCTCTTCTCGATTTCCTCCAGCACTGTTTCATGGTAAGAGCTAAATATTTTAAGCTGTTTCTCCTCCATCTTCTAGATTTTTTTTTTCTTTCTTTCTTTCTCAAAATGTTGAGTAAATGGTAACAGAAGTTGAGTGTTGTTTTACCGCGGTCTCAGGAGAGCTCAGCACATTCTCCTCGGCCTTTGAATAGGCCCTTTCTTCAGCACAAGAGCAGGCGCTTAAAAGCCTTCTAAAACAAGAAGCAAGACTGAACCAGAGGCTAAAAGGCACACCTCGCAGAGGTGGGCTGGGGAGGGATATATCACACTGTGGAGCGCAGCACAAACACCGAGTTTCCACTGGTGTGACATTTCTATTCTTTATTGGAAGTGCACGTTATTCTATTTTTGCAGGAGTCTGCGAATCCTTACTTGAATTCCTGCCTTCAATCTCTTTCGGGCTTGGACATGTTTGCATATAAAAGGACAATTTCTCCATCGGAGCCTACACAACAAGTACAATAAGGCTTACTGAAACCGTTTTGTAATATTTGTTATTTTTTTAAATGGAAATTCCAAAGCACACATTCATCTCTTTGCATCAATCGAGGCTCAACACATTGACACATATTCCTAAATATGGTCTGCAGATGTTGAGAGACTACCACACTGTACATGTGAAATGAGGTGGCGTGAAAACATTTAAGCAATTTATGACTTAATTGATTGGACTTCTTTGGCCCGTAGTGCAAAGGTACAGTACTGCAACACTGTGCTCTGCATGTTAACATAATCCACTGTGCTAACCAATGTTGTTTTTTTAATTTATTTTATTGTAAGTCAATGATTGATCAATTAATAATTAATAAGTCAGGTTATTACTAGGTGATGGTAATTAAACCCATTTTTCTTGTTGCCAGGACAATGCAAATTATTATTATTATTATCATTGTTTTTGTTGTTGTTGTTGTTTATCCATTCACTCATGTGATCTTGCAATAAAGCTGCTGAATGTCATCGTACTGTGAAACACACACACGCTCGGTCAGTATCCGATTCTCAAGGAACCCATTACAGAAACGCCGCGGAAAATTTGACGGCACGCTATGCTCCCCAGAACAGGCGCTCGGCGAGCCGCGCTGTTTTTCCCAGAAAGCGGCTCTCCTACAACGCGCGGCACCGGCTGCAATCCCACGCGTCTGAGTCACTTTCTCCTCGCGCATCCATCATCCCGTTTTAATAGTCTCTGTTCGCCGCGCGCCGCGTGTGGGAGCACCACACCGAGGACCGACCGAGGGCAGACAGTTGGACGTGTTCGACACCATTTATTAAATTATTTCAAAATGCGTACACACATTACGTTTTGTGCTAACGGCTTAATCAATCTCTGGACACCCTCCCAACACTCTGCATGCCTCAATTTGTCCTCCCACTTCAAAACCAGAATCACAAGCAGTGGCGGAGAATTACAAACACTCATTTGCGACAGACATGCGGATAAGCAGCCCAAGTAAACACAAGAAACGTAACATTTCTCAAATCTGTGCACAAAAACGGGTTCGGTGTTAAATAAGCCCTGACAGAAGTATGTTTGATCCGTTTGGACACAAATAAACAAAGTTAGAATTGTATTGAGGCTGAAAATATTTATGGTGTACTGCATTAGCATATGTCTAAATTAACCTACGTCTTTTAGCTTTCAAGCCTATTTTTCCGAACACAAACCAAGCTTAAAAGCCTGGTTTCACATGGGTACTCAATGACATGATAATTATGAATCGTGTTGAGTATTTTTGTCGAACATACCTCAAAAGCACATTAGAGTTGGCTTCCTCTTCCCTCGAATTTCTTTGCGTGAGTTGTGCAATTCATAGCAGTGATCCCTAGAGGTCTCTGCACCACGGCACTAAATACCCATTTGCGAGGCTTGGAAATTGTTAGTAAATTGGGAGTATTTTAACTATTCCAGCTGTTCCGCTTAAAAAATAAACTGCTGAGCTTCCTCAATCGCAGGACCGTGCAATAAAGCACAATAAAGCATTTCCGAGGTAAAGTGCTCGATATC
This sequence comes from Anguilla rostrata, assembly GCF_018555375.3. Classification (NCBI taxonomy): domain Eukaryota; kingdom Metazoa; phylum Chordata; class Actinopteri; order Anguilliformes; family Anguillidae; genus Anguilla; species Anguilla rostrata. Next base: position 1,239,343 of record NC_057937.1, read on the forward strand.
TGTGTTCGGGTAATTTTTTTCCCCATGTATTTATAATGCTCCGTTAATCTGATACTGTTTACTAATTTACGTTTTGATCAATCGGCTAAAATAAACATGTCAAGCATTTCAATCGTTTACTTAAATCTGAATAACATCTGCGTGTTTCTTGTCATGCCATTCTGTGTAGTATTTTTAAAATATCAATCTTATGTAGTAGGAGGACGCTAAACAAACAAACAAAAAAAGACAGATTCGCATGAAGCGAATTTAAAATATCTTCCCGTGCATCAGCAATTGATCATTATTAACAGATAGGAAGTTATTTTTTACTCTGAACAGCAGGGGGCGCTCTAAGAGAATTGACAGTCTGTTGGTATAAAGTTCAAAAGAAGCTAACGGAACACAATCTGCATTCGTTAAAAAGAACATGACTACACGCATTGCTCTCTCACAAATAAATGTTCTAATGGGATGTTTAAAAGACAGAAAGGATTATTTGCTGTGAATCGTTAAACACAGTTGTCAATTGGACTGAGTGAAATATGAAATGACCTTAGGGAAACAAAAAAAATACTTGAAAAGAGAACCTAAAATATCACTCAGAATGGAAAGTTGGAATTCAGCCGATCCCTTTTTTATTTTTCTGTTACTCAGAAAACGTTTCAGAACATGATTACAAATGTAATACTTTCAGGTTATGCCCAAATATACCTGCACATTTCAACTGTTCCCACCTACACCCCCAAAACCAAAGGATCATGCCCATTACATACTTCATATTTACAGTAACATATTTTTTCAGACATCATCAAAATCTTGTTTCATTTTTACAACATGCACTTTGAGTATAAAAATAGATTTTTCTTTGATTCATTTTACGCACCCACGCACGCACGCACCCACGCTCGCACACACAGACACAGACACACACACACACACTCACATTTATATATAAATATAAAGAGTACAAATGTATTTTTAAAATACAAAGATCATTACACTCACTTTGTGTACACTGTACCGAACAATAATAATAATACAACATATTTGAATCGTTAGCATTCACAGACACATTCACATTATAAATGCAATGGAATGGTGAGTGCAGTTCTCAGGGTCCTCCCCTCCCTTTAAACACGGGAGAGAGAACGGGGGGGGGCGGCCATTTTCTTGTCTAGCTCTGCCGGACATCTTGCAGGAGTTTGTTGATCTCGGCCACCAGCTCGCTGGCGTCCATGAGCTCGTGCCTGCTGTCGCCGCGGGCGACCTGGAGGTGGCCCAGCACGTCGAACTCGTCCTCCTCGTAGTTCTCGGGGATCTCCTCCATGGCGGGGAGCCACTTGAGCGGGGCCTGCGTGCCCGCGTGGGCGCTGGCCTGGCACGGCCCCACGCTGCCCCCCGGGTTCTGGAAGTGGGTGCTGGCGGCCCAGGCCGCCACGCCCTGCGGGTAGGCGCTGCACTTCCCGGGCAGGTGCCCCTTGCGCCGCTCCAGCGAGCCGTTCCGCTCGGGCTCCCGGCACGCGTCCGCGTACCTGCCGGGCGAGGGCGGCAGCAGCCGCTGGAAGACGCTGTTCATTTCGGAGAGGAGGGAGGCGTCCCCCGCGCCCCCGCCGCACAGGTCGCCGCCCGCCCCCTCCTCGCCGCCGGGCTCTTTCCCGAACGTGGAGAAGCTCTTCTTCCGGTCGCCGGAGTCCACGGACTGCTGGTCCTCCTCCAGCGAGGGCTGCTGGCTGTCCTCCCCAGGGATGAACACGTTGTTCCGGTAGTCCGAGGAGGCGGGGGAGGGGAGGGGGGGCATCCAGCACTGGTCCGAGTGCCCCAACACCCGGCATTCATCTGTGCACAGCTTCATTGCTGGGGGAGAGAAAAGCACACAGGCACATTGAGGCTTTGTTATCCATCTCACAACAGCATGAATAGAAACAGCCAACTTTAAAATGGCGGCCCCTTGAGTAATCACTGAGTAACGCTGAGAGCAATTACTGTGAATTCGCCTCAGTTCAGACCTGAAAGCCTCCAGCTGTCACTCACCCCAACTGCAAAAGCCCACGGATGACTGACAGACACAAATACTGTTTTTATATGTGCGGGCAAAGTTGGCATGAGGGACGTGCTCAACATTCTAATGAAAACGCGATCAATCAAGAAAGGAGCCAATTTTTCCTGTTGCTGTGGTAGAAACCTGCATTCTAGAGAGAATGTTTGTTCCTTTTAATGCTGCTTTCAGTTAGAGATCATTTAGCTGGGAAGATCTACAGAATGTTTCAAAGAGCAAGAACATGTAGAAATAAACCACTGCCTCTCCTTTCAACTTTGTCAACTCTACATTCGATATTAAAAGACTTCCCTGTAGAATAAATTTCACAAATCAAACATGGCAACTTATTTGATATTCATTTTCATATTAATACTAAATTCTGCACTATACTGTCATATTCTGGGATATTTTAAAGAATGCATCAACTTGTAGAGCAGAGAGTGATCCTGTAGGTTTCCACTCCCACCCTAACCAAGCACACCTCACTCAACAGCTAGAGAACTTGTTGAGTTGCTAATTAGTAGAATCGGGTGTGCTAAGCTCCTAAGTTCTAGAACCCTGTCTTAAAATTTTGAAGAAAAAAAAAAACATTCCAAAAAAACCTGGTCTTCAAAGGGCTAAAAATAAGATTAAAGCAGTTCATTTGCAAATTACATTTCAAATGGTAGATACTAATTCAAAACTGCATCTGTATCGGGTCTAAAAGACTATTTAAGATGAAGGCTCATCGTCTCAAAGAAAAAAAACGGACTTTTTTTCCATAATCATACTAATTTACTGATAAGCACTCGCAGACCGGCTCTGGGTTTATCTCTCTGTGAAGGGAAAAAAACATCAATATTCTGAGACGGAGGCGGATCTTGAATGCATATTTCACACTTTGAATCCCTAATCCTGAAATTGAAGCTTCTGAGCGCATATTGGGTCGAGACGAGGTCAGGGAGAAAATGGCCGCGGATGTGACGGGGGCATCTGAGAGGGTACTTACTCGGGTGAAGCCTGTGATGCCCGTCTGTGAGGTAGAGCTCACTAAAGCCTTCTCCCAGCAGCCTGTCAATGGGAGAATCCCTCCCTAAATCATAGTCACTGTCCCCCGCCTCACTGTCCCCCCTGCCGCTGTCCTTCAGGCTGAATTTATCCATATCTTGGAGGGCGTACCTGGGGGGGAAACACACAGCAGACCATTACTGCACCATCCATTATCACACCTTTATCCATTATCGCATCTCCACTGCATTATCCATTGTCACACCCATCCATTATCACACCTTCTCTGCACTATCCATTATCACAACTGTATCCATAATCATACATTTACTGCACTATCCATTATCACACTTTTATCCATTATCACATCTTTACTGCATTATCCATTATCATACCTCACTGCGCTGTCCATTATCATACCTTTATCAATTATTATACCTGTACTGCACTGTCCAATATCAAAGTTTATGCATGAAAAATTGGTCTGGATTCAATCAACATTTGGCCTTCGATCAAACAATATTGTGGGTTCAGTGATCAACAAAATTGCCATGTCACCCTTTTTTTAAGTCAAAGATAAGGACAAAATGTGATTCTGTCCAGTCTAACAGAGCAGTTGTGGTTGTAGCCCATTTCTTTGCTCAATGGAAAAGGAAGAAAAACAGTTTGGAAATTATTCAGAAGACATCATGAATGGTTGTCATTTCTTACGGCACATGATGACAACTTGTCCACATGTATGCTGTCATGTATTATAGATTGGGTTGAAAAATTCATACTGACACGCATCCCTTAAATGGGATTGAAATGGCTGTAGCCAATGGCATTACCACTTTGGCACAATTCAACCTGTCCTGTTTTTTTTAATGATCTAATAATGGTAGCCCTTTATTGTTACGCTTGTGACTCTGTGAGATGGAGTACAGTCGTGGCCTCCTTGACCTCTGGTGCCTTCCACTAATGACGCGTCTTAGAAAAATCCATTTTATGTTTACCAACACACACTGCGATGGCAGAGCAAGTTCCCTAAAGCAGGCAACCTATGCAGCACTTCTCAACCCCTGCCCTCCAGGACTACAATCCAGCAGGCTGCCCAGCTCCCCTGGAAACTAATAACGCACACACAAGGCTGAAAAAGAAGAGCAAACCAGTTCAGGCAAGGCAGACGCAGGTGGTTATCCGTCTACCTGGACTGAAAGCCTGCAGCGCCAGGGTTCGAGCAGTTTGTCCTCCGACACGCAATTCAATGAGACACACGGCATTGAGCGTTAAATTACCTGTAGCTCCTTGAGTATTTATTTCCACGGAAACTTGGCCTTGGCTGGTACTGGCCCTGATGAAGCATGGACAGAAGCTGTGAGACTTGCTATAATCAAAAAATGAAAAATAAAAAATAAAAAATGAAAATGAATACTAATGGAGGGGACCATGGAGACAAATGAATGAGCATGAAGAGGATGAATGGACAAGGTTATGCACAGAGACAGTGAGGAATGAGCACTGTGGAGATGACCAAGGACCCGAAACGATGCAGAAATTAAACAGGCTGTACATCGCGTATGGAAACATAAATCATACCAACACAAAAAGAGCTACATGATCAGATATACAAAGCATCTACACACTTAGATAAAATAATGGAAGGCATTTTTTTTTTCTTCTTTGTTTTCGAGCAAGTATTGTGGTCTACATCAGACCCTTTGTTGTTTGAGTCTGATAGAGGTCTGGAAAGCACTGTTATTTCCATAGACACCTTCTACAGGAAACAGCAACACTTATAAGCTCAAACAAAGCACAAGCAAGACAAACGTTTTTAGAGCCTTCTACAGAGTAGTGGTGGGAAGGATGGGCGGGGTGTTGATCCCTTACCTCAACTGGTGGAGTAGCATGAGCAAGCTCAAGGGAGAAGTTCTCTGCGATGTGATTGGAGGAGATGGTGACCAGGCTGTTCAGTGATTGGCGGCTGTGATGGCTCTGCCGGCTGCCCATCTGACCCCTCTCCATGGTGGGCGAGGCCGACGGCGACCTGTGGTGTGCCCGGATTGGCAGAGTGCCGTTCACCGTGGGCACCAGCGTGATGTCCCCCTTGTGAATCTGTCGCGAGGGCTTCCTGGGGTGGTTCTGGTAGGTGGACTCGGCCACGCGGCAGTTGTAGGAGCGCGTGTCCTTCTTCTCGCGGTTGCACCGGGTGGCGAACATGACCATGATGATCAGGAGCACCGCGCAGATGGCCCCCAGCGATATGATGATCACCATGGAGACGTCCAGGGCCGGGTAGCTGCCCCCGGTGGGCACGGGCTGCATGTGGCTGTCCACGTGCTCGTACAGCGTGCACCTCAGGACCGCCCGGGCGCTTAGCCGCGTGCTGCCTTTGTCCTGGACCAGGACCGCCAGCTCCACGTGCTCCCGCGGCACCGCCTCCATGCTGGCGTTGGCCCGCAGCTCGCACTTCCTGTGGTCCATGGCGAAGAAGCCGTCCTCGTTGCCCGCGACGATGGAGCAGGTGAGCTCGGCGTTGACCCCCGCGTCGCGGTCGGTGGCGCGGACGACCGTGACCAGGTCCCCCGCGCCGGCGCGCCTGGAGACGGGCACCTCGGCCGTGTGGTTCCACAGCTGCGGCACGACGATGACCGGCGGGTTGTCGTTCTCGTCCAGGACGGTGAGCACCACGGTGGCGTTGCTCTGCAGCTGAGGGTCGCCGGAGTCCCTGGCCTGCACCACGAACGCGATGCGGCTGACGTCCTCGTGATCAAAGGACCGGAGCGCGTACACGGCGCCGCTCGAGGGGTCGATGGTGACGTAGGTGGAGATGGAGCTCCCCTGAACGAAGCTCTCCAGAATGGCGTAGGTCACCTGCCCGTTCAGGTCCAAATCGGGGTCGCTGGCCACCACTGAGGTGAGATAGGCGCCCGGAGGGTTGTCCTCGGACTTGAAGACTTCGTACCTGCTCTTCTCAAAACGAGGCGGGTTGTCGTTCTCGTCCAAAACCCGGACGGAGAAGTGCTTGATGGAGGACAGGCTGGGGACGCCTCTGTCCTCTGCTATCACAGTCAGGCTGTACTCAGACCTCCTTTCCCGGTCTAAAGAGACGTTAGTCAAGATCATGTAGTTTCTTTCATAAGTCTTCTGAAGCTTGAAGTGTCCGTGGCCATGCAGACGACACACAATCTCTCCATTTAAGCCTGAGTCGATGTCCTCAACCCTCACCAGAGCTACGAACGTGTCTATGGGGGCTGCCTCCGATATGTAGGCCACCTCTTCCTTCCCCTGCGTCATTAAGTTAATGCTGATCACAGGTCTGTTATCGTTCACATCAGCCACTTTAATGATAATTTTACAGTGTGCTGGCATCGAATTTGGTCCCAGGTCTTGAGCCTGCACATCGATCTCATAGGAAACGGTGGCCTCGAAGTCCACAGCTTTAATAAGCCTCACATAGCCGTTTTCTGAGTTTATTCGAAATGTCGCTAAAATTTTGGGCGAAACGTGGCTACTGAAAGAGTAGACTATTTTGCCGTTAGTGCCTTCGTCTGCGTCCGTTGCGTTAAGGTCAATAAGCAGAGACCCCAGGGGTGAATTCTCAGGCAGATTTATAATGTACGACGACTCTTCAAAAACCGGGCTGTTGTCGTTGGAATCCGATATGGTAATTTTAAGAAGCGTTGAACCCGACTTGGGAGGCACGCCTTTGTCCGAAGCCGTCAGCTGGAGTTCGTATCTGGACTGCACCTCTCTGTCCAGCTCCCTGAGCACAACAAGCTCCGCGTACTTGGCCCCATCAGTTCTTGTGCGAATATCAATTTTGAAAAAGTTGTTCGGGGTCAAAGAATAAGTGTGCAGGGAGTTCTCACCAACGTCTGGATCCGTAGCGCTGTCCAGCGGAATCCGAGTCCCCACCGCAGCGCTTTCCGATATTTCAATGGGGATTATGGAACGGGAAAACTGTGGCGAATTGTCGTTAATGTCCAACACTTCCACTTCTACATGAAACAACTGTAAGTGCTCCGTGGGGAGTGTAATTACGTCAAATTCGATGGAACAATTAAGGTTCTTCTCGCACAGTTTTTCTCTGTCGATTTTGGCTCCGATGCTAATTTCCCCATCTCGCTCCCGAACTGACAGAAAAGATGTGCTCCCTCTTTGCATCGCTCGGAAGCGCAGAGAGATGGAACCAGGCAGTTTGGATAATACATCAGAAACGTCCTCTTTAAGTCTTGCAATTACCGTGCCTACCTTCTGTTCTTCATATACCTTATACTTTAGTGTCTTGCCTGAAGCGTATTGCGACAAAAACACAACCAAAACAAGTTGCACAAACGCACCGCAAAAAATGTTTCCTTTGGTGGTTGTCATTTTCGAGGAAATCTCCAGTAAGCTCCGTTAAAGTAAATCCACAAAAAATGATCCAATTCGCTCCTTTTTCAAAAGTTGACCATATCAAATCCTGTATGTTCGTTCAGAAGTTAATTCTTGTGATTAAATCCAGCGCATTTTCACGGGTGGAATGGTCACGGGCACCACTGGAGTAGAAGTCCGGTCTTAATTTTTTTTTTTTTTTTTACAGCTTTATAATGTGAGGCAGAGTCCAATACGTGTCATAAGGCAATAAACATCTTTCCTTACAGGGAAAAGCGAAAGTTGGACCGCCGATGACTCACCGATATGAAAACATCAGAACTCAACTCGACCGATGCCCTCCCAGACGGATCTGTTGCACGCATGAACTTGTGCATTTGTGTGAAGCTCGGCTGCAAGCTGCGCGAGCGCTCTGTGGAGTTCACGCTCCGTCTGTGGCGGCTCACGGCAGACTGGTTGTCCCAAACAGCCCGCCCCAAACTAAAACTGCAGCTTTTCCGCGGCGCTGACAAAACACTTCCCAAATCAAGAGCTGCTCCGGTAGCCTCTCGATGACCACTCAAAGCAGAGCATCTATTGATTCACAAAGAGCGAGTGGCGCAGACCCCGCCTTCTGGATTCACTCTCACCAGAGCGTGCCTTAACAATAGGTCGAGCGAATAACTCAGGACAAAACTTTTATTCCTGAGGTTTTGCATTGTCCTTTAATTATGCATTAACCAGAGACGTGGCTTCTACGGAGGAACAGACACCGGCACGATTCTAGATGTAGACTTGCACATAAACACAGGGGCTTGGCTGAAATATATACGCGGTTCTGTTATTTGCAACACAGGAGTGATAAAGTGCTCATGTTATGTCTCAGTCTCTGTACACATTTAAACGGCAGGGGAAGAGCTATTTAAAACGGGCAGAAACTGTTCCCACAAAACTAGTAAACCCAATCATTGCAGTCTAATTTCACGAATTCACATTTATTATCGAAATGACTTATGTACAGTGTCAAAAAATAGATAAAATAAATGATAAAAACATAAAAGTGTCAACGCTTCCATGAAAACTCACTAATCGATCTCATTTTATATATTTTAGGTCCACCTTATTTACTTCCTTAAAATAATACGAACTACAATCATTTTAGCGATAAGTCACGTGCATTTTTAATATGCTTTGCATGCACCTCGTGTGAACCGAGCAGTGTGGCGAATCACACAGAAAGGATCCGCTTCTAATGGATGTGTTTCTCACCACGTCACGCCGATGAACATTCTGTCCTCGTGAATAATACCTTTTTTTTACTGCATTGGGGTTCTTTACGATTCCTGATCCCCGAATCAGCATCCATGTGGGCTGCAGGCAAGCCTTAGCAGTTGGTACCATGGAATCCAATGACCATCTGGCGTCAATCTTGGTGCTTGTCTCCCGTGCACCACTGCACTTTAAAAACGCCAAAATGGATGTGCTGACCGCGGCGAACGAGATACAGGCCTAATCAGATTCCTTTAGTTAAAAACTGCCTTGTAAAATGTCGTGTGCTTCTTTCTGCACTCCCACCATTCGTCTCATGATCTAAATGTGGTAAATTTACGCTACTCGTTCAGTTCAAAAACTTAGCAATAGATAGCTACGCTCATGGGCTGTTCTGTTGATCACATGATATCCAAAATGTTTAATCAACATCTAACATTTGAAATAGCTTCCCAGCTACAATATTTATCTCGCTGAAACAATTACCAAAAGCGAGTGTCAAACTTTACAAATTCTAGTTAAAAGCAAAGCCTACAACATCCTCTCCGTGAAAAACAACATATTATGATTCCTCATTTGCAACTTTAAAATGTTATTAAACACACGCGCGCACGCACACACACACGCACATAAATAGACGACGCGACGCGTGAGAAAAGAAACTGGGAACATTATCCTTTCATAAGGCTCCGCTGTTCAGATAAACGCAGGTGTTTATCTTCGTTTGGTCGTACGCTAGAAACGCTTATAATGCTTTTGTTAATTCACACCAGCTAACTTTCATTAGAGCGCTCGCTGGAATCTGGTTAGGCAAACTCTTTGGAAACTTAACGAAGTTAGATGCGGGCTGGTGGTTTGATCCCGTCACGTTTCGCTTCCACGGCCGTGGGCGCACACAAAGCCATAATGTAATTATTGCTGTAGGACTTGGGGGTTAATCACATTCCCACCACAAAGAAGTTGAACTCTTGGATTTTAACGCGGTGTTGCACGGTTTGGAATATTAGGCTAACGGCCATTGCTAAAAGAAAAAGACATTAAAAAGAGGATTGCAAATTCTAGAAGCAGATGGAGGCTTAATACATTTAGGTACGGCTCTTTCACAAAGAAATCCCCACCCCCACCGCCCTCTGTCACTCATAATGAAAATCCGAGGGAATAAGGATAGGCAACAATGTGAACACTTAAGAGTAAGAACAACTCACAAAGCACATGCAACGGTGAAAAGCTTGCCAAAATCAGTAAAAACGAACACAAATAGTCAGAACTTGATAGACAAATCTTATCTTTGATATCGTTTCGAGCTTATAAAGCCACCCAAAATAACTCATGAATTGAATTTGAATTATAATTTTATAAAAATGCGAACTTTGTAACATCGTATCTTTTACAAACCATAAAACCTGGTTAGCCTACAGATAAAAATCGGTTTAGCTACATAGAAGATAGCAATACAAGGCGACCCGCCTGAAATGTGCGGTGTAGTTTATGCCAGCGCTTAATGCATAAAATTACTGCATGCAGGCGCATTGAACTTTGTCATTGAAATCGGTGACTCAACCATCCCGCCATCTCCCAGCCCCGAACAATAGATCCTAGCAGGTGGAACATAGTGGGGACGAGGTTCACCCCAGCTACGGGGAGTCCGCACGTCGCTCAAAAGTTCGTGTCAGAGAAATGAGTCACTGGGGCCGGCGTTGTAAAGGCACGCGAGCATCTGCCGCCTCAGTCTGTCTCGTTTCCATTCATCCAATTAGCTCGCGCGAACCTCCGCTTCGGCCGGGCCTTTCAAACGCGCGGCCCCTCACCCTCCCCAATAATACGCTCATTGTTATTCATCGGCGGTCCAACTTTCGCTTTTCCCTGTAAGGAAAGATGTTTATTGCCTTATGACACGTGTTGGACTCTGCCTCACATTATAAAGCTGTAAAATAAAAAAAATAAAAACCCTCTGCCAATAGTTGCATGTGGCGCACATTGCAACTTGCATCTCTGCTTATTGAAGCTAAGCTCTCTAAGTGATCCTATTCCGTTTTTGTCATTAAACATGCCTAAAGCTATTTATTTATTTATTTATTGCCCATGAATTCTAGAATGCTGTCGTTCCAAAACGAGTATAGTATGTCTAATGCATTGTTGTCATTATTATCATTATTATTAGTAGAAGTAGTAGCATCTAGTAGTAGCAGTAGTGCATCATCTTTTGGTTAACCTATGATCTATAGTTGTAATTTGGGGTTGCCAACATGTAATCCCAGTAAACCATAAAAAAAAATTTGTAGGTATGAATGTATGCAAGTAAGGTTGTAAAGCAGAAAAAGGTTTGCTCTTTCGATATTGCTGACTTTATGGAGCACTACTTGTGATATTAAATTAGAGGATGTTTGTGCATTATCATAACACACCAGATGTCAAGGTAAATCACCACACCACATCATAATATTGTGACTTCCATAGATAGACAGGAATCTCTTTGGCAACGATCCCCAGTGGATCCCAGAATACCAGAAGCAGAACGTTCCCAACCAGCATTCTGTGCATTGCTGCGACATCCTGTCGACATGCTAATGCAACCTTGCTAAGACATTCTGAGATAAGAGTGCATCAGGCTGCTGCCTCCATGGCCTAAGCGCGCATTCCAAACACCATCACAATGCTCTCCTTCCAGTCTGCAAAATTCAGATTTATTTATTTATTTTCAATATCGCTATACCTGTTGGTAACCAGCGTCTGGTACATCCATCAAGTGAAGGATACTGTTTAGTTCCCCCATCTCCTCCACATGCATTGAATGGTGCCTTATTTATCAAGGAAAGATTGCAGGGTATCACTCTTTCATAAAACGTATTAAATGTTCAGTTGCAATACTGTTCTCAGCTTCAAGAAGATTAATGCAGTTTAGCCTGACTGGGAAAATAGATGGCTTATTCTCTCCAAAAAATATGAATCTATTAAAACTTTCTCTTGCTTTTATTTTTTTATGTGCAAGTGCATGTGAAAAAAACCATTCTTTTAATAGCCGCAGTTGCAAAGACAATAGCAGTAGCAGCATTTAAACACAGATAACTAACATTCATCTCTCATAATTGTCCACCATAGTAGGGAATATACCTTAGGACATCCTTTCTTTCTAACTTACAATAATGGGCATTAGTGGGGGGAAAAAAGGAAAAAAAAACCTTGCTTGAGTTTGAAATCCTGAAATATGAAGTAAAGAGAAAGAGGTTCCGTCAAGCCTGTGGAAATTCATCCAGGGGTAAAGCAGAACAAACGGGCGGAGATGGACCAAAGCCAGTAATTGTGCGTCTGGCATATGCTTCACAGTCATACGATAACCTCCCATTGTAGAGCGCAACACCTCTCTCCCTCATATCTCTTCTGCAGAGCCGGCTATTGGATGTCAGCTCTTGCATTCCATATTAATAACGGACGCCGTCCTCGTCCCCTCCCAGGGCCCGAGCTGAAGAGCTCTGGCAGCTGCAAGGCTAAGACAGGGCCATGTTGTTGCCTTCTCTGTGTCTTGCTCAGATTTCATGCATTTTTTGTGTCAGGGAAAAAAAAAAGAAATGAACAGCTGTTTTCAGTAGAAGTAAATGGCTGACTGATGTCATTTCCACAACTATGTAAGTATGTTACTTCAGGAGAAGCATTTCAAGGAAAACATTCCAAAATACTGACTGTAAAAAAAATGAAAAATAAAAATCATGGCATGAAACGAATGGGGTGTGTGTGGGTGACCATACCGTGTCTGAGCCAACTTCATTACGTCTATTAAACATTCAGTGGCTCTTCAAATTCAAACTTTGTTTTGACCTTTTCTGAAAATTTTCCTCAAGCTCCTGGTAAGTGCATACAGTATATTAAAAATGGACAGTTTTTAATAAGGGTTCAAAGAGGTGTCAATCAGACACCGGCCTTCCATCATTAAACGAACCAATCACAGCTGATCCGGCCTTCAATGGAACATGTACTGTACTGTAGGCTATCTGTGTATTTAAAACCCACAGCTCAAACTGAGAACAATAAGTTGTGAATTCTAACTCCCTTCTGTTTTAAGAGTAATCCCCCCCCCCCCCCACCTCCAAAAAAACAAAACTAAAACTAAACACTGTTAGATGTGTATGTGGTTGGTGCATCACTGACTCATCTCCAAGTGCAGGTATCCACGGAGTAGAGCCACAGCCATAATTAGTCCGCTTATCCTGCCCAAAATGCAAGATTTGCAACTTAAGTTTCCAATTTTCTACTTCATATGTTCTGATAACAGACTCAGCAGTTTTTAGATATAAAAACACAAATACCCGAAGGGTTGCATGGTGCCTGGCCAAAAATCCATGTCCGCGGCGAATACGTAAAGAAATGGATCGCGTAGATACAATGGACTCAGCGCAACTCAACACAAACAGGGAATCCGCTTAGTGCTTACCCAGCACCTGCTTCCCATTGCAAACACTCACCTCTCAGTGAAATACACATTTTCCCACAGCTACCAGTAAACTTACCGGTAAATTAACATCGCAGCCTGCCACATTCTATACTGTATACTGACTGATGCCAGCAGGATAAATAAATAAATAAATAAATAGATGAATAACAGCACGTGCTTTTGAACTGCCGTTTCATCCGTATGATACGCCAGAACGACGCGTGCTACGCTAGGGCTCCCGAATGCTCGGGGAGGTCGGCCATATTGACCGCGGTTCGGGCGGCCGGCCGATTGGTCGCCGCGCACCTCGGTCCCGGCGGAGAGACGTTCGCCGTCCTCGGTCCCGGCGGAGAGACGCTCGCCGTCCCCGCGCTGCGTTCCCCGGCCGCGCGTCTTCCAGTTTTTTGGCTGTTTCTATGGAAACTCGACTGAGCACCAAGCCGTCTTTCACTCTCATGCATAAAATGTAATTTTTGCAACGAGAAGTGAAATATCCAGAAGGTTCTTATTGGCAGGGACCCATTCAATTTACTCAAATACCAGAGCACTCTTCTTAATTAAGAATAAAGAAGGCATATATTAAAATGCAATTAGAACTGCTTTTATTAATTTGACATACCCATATATGAGATTAAAGAGAAATATTACCCACTTAAAGGATGTTTATGCCCATTTCAATCAGGCCCACTAAACATAATGTGGGAATCAATAAATCAATACCAATTAATAGATACTATCAAACTGCACAGATGTAAATGTATAACATACATCTTAAAATTGGGAGTGTAAAATTATTCTATATTGATGGACCTGCATTCAGGACACTTTTTAAAGATGTTTTTCTCGCCATTTTCTTTTCCGTACGTTCTTACCTATGGCCATTCGTGTGCGTGTAAAGCATTGTGGCATTGTAATAAATATTCGATATTAGCTTTTCAGGGTAATTTTCAGTCACAATTTTACGTGTGACCGAGTTTTCTGATCTGTCTCTGCCCAGCGACTGCTAGGTTGTTCAACTGAAGCTTTTCTCTTTCTTTTTTTTCTGGTCCCCGTCGTGCGGCGCAGGAAGTGAATGTCTTTGATAAGTGCGGCCGTTTGAAAGTCTCTCTTTGCCTCTCTCTGCTCCGGTGAACGAGCAGCCCGGGTCTAATTCGAGTCCCGGAGCACCCGTGGTTTAGAAAGGCTTTCTGCACTTTCTGCAGAGCACTTCAGCTGCGTGAGTCACTGACAGATCCACTCTCACCTCATTGCTGGCCTTCCTGTCGTCGCTGCGAGATCATGTGACCTGGAACCATCGAAGACGCGTCGCTGTGAACGCTGGGTGGCCCCTGGCATCAGCTGCTGGGGCATGCTGGGAAACACCGCGTGGATTGTTGTCGTCGGCGAGAACTCGATGGCTGGCAGAAGCGTCCATCCTCCAGCCCGTTGCTCATAAAGCTTTTACTCCACATCCTGCACCTCAGGCGTGACGGCAGTCAGCCGAGCAGAGATCCCCATAAACATGCGTTTAAACTTCGCCCTTTACCTTCACAAGCGCACATTATGGATCTGCGTTCGCCCAGAACCAATGTTCTCACATGAGGAGTCTTCTCATTGCCTTTTTGTCCAACTCTAAATTTGTGTGGGAGATTGTGATAAAAGCCAAAAATAATTTTTTTGTTATGACATTAGTCACATTAAATGTACACATTTGTTTTTCTTTCTGCCCATTATGAATACATACCATTTAAATAATTGTTTTTATTGTTAATACATCCAATCTTTCCCAAAAGCCACATCATAAAGGGAAAAAACACTTTATAATACACTTTTATATATGCATTGTGAAAGGCTGTTGTGTTCATCTACACCATTGTTGGACAGCTCTTTTCTAGGAGTGCTGGTGTATGTGCAGGCTTTTGTTCCAATAAAATACCCTGACTCAACTAGCCAATTAGAACTCTGCATGCATCAATGCCAGTTCACTCCTAGGTTGAAGTAACATGCTTCATATGGGGACCCAGGAGCAGTGTTGAGCTGCCATTCCAGAGTTTATTACAAAAAGGAAATGATTGGAATGGAATAATTAAGAGCAGAATCCCAACTATGGCTCTCCTCTATTGGGCTTTCCCCCTCTCCCCGATGCAGACGGTATTAGAGGACACTGGGGTGTTGTTGGTACGGAGGATTCTTGTGAATACAGTCCAAAGCCTGTGAAACAATTTCACCCTCTGGAATACGAACCCTGGCCTTTCCCAGAAACGCTGCTCTCTATCTCAGAAAAAATGCATAACGGCCCCCATCCATCTAATTCACACTAATACTAATATTCACACTAATATGCCGCACATATTTCTGTGTTTAAATCGCGTTAGTCAGAGACGCGAGGAAGGAGGGGTGAGGCGGGGACAGGCTCGTTTCTGAGAGACGCTTGCAGGAGAAGGAGCTTGCGTCTGGCCTGCAGGAGAGCCCTGGTGATTGTGTGCAAATACGACGCACGGCGATACACAGACTGAACAGGGCGATTCTAACACGGCAAGCAGCGCTAATGCTAGTTCTGTAATCAGAGCAGCGCAGAGCACCACCATCTATTCTCTCCACTGAATGATTCTTAATTTCCATCACGAGTGAGCGCATCGGTTTACCAATCCCTGTGCTCTGTGCTTACCATTCCCAGCTAAAAACAACTCCCCTACCTCCCTCCCCCCAAAAAAAATAGATACACGGCTGTTGCTCTCTTTATTAGCAATGCACCCATCCCCCCCAGTGCCCCCCCCCCCCCGTTCCCCGGGGGATAAGTGAATGACACTTCACACTTGCAGATGCCGTCGGCTGCAGGCATGTCATCATCGCCGCTGAGCCGCGGCTGGCGGGTATGCTAATGAGGGAGCGGGGGGGAGGGGGGGGGGCGACACACTTTCGCTGACTTGTGCGGCGATGGCGGCGGGGGCCTTTGTCAGACCCCGCGTGACCTCCTGACCCCTCCGCCACTCAGATAATGACGGGGCGCGGTGCTCGGCCGTGGGGAAGAATGAGGAGGCGCGAGCCTCAGCCCAGTGGGGCACCCCCCCCCCCCCCTCACCCTCCCCCTTGTGGGGGAGGCCAGATCGGCCCGTTTCATTAGCAAAGCAGGGCTGCCAGGCTTTTTCACTGGCCTCTCTTCTCATAACTAAAAGAGCAGGGGGACTGAAATATTACACACTCTAGGAAAGCCGTGTTCATTTATTACAATCTTTCCAGCGAAAGGGCTCTGTGACTCTGTGACTCTGTGACTCTGACTCTGACTCTGTGGCTCTGACTCTGTGACTCTGTGGCTCTGTGGCTCTGTGGCTCTGTGACTCTGTGACTCTGTGACTCTGTGACTCTGTGACTCTGTGACTCTGACTCTGTGACTCTGTGACTCAGTGACTCAGTGACTCTGTGACTCTGTGACTCTGTGACTCTGTGACTCTGACTCTGACTCTGTGGCTCTGACTCTGTGACTCTGTGACTCTGTGACTCTGACTCTGACTCTGTGACTCTGTGACTCTGTGACTCTGTGGCTCTGTGACTGTGACTCTGTGGCTCTGACTCTGTGACTCTGTGACTCTGTGACTCTGTGGCTGTGACTCTGTGACTCTGTGACTCTGTGACTCTGTGACTCTGACTCTGTGACTCTGTGACTCTGTGACTCTGTGACTCTGTGGCTCTGACTCTGTGACTCTGCCCCTACGGTTTGAAGATCTGCTACAACTGAGCTTTCAGAGCAACCGCATTAAAATGGCCGATTGTAACTGGGGTTTTATTTTATGTGCTCTTCCACACACGCGTGCTGTCGTGGTATCCGCCGCCCCCTTCACAGGCCCTAAAGAAAATGGATGGGCTGTGTGATGACCTTCCCGTGGCAGCCAGCGCGTGTGCGTGATATAGCGCCCTCCCCATTGTCCCGCTCGCTCCATTGAGGCCTGCAGGGCCAGCAAGCTGCCTCCCACAGCTGCTACAGAGTCGCTGCACCAGCTCTTTCCCACCATTTCAATCACACATGCTTCTATTATGTCATCATACATGTAGGCCCAGGTTTTTTCACCCCACCAGTATAACACATCTGATGCTGTTCAGTTGCTGTTACTTTTGCTGTTATTAACATTTTCAGTAGTAGTGGTGGTAGTAGCAGCAGCAGTAGTAGTAGTAGTAGTATAGCAGCAGTAATAGAGTAGTGTTTGCATAGCTAGTATTAGCAGCAGTACTAGTAGCTGCAGTAGTAGTAGCAGAGCAGTGTTTGCATAGCTAGTATTAGCAGCAGTAGCAGTAAGGTGTGGATGCAGTAGTGCTTATAGAGCAAACTAGCATAAGTACAGGCTACACAGGCATACAGAACAGAAGTGCTAGTAGTGGTAGGAACAGTAGTTTCTGCAGTATTAGTATTGCATTTTATTTTCTTTCAACAGACTAAATTGAAGTTCCTTTTCCCCGAGGACCGAATTGAAGGCTTTTGTTGGACTTTGTTGTTGCTTTTAATGAACAAAAGGTCTCCACTGCTCCAAACCCTCCCTAATAATTGCATTTCTGGATCCCTGGTTGCGTTTAGCAGACTTTAACTTCGTTTAAAAGCGCCGGGATTCTGCTGGTGTGCCCAGCCATCAAAGCTGTGTGTGTGCTGCCCATTAAAATTACTTCCAACTACACGTGCCCTCTGTGGAAAACCATCTTTTCATCCTTTTTTGAAAGGGGATGTCCGATGAACAGGCCGCCAGCCTGGCTCGGAGGGGGTTTTGTGTTTCAGACTACCCCCCTCTCTGGAAAAAATAAATCAATTTCCTCTGCCCTCTCTCTCTCTGTCTTTTTCATTCTCACACACACATTCACTGTTTCCTTCTGTCTCCAGTTCTCTTTCTCCTTTCCTCTCCTCTGTCTCTCACTTTCTCACTCTCTCCCTCTCACGTACACGCACACACACTTACTTTTTCCTTCTGTCTCCAATTCTCTTTGTTTCTCTCTTTCTCCCTCTCTCATTCTCTCCCTCTCTCTTTCCCTTCTCTCTCTCTCTCCCTCTCCTCACTCTCTCTTTCTCTCCCCTCTCTCCTCCCTCTCCCTCTCTCCTTTGTTGCATTGTGGTCTGTGTGCGCAGGCCAGCCATATGTCAGTTGAGAGGGGCGGGTGTGATATGTGGTTTCAGGTCTAACAAAGGAGCCCGCGCCAGCACTGATGCCCATGAATGTGTAAGGAGACACGGGAGGACCCGGAGACCTGCCACCCTGTCAGAGTTTACTTTGGGGGGGGGGGGCTGCAGCAGACTCCCTCTTTGTGGATTCACCCCCAGCTGCCCTTGACCCCACTCCCCCCCCCCAAACACCCACATGCACACATGCACACACACACACACAAACAGATTCACACGCACACAGAAGCTTTTCATTCATTTGTAGTGAGATGGAGTACAACGTGACATCATCCTATTATGTAAATAACTATTTGGTAAAAAATCTATTCAAGCTAGATTTTTACAGGGTGAATTTATAGATGTAATTGGGCTTTATTTAATTAAACCAGCATGCATTGTTTTTTAATTAAATGAAACTGAAGTCGGGAATCTTTCAGTTTGTCACCGTATTACAAGTATCAACGGTTCCACAGCTTGTGAGTTTCTCGCTTGATTTTCAAACGCTAGATGAACCAAGCCGAGGGACGGATGGCCGATCGGCACACAAACGGGCTGCAGGGCGTCTCCGTCATGCTGAGTGTAAGCGCACGCGCGGTTCAGTGCGCTGAGGTTCTGCAGGGCGTCTCCGTCATGCTGAGTGTAAGCGCACGCGCGGTTCAGTGCGCTGAGGTTCTGCAGGGCGTCTCCGTCAGGCTGAGTTTAAGCGCACGCGCGGTTCAGTGCGCTGAGGTTCTGCAGGGCGTCTCCGTCATGCTGAGTGTAAGCGCACGCGCGGTTCAGTGCGCTGAGGTTCTGCAGGGCGTCTCCGTCATGCTGAGTGTAAGCGCACGCGCGGTTCAGTGCGCTGAGGTTCTGCAGGGCGTCTCCGTCAGGCTGAGTTTAAGCGCACGCGCGGTTCAGTGCGCTGAGGTTCTGCAGGGCGTCTCCGTCAGGCTGAGTTTAAGCGCACGCGCGGTTCAGTGCGCTGAGGTTCTGCAGGGCGCGCGTCTCCGTCATGCTGAGTGTAAGCGCACGCGCGGTTCAGTGCGCTGAGGTTCTGCAGGGCGTCTCCGTCAGGCTGAGTTTAAGCGCACGCGCGGTTCAGTGCGCTGAGGTTCTGCAGGGCGTCTCCGTCATGCTGAGTTTAAGCGCACGCGCGGTTCAGTGCGCTGAGGTTCTGACGCGTTGTTCCCAGAGGAAGCCGCGCAGTGATTTACAGGGTGTGAGAAACGAAGGCTTATATTATGCAGGCTTCGACAGCTTGTGAGCTGCGGCGATATTCGGCTCCACCGTGGATACACACACACACACACACACAATGAGGTCTGGACCGGGGTTCACCAGCTGGTAAAATAATTCAGAGCAGATTGCGACCACTCTGGCAACGTGATGGTGGACTCAAACACCAACTACATCTGGTAGCTCTCTCAGAATATACTGCAGACAGAATGCTCCAAGTAGCCACAATGTAACTCATTTAGAAAGAAAAAAACCCTGGATTTGCATGCAAGTAAATGTGTGAATGATTTGTGCAAGTTATGACAACTGATTCCCCATGACATCTCATCCACTGATGAACAAGAGGCTTGCCACTGTAAGAAGAACACCAAGAAAGATTTTTTTTTTTTTTTTAGTCAGGATAATTTATAAGCCTTGATGCACATTCAATCTGTAATATTGGAGCCTAGTGCCAAAATCTTTTTTACATAAATGCCGAATGTTTTGTGAAATGGCAAAATTCAGTGTTTTAGTTTGGAACTCACTTATGACAAACACATAAGCCAGCTGCACTGCCAAGTTAGAACTATATTTTCTGGCAAATGTTTTTGCAGCCCACATAGCTCAAATGAGCATCTCTGTTGAGTGTAGAAAGCCAAGCAAAAGTGTCCCTAAGTGGAGCGTAATGCTAGGTTCTAATCTTAGCTTGGCTTTTTCTGCTCTGTTCAGGTTTCTCGCTTGGCGCTGTTTTCGTTTCTGTTGACATACGCCAACATCTGCGACCGAGGCCAGCGGGTAGCGGAGTTCTGGAATTCTGTCGCGCCAGCCGCCAAGCCTAGCGGGGAGACAGGCCCCCTCTGGGGAGACGCACGCGTACGCTCCGACACTCGTGCTGGAAAGCGTTACGAGTCCAAACACTGCCTGGCTTTGTGAGCCCGCGCTAACTGCTGCTCTCCTCCAGTGTGGGCTGTCGCCTTATTACTCGAAACAGAGCTCTCGGGAAGGGAGGGGGGGTGTTGGGGGGGGACCAGGCTGAACAATAGAGCCATTCAGTCCCTCCTGCTCTCCGAAGCCACATCTGTTTACATGGCCTCTGTCCATCGGCGAACGCCAACACCCTCCCTCCTTTTATCTGCGCTAGACGACACTGGTGGCTCTCAGACTTTGAGGTCTTTGTCACCAAGCAGATCTTAAATTATCGGCTATTTTGTTCGGGGGGGGAGGGACGTCAAACGGGGACAATATAAAACCAACAGTTGGTCTTTTTGTACCGTGCGCAGACATGAATTAGCCCACACGTGCTTCTGGTCCTGTACAGCCTCTTTAACAGCAATGAACAACTGGGGGCAGTTTTTTTTTTGTTGTTTGTTTTTTTTTTTTCAGTCTTCAACCCCCTTTGCGACAAAAATGATGAACACTTTCACTGGTGGCATTCACCCCTCGGTGCCTTTTGTAGTGATTTATTCACTGGAGCAGAAGTGTCAAAAACGGAGAGAGAATTCATGTTTTTTTCCGTGAGAATTACAGCGCACATGTTTCTGTCACACGCTGCGTGTTCGGCTGCAGACGCACGACAGCCCGTCTGTCACAGCTTCTGACGTCTGCACTGAAGAACTCGTGTATCTCGTCATCTGCGGTTGTGACAATCTGACACGTCTCTGATCAGCAGGCAATTGTTTACTGAGCTCAGTACGCACCGCCTGACAAAGAGGTGAAGAATTAACGTGAGCACACGTGATTTAACCCGAATCAGAGAGCCATTCATTTCAGCGAGAAGAAAGGCAGCCCACAGCCAGCTTCGTCACTGCAGAAGGTGAAATACAATATTCCCTAATAACCCCATCTCTGAACAGCTACCCTTTTTTCTCCCCTTGTTCTTCTGTTCTTTAAAGGCTTGCAGCTAAAACAACATTTGTAATTCCAGCCAATCAAAACATCAGGCAATTTTCTAACACTGTAGTGTCTCGGAAAGATAAGGAAAGGACACTTTCTCTATTGCGCAGGTAACTGACTCAATTAAAAAAGAGAGCAATTAAAATAGAGAGCAAAAGGGAGCTAAATGTTGTCTCATTCATGTTGAATAGCCACCGCCCCCCCCTTCCCCCCCACCCCCCCCACACCTCCACCACAATCCCCTTCGCCCCAAACTTAATTTGTTCTGACGTTTCTCGCCTGTGGCTCGGTCTCCGAAGGTTGGATCGTTTTTCTGCTGAGCGTGGCAGAAAAGGAGCACGCAGCGTCTGACTTCCTCTCTCTCTCTCTCTCTCTCTCTCTCTCTCTCTCTCTCTCTCTTTGTTTGGCTGAGCCAGCTGCTGCGGGGGCCCTGTGCCGGGCTGGGGGCCCCCAGCGCGGAGCGATCCGCGGGCTCACGGCGGGGTTCGGGTCTGCTCCTCGTTAGAGCTCCACGTGAGCCGTGCGAAACGCGATCGAGACTCTGCGTCTGGCTCCGGTAAAGACCAAAGGCAGCGGCTCCTCGTTAATTTCATTATTTGGCGCGTGCTGGCGGAGATCCAGCTCCTTTCTGAAGCCGCGGACCTTCCACACGCATTTCCTCAGCTCATTTCTCCTGGCATAAATACCACCAACCCACAGCCTATTTTTAACCCGTGAGCAAAAAAAAATAAATAAATAAAAGAAAAATAAATAATGGACCAGTTCTCTTTCATGGGAGTATATTTACTATCAGATAAAAACACAGGCAAGCACATTCAGAGCAAAGCACAGGCCTTTCCACCGTCTGTTTGTGCTGTTTTTTTGTCTTCTCTGCACTTTTATTAAAACCATGGCTTTAGAGAGGGAGAATGGTTAGAGGGGCCTTTCATGATGGAGTCCAAATGGGGCCCGGAAAAAAGGAAAAAGACCTGGCCTGGATTCAATCAATATTTGCTCTTAACTTCCAGAATAAATGGAAGTTGTTAGAAAAGTTATTTTCCTTTCTTCACAAGGGCAGTTTGGCGAGTTCAGCAATAATGGAAAGTAACTCGCCGAACTGCGTTTTGTGAAGTTACAGGACAAAAACCCGGAGTGAATCCAGGTCAGCCTGTGCCTCTCTCTCTCTCTCTCTCTCTCTCTCTCTCTCTCTCTCTCTCTCTCTCTCTCTCTCTCTCTCTCTCTCTCTCTCTCTCTCTCTCTCTCTCTCTCTCTCTCTCTCTCTCTCTCTCTCTCTCTCTCTCTCTCTCTCTCTCTCTCTCTCTCTCTCTCTCTCTCTCTCTCCTATAGCAGATAAAACAGCACAAAGCTGGGAGGCGTAGGAACGGAGCCAGCGCCCTTCCGCACAGCTCGTCTCTGCTAACGGCTTGGGCCGCTACCGTAGAACACGGCTGACCCCGTTTCCCAGCGTTTCCTCCGGACGACCCGGAGCCAAGCGCGCCGGCGGCGGCGGCTGCAGCAGCTATCCCACAGCTGAGGATTATGGGTATTCTGCACGTAGTGCCGTGGAGGCGTACGGAGTTCATCGCTCCCCCAGGGGGCTGGGCGGCAGGAATGGTGAAGGGGGGAGGGGGGGCGTGGAGTTCGCGGGAGGAGACTGGGGGGGAGGGGAGGGGGGTTGAGGAGTTTGTGGAAGGAGACTGGGGGGGGGGGGGGGCGTGGAGTTCGCGGGAGGAGATTAGGGGGGGGGGGTTGTGGAGTTCGCGGGAGGAGACCGGGGGCGAGCGCGCACAGGTTCACGCACCCCGTGGAGTTTAATCAGACTCTGCTGATAGCCTCCTGAGGACCTGGGACACCTGTAATCAGGGCCTGGCACATCTGTAATCAGGTGGGGAAACGCCTGGTGAGCGCAGCAGTGTGTGGCGGTGTGCGGCAGCGTGCGGCAGCGTGCGGTTCCTTCATTCCCGACGCTGAGAGACGAGCGGCTCTCTTCAGCCCGCCGTCTGTCCTCCAGACGGACGTGCCAGCATCACATATTCTGCCTTTTGTGGTGTCACTTCCAGCGCTGTGCGAATCCAGAGCACCAATAAAACCCGACTCTGTTTCCAGCGTGAATGGCGGATGTCTGAGTGACCTGAGCTCCAGCCGTATGTGGAATAACGGCTTTTTTTCCCGACTGGGGCTTATTTTGCTCCCGCTTCAGTAATGAAATCTCCTGGCAGACAGAGAGGCCAGTTTCCATTGTACACAGGAGAGGGGCTCAGGGAGTTTGGGGGGGGCGGGGGGGTGGGGGGTAGTCAGGTTCCCAGCACACATCAGACAAAACTATAACACAGCACTTTGTAACATGTGAGAATATTTACCACACACAGAAATGCACGTGCGCTCTCACTCACACGTGTGCACACTCACATACATGCATTCACAAACACAGACACACACGCCAGTATGTTTGATTTCTAAGGTTGTTTCAGGGACGTTCTGTTCATACTACAATGACAATGTATGGAATGTCTCGCTGCTTTATTGAAATGTTTTGCATTGGCTTGATTTTCCTTCTTTGTGTACAGAGCTGACAGGTACCTGAAGAACAGTACAGGGGCATAATAAACTCAATCAGCCTTTCTTCCCCAGCTCCTGAAAAGAATAAAATTAATGATAAATCAAAGATTTTTTCATCAGTGGCGGTCAGGGAAGTATGCTCCTAGCGATTTCACCCTGCTGCCCCGATCGTTGGAACGTGTGTGTATGGAATGAAAAGCTTATTCACACACTGTGCCCTGGATTCAGATCACATTAGTCCTTACTTTTGACTTGCAATGAAATGTTTTTTTTAATTTTTTTTATTCACATGCAGTTTGGCAAATTTCTTGATCATCAAAATAAAATCACCAACCCATGTCTGCAGCGAGGAAAACAAGATCAAGGCTAAGCCTTTAAGGAGTGTGAGGTCACAAACACGTGATTAGAACGTTCTTAACTGAACATTCTAATGCTGATGTCACAATCAATGCTGGTGACTGAAAGCAGTGGAGTTCTAGAATGTTGACTTAGATCTTCAAAGGGTTAAAAGTGAACACTCAGAATTCAGGCTTATGAGTGTGCAGCTGCAAGACTGTGGTGGGATATTTCCGCGTTCGCTATGCAAATGTTCAATCACGAGCAACAGCAGTTCATCTGCAAAGAGGAGAGATGGGATGAATAATGACTAAATACCTGAATGGAAAAACCTTGAGCAGTAGAAATAATCACACATTTGTGCATCTGGCTTTTAGGCTTGTGGACAGCCTCCACTTTCAGCAGCTGTTAGCATAGGCTGTTAATTTCAGGGACAGCGCCAACCTCAGATCATAATATCTGTTCAGTACCCTCAGCCCCACCACATAACTGACTGCTAACAGCAGCTACATGCTGTTATATTTAAAGCGACTGTGTGTGGCTGTCTTCGTTTAGATAATTACTTTCAGTAATTAGCCAGCTAACCAAAGAACAAAAGTGTGCGCAGATTTTCGCAAGATGTGCAGTAATGTGTGTTTTTTTTCTTTATTGCAAGCCCACAACCTCTAATCTGCTCCATAAAATGAAGTGAAAAAGGCTGCCCTTGCTTGGAGCTGAGTAGCTTATGCACACAACAGGACATTTGACTGATGTTGGTAATCAATTGTTGAAAAGTGAACGGCACATAATCTGATATATTATGATGGGACTCTAAAATGACATAAATTATATTATATGCGTAATTAAAAAAACAAAACAGAAGTGCAAAGAGGACTAATAAAACGAAATTAAATTAATCACTTTTGTCAAAAATAACTAAGTCATCCTGATATCTGATCTTTCTGAATACAGTAGGGGTTGTGGCAGAGTGCACAATTCTCTCTCTCTCTTTCTCTTTCTCATTCTCTCTGGCTCTTTCTCTTCCAACATAATTGCAGCCAAGGATGACTCAGGCTCTCTCTCCTCCGGACATATTTTAGCTTTCATAACGATGCCTGGTGGAGAGAGTAATGCGATGCTGCAGCTCATTGCCCTGGGATGCATGCTGTGGACACTGTGGATGTCCACCAGGTGTGTGTCTGAATAAGGCATTGCCAGGGCCCATAATGCTTAGGGAGCTGGGCCTGCTAATAAGAGGCTGCAGGTTTGATTCACAGGCGGGGCACTGCCATTGTAAACTTCGGCAGAACGCTTCAGTGAATATCAGCCATATAAATGGAAGCCGGGTAAGTTGCCATGGATATTGGCATCAAATAAATTCTGAAATTCACACGTGAAAATGTGATGGCAATGCATTCTAAGCAACTGCAGTGCGTTTTCTATAATCATTATGTCAGTTTTTTTTTTTTTCCTCCAATTTTCTCCCAGATTTGGAGACCTCAGATGGAATTCTTGGCTCGTCTCATTGCTGCATTGTCCTCTGCTGATTCAGAGACACAAACTGTACCCTGCATCCTCTGAAAAAAAAGCTCATTCAACACAAGATTTCATCTGGACCATCAGTGTGAGCAGACCAGCCAATCAGGATGTCCCTGGGTCAGCTTTCCTGCCCCTGCTGAGTAAATGTATGTATTTACCTGCTTAATGAAGCATGTAATGTACTATAGACACCATCTAAATGTCAGCAGCATTGGTAGCAATGCCGAGGTTGCCCTGACTTCACAATTTATACAACACTGCATAGCAGACAATACAATGTCCATTATACCATTATAGGTTCATATATTATTAATATACGTTTGATAGATGTGAGTGTTGAAGCACTACTGAAGTTGTTTTTTTTGTTTTTTTTTTCCTGAAACTGATAGAAAAAAAAACACATCTCAATCCAACCCAAAACGGGGAATTGCATTTCAAACGCTTTCCCAGAAATAATTTCTTTTGGGCCACATAACCGCAGATGTGGCAGCGGGTGGTCTTCTGGTACAGTTTTCCCTCTTTTCTCTTGCCCAGCGAGAGTATCGGTTTCTAAATTTAGGGCAGGCTCATCTTGTCCTGTGACAAAAATGCTTTTGTTTATTTTAACTGGTTTCAGCTTATAGCGGGAACAGTACACGCAGTGGCTTCATCCTAAAAAAAATCCCATGACCTTCAGCTTTTTTATCCTTCTTTTTTTTCCCATGCCCAAGCGCATTTCTAAATTTACTGCAGGGTTGACTTCCTGTTTCCATTTTTTTTTTCATCTTTACTTGGTAGCCAATGAGAAAGAAGCCAGATGTTTGACATCACAGTAAGTGTGCAGGAAGCTTCACTACTGTTCCGTTGCTGGTCAAGAAAGCCATTGGATCTGGGAAAGAAGCAGGAAGGGTCTGTGCATATTCAATGCAGAATATTTATGTTTATAATAGCCTTGATTTAATCATTGCTATTTTTGTATTATTAATTAAAGACCCTTTCTATTTTTCTTAGCATTTCTCATTATTGTACGTCTGAGAGAACCAACAAAACTACAGAAATGTAAATGAGAAAACACCAAATAATTTACTCACTTGCGTGAAATATTAGCCCTGAGAAGCTAACGCAAGCAGCTGCAAAATAAAATGGCCGCCTCGTTACTTTACTTTTCAACTGACTGCGAGAGCTTGAAGTTTTTGCTCACAAAAAAAAAAAAAAAAAAAAAACCAGATCGTTAAATCTCCCAGTGCGTACCCATCTATTCTGTGTTATTTCTGTCACTGGTGGGCTGTTGACTCACTTCACTCAGAAAGCAGAGGAAGGTTCAGAGGAAAAGGGAGGAGAAGGAGAGAAATTCCCAGCTCTTCGGCGCAGATTAAGAAAGCTTTCCTTCTTTCAGCCACAGTCCAGCTTTCAGTCTGACAGGGACGCCGGCGTAAAGCGACGCATTTCTGCCCAGATTAAAAGTTTGTAAGTTCTTTGACGGTCCCTCCTGTCATCTCCTGTGCAAATGATCATTCTATAAAAGTGCATTTCTGGACATCCCTCCTCCCCTTCTCCACATCCCACAAGACATCGTTACAAACTGGAAGGGGGTTTGTCCTTATAGGGAAATATGGCTGAGTGGAATCAAATATGATGGATGCCCCATGAAGAAAAAAATTCATTGTACAAAATCTAATAAAGTTGGATGCTCGTACAGTGCACTAGTTTTTTTATTTTATTTATTTATTTATTTATTTATTTTAAGAATAGGGGCCTAAAAAGAATGACAGGGGGGTGCACAGCATTATTGGGTCATCCTTCAACACTGACAGTTCCAAAGTCCCCCGTGCCGCAAAATGTTTATCTTACGCGGTCGTACTCCATCACTCTTTGCCAAGAACATGATTAGCAGAATCTGTCATTGTTAAACATCGCAAGGACCTTTATATCCTGACCCATTGAGTCACTGCTGCAAGCTCAGCACGCAGGAAAAAAATGGCTAGAATGTAGAGTCAATCCAAGGTGTCAAAATAATGTATTTTGTAATGTAAGATGAGGGGGGAAAAAAAAACAATTTCATGTAATCACATTAGTACTAATTAGGAACGAGTAAATCGTAGTTCAATGTTATTTATGGTCCAGGTCTGAAAGGGGAAAATATGCACTCTATACTAGCTGAAATAAAACCACAACTACCGCTTGGAGTGCAATGCAGCAGTTTGTGACGGTCTCATATATAAGCATAAAAAACTGATGCACTACGTTCCTCACCACAGGGCAGAGTGTGTGTGTGTGTGTGTGTGTGTATACATATACAGGGTAATGAGGACAAGCCGGTTAATGAGGACATGCCAGTTCAGAATCTATGAATTTAGAAGAGTATACTCTAAATTTGGTCCAAAATCAGTTCCTGCTTTTCCCCTCAAAATAAAAATATATTAATTTAAGAGCAGACATCCATCCCCGGCTTCCCTTCTTCAGCCAGGGGACCAGAATATTTTTTATTTTTATTTTGTTCTGCAGAGGTGGCATGTAAAACATTTTTAAAAGCATTTAAACTCTGGAGGCTGTGTCCTGGGTGGCCCAAAATTAAGCCCCCCCCCCCCCCCCTCCTGGAGCGCGTTTGTCTCCAGGGAAGGTGCTAAGTTGCATGGGGGGGGGGGGGGGGTGGAGTGTAGCTTTTCGGCTGCAGCCGCTGTCGATCGCTGGGCTGTAATTACGTTTCTGCCTCATAATCAGCTGCTCTTTATCGCTTTCAGAGCCGCCAGCGCTGCTAGCCAGCACTCCAGCGCTTTATAAAAGAGCACCAGCCCGTCGCCCTCTCAGGCACCCTCACTTCGCTGAGAGCAGCCGGCGTGACCCGCGCCACACACGGACGCAGGCGTGACCCACGCCACACACGGACGCAGGCGTGACCCACGCCACACACGGACGCAGGCGTGACCCACGCCACACACGGACGCCAGGCCGAACCCCTGCTCTTCGGATGGCCGCTAATGCAGCCGTTCACCATGAACCGAGCGGTATCCTCGCTGGGGAACGTGTTGAAATGGCGGCTACATACGTCAGCGAGAGAGAGAGAGAGAGCGAGAGAGAAATCCATTAAAGAAACATCACTGACTCATTCTGAGAAATGGCTTGCTAATAACAGTTGAGAGTACCGAGGAATGCACCTTGTGCTAACACATTTCTTGTCAAACAAAATAAATATCTGAGAAGAGCTTGAAAAGTTATATCATTAAACTTATGTCTTGTTTGAATTTAAAATTTCATAGAATTCACCCGTGACCTGAAAGCTGAGAATGCTAAGTTGGACCTGCAAATACAAACCAGTGCATAAAACTTACAAAGGCTTATTTATAAATGCTTATAAATGTTCAACCATATCACCCCCAAAATCCAATCAGAATGCACTTTGCCAGGTTAAAGACATATGCAATTCAATCAAAGTCCCAAAGTTTTTCTCCCAGATTCAATCAAACCAGCTATATGCCCATAAGGATTCACTTTGCTCTTGGAAGGACTGAAAAATATCGGCATGGAGGCGGGACCTCTCTTAAAGGGACCCTGCACATATAATCAATTCCCAAATTCTGCCCTCATAAAAAGACAAATGTCAGAAATTCTGAGATATTCCCATTGAACAGAATACAGAAATCTGTTTCAGTTGAGCAACAATTTAACAATAAACCAGCATTGTGGCACGTTTCTCCTATTCCTGCCATGATTCCTATATTTACTGTGAGATATTTACAAACAGCTTACATAAACGCCTTGGCACAGGGCACCACTCCACATCCTCCCCCCCTAACTACCATAACTACCTTAAAATTTGACCTTATTGACTCTACCCCCATGTCTCTTATAACAATACCTTAGAACTGCTGGTGAGGTAATAACTGTAATCCATTTGGGTGCAAAATGGCCGATAATTGCGGTCATAACTCACGTCTTTTCTATATATATATAAAAATGGGCCGGATTTGTGCAGTATTTCACCTCCCTGTCTGGTGCCCAAGTCCACGGAAGCAGCCTGGCTGTGCTATCCAGATTAGCATGGCTGTGACTGGTCTGAATCAGTAAGGGTTGGCGGTCATGTCTTTAGACCAAACAAACTTTTTTTTTTAAAAGCATTCCCAGAAGATTAAATTTGAACTGTGCATTGACCTGCTCAGTATGTTCAATAATCCTTGCCATAGTTCTAGATTTTATTTATTTAATGTTTTATTATTATAATTTTTTTTGCAGAAATCTATGCTCGGTTCAGCACATTTATGTCAGTAGTAAAGGGCTTGTCGAAACATTCAATAATTCCATTGAGATCTCTTGGCTTGTATTTTAAATATCCATGAAACGCAGGAAGTGAGGCAGTCAGACGTTTATTTATTCTGTCTCTCGTTCTCTCCATCTCTCCCAGTCCAAACCAGCGCACATATGGCCTCGATTATAGCAAGTGGATGCCAGACTTGGGCTCATGTCTGAAACACCATTTAGAGGTGTAATTTTGTGCTGTTAACATTTCCCTATTTCATTGTAGGAGGATTTTGACTTTTTTATTTATTTTTTGCTGTCATACTCTCAGAAAAATGAAAGCTGAAAAGTGGCTTTTTAATTCAGGATACATATGCAAAACATTTATTCTCCTGATTAAAATTTTAGTTAAAAAAAAATACTTTTTATTTTTATTTTTGTAAACGTACTTTTGTATTATGTTCGGGTTTCATGGAGTTCACTATATGTAGTGCGTTGTGCCAAATGTTGCCATGGGGATTGTATAAAGATAATTTTTCGGCTGTATGAGACTGCTTTGGCTATGCGGTATATGTTGATGTAACATATAAAGAAAAGTCCCAGAATGCACTGCACTCATAAGCACTTGAAAGACTTCCAAATGCAATTTCTTCCTCACTGCTGATGAGATATCCAGAAAAAAAAACACAATTATCTTCCTATTTTTTATTTATTTATTTTAGACTACATTTCATCAGCCGCATATAAGGTTGCTCATTTGTTACACATTTCCACACAAATAGGATTGGCTGCGTCCCCATACTTTATAACATTTTATTCCTGATGGAAAAGGAAAATAGGACTTTTCTTTCTGCAGCACGCTGATTTACATGCTATCTAAACCAAAGCATTCATTTTCCCATTTTTCACTCCCAAATAATATTGCTTTTCCTTAATTTTGAGGGCTGTGCCTCAATCCCTGCTTGCCTCTGAAAACACACATTGTGTGGTATAAGTGGTGGTGGGGGGGGGGGGGGAAGAAACAAAAAGACATTTCAGATAGATGTTACTCCAATAAAAATGTCACACTTTTATTGTGTAAGGCTGCCTGTCAAGCTTACCTCCCGCAAGATTGCACTTAGGAGTATCCTCCACTGTAGGGTCAACTGACTGTAAGAAATACTGAGCCGGAGGATTGGAGGCGAACAGCTGAGAAAAGCGTTCTTGCGGCGTGGCGGTTGTGTAAACAGCCTTGGTTTTTCTTTCCAAGCCCCGTAGGCCCCGAACGCCCGGAAAATATGATGTTTTTTCGAGTTTCATCAGCGTATCTAACATCTTTATAGCATCATAATGCTGGAATGCATCTGTTTATATATGGCACAAACCGGCAAAATATTTCATTGGTTACTTCGGTCATCCTGCCAAACAGTGACATGTTAGCATACAGTCAGATAGGTTTTTCTTTAATGACCATAGCATTATGGGTATAACAGTATGCTATAGAGGCATGGGTATGATGTGACTACGTCCTGATTTTCCCCCTATAAATTTAATTTACTTGCTTGTTATGATGGGATCTGGCCCTATGTAAATATGGCTATCATATACCTATATTAATAGTAATATTTAGTCTCTAAATATTTGTCTCCAGATACCATACTCACTGCAACATGTATATGTCTGCATAAATCAAAATTAATGCAGGCCCATATTTGTGTCTATTTATAAAATACTGGCAAAGCATTGCCAAGATGTATTTGTGACTGGATTATGGCCGTTCTGTAGAATTTGTGGTTGAAAGCGTTGCCAGTGGCCCTAATATGGACTAACGTTCTCACAGCCCACTCAGGAATGTAGGTCGACCTTTTCCGGGTGCTCAGCTTTCCGACGAAACGTAAACATTTAGCCGGAGAGACTTGCAGCTTCGACACACTTTCAGGGATGGTGATGAAGAGCTGTTTTTTCTGGTCGTGTTTTTGTTGGTTCTTCTTTGGTCGTATGATGAACTCTGACCTCTACTGCCTCCCTGCGTGGGACGTGCGAAGCCCTTTGCAGTTTTTTTTTATTGATGTTTTTCCGGGTCAATGGCAGCCGTTCCTTCTCTCAACAGAGAATTGCACTTAGTGCGCACAGCCCCTGTTTATATTAAAAACAAACAAATGCTCTGGCACCGCGATCGAATAGGTATTCCATGTCGCCGAAGAAGGAACCAGACCTGTAATCCTTTAATTTAAACCGCAGGGTTTCGGGATGACACGCTATTTTAACGGCGAAAGCGGCACGTTGTTTTGGCGGACGATCCCTGGGCCTCGCAATGCGACACACGCAACGTCTTAAATAGCGCCGCAAATAAAGTTGCGTTTGCCGCCACAACAACAGGCCCTCAGTCAGAACTGCACGAGATGGCTGCGTTTCCGCTCCCGCTTCGGTTAAACAGAAACACGTGAGCCAAACGAGAGAACTCCGCGCATTTTTGTCCCATTATTAATTAGGCTCCTCCTCAGACTCCCAAGCCAAAGCAAGCTGGCCGTTTGAGCCTGTAGTAGTTTAGGTAATTGGTAACAGCTGTGGTTCCATACGCACTGTTTCTAAGCTATGGCCAGATATGTGCATTAAACAGACATGTAAAGGATGGGGGGGGGGTTATGGCGGAGGGGGGGGGGCTGTGCCTCTCCAGGGACCGGCACGTGAATCAACACGTGCCGTTCAGCATTGGCACGGCCTGACAGCTGTGAACAGCTGCAGCCCGGTGGAAAGAGGGAGGTTTTAGGGGAAGAAGAACAGACTCCGAGTTCTCGCAAGGCTTCAGATCGGGCTCGTTTTTGGAGCGGCCATCTTTGTTCGACCGAAAACCGAGCAAACGTTACCGCTTTCCAGCTGCTGATGTTAACGGCGAAATTCTGACATTTTAAGGAAGCCCTTAGAAGCGTCGCGTATTAAAGCCTCGGCGATGTCATTCGATGACCGTGACTGAGCCGTTCCACAGCGCTACCACACATTTACCATACAGGGGGCTTACGTCTGCCGGGGGGGAGGGGGAGGAGGGGTTCCACAGGTTACCATGACAATACTTCTTCCCGACATGGGAGACGTTCAGGGGTGAACAGTTGTTCTTCTCTCAGAAGAGAGGGTTCCAAACGGCTCCTCTGTGTCTCCTGGTCAAGTTCACGGGTTCCTTGTCGGGCAAAAACGGTTCAAATCTGGGAGCTTTCACACTTTTCCACACCCACCACTGTGGGTCCCGTAAAGAACTTAAAAGGGTTCCTCTGTGGAAAGGAGCCAAAGAGGCTTTTTTTTCTGACAGTGCAGTGAGAGATATGGCTGTCCTCCAGTCTGTGCTGGCTCTCTCTTGTATATTCTGGCAGTCTGTAGAGAGGAGAAGCAGCCAGTGTTCCGTGAGCGATGCATCAGAGCATCTCGCTCCCTTTAGCTGCCAATCTCTCCTGGGAAGAATGCCTGCAGATTCACATCGGGGGGTTGGGGGGTGGGGGGGTGGTGGTATCTGAATTTTAAAAAACGCAGTCCTTCTCAACTATAATTACCCCATTGCTACCCCATTGCTATTGAAAAAGCTAGGAATTATCTCCCATTTCTGTTCCCACCCAACCAGCGGCCTCCACAAGCAGGGCTATGGGCAGCGAAGTGTCAAAGCAGGGCTGCAGGCTCAGGCCCCAGGCCTCCATCTGTCTTCCCCCAGAGCGTCCTGCTGGCATGGGGCAATGGTCCAGCCCCCCCCCCACCCGTCTCACTGGACAGGGTCACCAGACCACCAAAGGGAGTGCCCTGGGCCTGCGTCAGAACCAATGGTGCAGTAACAAAATAGAGACATTCAGTCAGCTCCTGGAAAGTTTAGAACTCTCACTCAAAAAGTAAACCCAAAAGGAGAAAGGCGCTCCACGCTTCAGTTCCCGCTGCCATTAAAACAAAAAATGCGCTTCCTTGCCAATTCTACTCCAAATTAATTGCTCATGAAGCCGTTTTAGAAACGCTGGTGATTTCGCCTTCATAGGACTGAGCTTTCATTCTTCTGACTCATCTCAGGAGAACAGTATCGCTGAACACCATTCCGCTTTTACGAGCATTTAGCCTGATTTATGACCAGTTTTGCCTTTTTACAGTTGCAAGTTATGCTCGTTGTGGTGTTCTTGAAGAATCACCATCACTGAGCAAAGGGATTTCCCTTCACTGCTGGTCTGTGCTTAAACTGTAGAGAGGGAGTGCTGTGATTTCAGCAACATTTCTGCAACATTTTCACGTGTGTTTGTATCCTTCCTGTTAGTAATACTTTCAGACTTTGTATTGTTTATCATTAATTGTTGGCTTTCAGATGCCTTTTGAACTGCAGGATGAGGAATCGCCATGGTAATTCTCCCATCATTCCTGTTTTACATTCCCATTAAATGATGTCGTGTGATGCAATGCACTTCCAAAAGAAAGCAAGAACTTAAAACAAAAGCCAAAAACAAACAATTTAACGATAGTTTTGAGAATTTTCCAAGACGCAATCATTACCACCCACCCCCCTTGCCAAATGGCTGAGATCTTTGCCAAAAAAAATCTCACCAGTTTGAAACATTTAGGCAGACTCACTTGGCCCAAACCTCTTACACTGCCATAACGGGCCCATATTCAGCTGCACCGCCGCAGCAGGGTTCCAGCAGCGCCTGTAATAACCAGGCCACCGTCACCAGCTCCAGTACATCCAGCTGCAGACGGCTGCCATTTATACACAGTCTCTTCTCACCTCATTAAACAATCAACTGCTGCTAATTACCAGGCCTGTGTGTGTTAGCCCTCCAGGCCTGGCCTCACTCTCTCCTCCTAATGATCTGCAGTGATGTCACAGCACAGCGGAGAGAAGCAGGCCGCTATCCACAAGCAGCACCCCCCAGGCATATTCATGAAATGGAAGCACGAATCTCGCTCTGCAGGCAACATTTTCACTCTGTTAGATTATTAAATCAATAGCCCCCACCACCCCTAAAAGAAAGAAAGAAAAAGAAAAAAATCTGTCATGGAGCTGCTATCTTATTGTCAGCTGTCAAACCAGCTGCTGATTTCCTTGGGGGAAGAAAAGTT
This sequence comes from Anguilla rostrata, assembly GCF_018555375.3. Taxonomy (NCBI): domain Eukaryota; kingdom Metazoa; phylum Chordata; class Actinopteri; order Anguilliformes; family Anguillidae; genus Anguilla; species Anguilla rostrata. The sequence goes on from NC_057937.1 coordinate 1,274,251, forward strand.
ATTGTTCATCTCCTGTTTTACCTCAAAACTCCATTAAACATGAATTAACTTTTCTGAGGGAGAAACTTCTAAAAAAGCATCTTGCAAACAAAGAGTTTAACAGAGAGAATGCCATTTATATAAAGCACATCTATAGTGACATTCTATTTACTGTACAGTATATAAATACAGCAGTCACTCCACTCAGAACTTGTTCAAAATGTTTCAATTATTAAAGTTTCATGTGTTTCATTGTGGTTCTTGGTCCCCGACTACGCTTTTTCGCAGGTTTGTTTCATCCTGATAAAGTAAAATCCTGGTTCATAGTGCCTAGCTGTATGTGATAGTTTTGGTCACCCATGCCCAGATATGTTGGTAGCCTTTGAGGGACTCATGAAATCCAGTGAAAAGTACATAATATAATTTCATGAACATATGGCTGTACACATTGTGTACATTTTATTCGAGTTCACTCTATAAGCAAACATTTCTTGACTGTGTGTTCTCTACCACGGCTCAGTTTTAAACAATTTAATATTCAAATATAAAAATCTCCTGGGTGAAATTGGATGAGCACATTTTTCTTGGTGTAACACCAGTCTTTCAGCCACATGATCCATGGTATTCAACAGGCTTTCAAGAAGGCTTTTCAGGGTTTTTTTGTGGCTCTGCCATCATCAGGATATTAAAGATGATTCTATGCTTCAGTGGAAATCAAACAGAAAGGAGAGACACATCAAAAGAGGTAATTACATATTATTAGAGACGCCGAAATGGCCCCAGCGCCACTTTCTATTTTTCAGTAAGACTAGCTAATCATTTGTGTAACTGCAATGCATGAAAGTGTCAGCCATATTTATTTAGGTCTGTCTGCTCACTGTCTGGTTTAGATTTCCTCTTTCTGGTTCAATCCTCGGACTCCGTCTACCCTAAAACTTAGAGAGCAATTCTTTTTTGTGTGTGTGCGCGTGTTATTCAATCTCATCCAAATTACACATTACCTGCAAGGTAATAACAGACATTATGGAGATTCTCAGATTGTTCTTAAAACGTAAATGTTCAGGGTTTTCCCCCAGAGTCAGTACATATCCCTCAGTGTCGGAAACCCTGTCAGTATCTCAAGAAGCTCGAGCATCATCTCATGTTTACATTTTTTAATGTTATGCATGGGAAGTAAACTGTGGAAGGTTTGGAACCTCTAAAACAGTGAAATGGAGCTTACAGAATATGCCATATGGAATATGTTCCATTTAAATACTTTTCTGAAAGATGGCGTTTTCCTTTTCAGTGGATGGTTAATGGTGCATCGTCAAAGAAAAAAAAGATCAAATGCCTATTTAAAAAAAATAATAATTCCTGTACTTGAAGAGATTAAAAATAATCTTGCTGTGGATGTTGTATTAAATCTGTTATTATCACACATGGCACGAACAGCATGTTATGGAATTCTGTTCTCTTTCTCCACATTGCATCATAATTTCATGACTTTTATTGTGAAATAAAAGCCTTAACATGTTCTTGTCTTCGCCAAGTTTTTTAATAAATTCATAACTAAGACCCTTGTAAACCGCAAGCACAGATTTGTATAATCCTAAGAATGTGACTGTGTTTTATTGATTGATTCATTAATTTTTGGTAGCTTAAGGTGTTCTAATACACTGAAATGAATGTATCCATTTAAATACCACATAATCTACTGTGCAGTATTTGCACAATTGTGTATTCTGTTTAATTGTGTTCTCTTTTCTGGACCCTCTCCAGGTATGTGAATAAGTGCACAGTAACTCGTCAGTCCTGAGCATACAACCCATGCAATTAACTTCCTGCGCCTTCTGTCTCAGACTTATAATTCCTATCAACAACCAGTCATTTTGACAGCACCGGAAAATCCTACGCAACCATTTTGCACAAACATGACCGACCGAAAAAAAAGCAGAACACCGCAGTTGAAAAGGTTTCCATAAGGTACAATGTTCCACAGAGCAACATTTTCTCGTGCAGTTATATTACCCCAGAGGCGTGCTGGGGACCTGTGAAAGCCATTGGCCTCGTGCATAAAAACCCATATTTGTCTAGCAGCCCCAACGGCTGAAGGATTCCTATGGCCTAACCGCATCATTGTGTGATTTTCAGATTTGTGTCCAAGGAAAACACTTGAATACCTGCCCTAAGCGACTCACACAGCCACCCCCATGCACCCCCCCCCCCCTTAAATAAGCAGCTTTCCAGTAGGGGCTTTTGTGGCCCCCACTCACTCACTGGATCTGAGCTGACTTTGGCCCGCAGACTTGGGTCAGTGCCCAGCGTGACGTCATCACAAACGTCCTTTTCGCCGCGGCATCGAAAAGTTCCGCCCGTTTATTTTAGAAACAGCCGGCATCGTAGGGCATGTGCACGAGGGAGGAGAGGAGAGCCATCGTCCCATTCCTCTGCGCTGATTCAGCCTAATTATTATGATTCACTATGAATTATTTGCTGCAGTGAATTTAGGCATGCCCTCCCATGTAATCTCTTTACAGGTTTTTTTATGTTACTCTGGCTGGGATGTAATGTAAATGGTAAATGGACTGATTTATATAGCGCTTTATCCAAAGCGCTTTACAATTGATGCTCATTCGCCAGAGCAGTTAGGGTTAGGTTAGTGTCTTGCTCAGGACACTTCACATGCCAGGCGGTTTGAACGCAACCTCGACTGCCAGACAATCGGTCTTACCTCCTGAGCTATGTCGCCCCAGGATGTGTAATCAAAGCCAAGAATTCTCTTCTGAAATCAAGAAAAGGGAGCCCGTTTAGACTGAACCGGAGCAATGGGCACACGAATGCGATATGCATGTAAATTAACTCACAAAAAAAAAAGGTTGATAGCCTGTGATCACCGTACAGTTTAATTATGCCAGGACACTGAAGTGTATAATGCAGTCTGTCTTAAAGCCCGAGCCAAGCTCGATGCCTTTGTTCTTGCTGGCTTCGCCTTGCAATGTGACAGTCAAACTAAAATGTAAAACCGAAAAAAAGTAATTATAAGAAACCAGGCCGTTTGGAGGCAGGTGTGCTGGTTTCCTCTGTTATTAAACAGAGATGTTGTTCTTCTGTACTGGTTTGGTTCAGAGCCAGATGAGAAAGCAACCTGCCCTATGTGCAACTTGGCTGCTGATGCATGAATAGGTGGTGATGTAGCATAGTGGTTAGGCACCTGGGCTTGGATGAACTTGAAGCAATCATGCAAAGGATATACTGAACATCAGTACTTTCATTTACAAAACATTAATATGTCCCAAACATGATGGTGCCCTGAACGAGGGGCGGGGGGGTTATGTATAAAAATTGCAGTAATTCCTACAAGATGAAACCAAACTGTATAAAAGTTGAGAATGTGCAGTTTAACCACACGTGAATCGTTGGATTACAATTATAAAATTGTAGTGTACAGATCCAACTGAATAAAAAACAATATTTCTTTGTCTCAAGCACTGTGGAGCTCACTGTATATATACCAGCTTATACACATACAGGCAGGCACCCACAGTTGCTCTTGATAAGAGTATTTTCGAAATAATTAAATGCGATGTAAGCGAATCAGAGAAAACACAAGACCTGCAAACTCAGACACGATTTGTGAACGCGTGTACAGAAAGACCGTAATGACCTTGGGAGTTATAAGGTGATTTATGGTAAGAGAGCTGGATTTGGCGTTGCAGTGAACGCCATACTGACCATGGACCCGGACATTCCCCAGCCTGCTAGCGCTCACATTCCCCAGCCTGCTAGCGCTCACATTCCCCAGCCTGCTAGCGCTCACATTCCCCAGCCTGCCAGCGCTCACATTCCCCAGCCTGCTAGCGCTCACATTCCCCAGCCTGCTAGCGCTCACATTCCCCAGCCTGCTAGCGCTCACATTCCCCAGCCTGCCAGCGCTCACATTCCCCAGCCTGCCAGCGCTCACATTCCCCAGCCTGCTAGCGCTCACATTCCCCAGCCTGCTAGCGCTCACATTCCCCAGCCTGCCAGCGCTCACATTCCCCAGCCTGCTAGCGCTCACATTCCCCAGCCTGCTAGCGCTCACATTCCCCAGCCTGCTAGCGCTCACATTCCCCAGCCTGCTAGCGCTCACATTCCCAGCCTGCTAGCGCTCACATTCCCCAGCCTGCCAGCGCTCACATTCCCAGCCTGCCAGCACTCACATTCCCAGCCTGCCAGCGCTCACATTCCCCAGCCTGCTAGCGCTCACATTCCCAGCCTGCCAGCGCTCACATTCCCCAGCCTGCTAGTGCTCACATTCCCCAGCCTGCCAGCGCTCACATTCCCCAGCCTGCCAGCGCTCACATTCCCCAGCCTGCTAGCGCTCACATTCCCCAGCCTGCTAGCGCTCACATTCCCCAGCCTGCTAGCGCTCACATTCCCAGCCTGCTAGCGCTCACATTCCCCAGCCTGCTAGTGCTCACATTCCCCAGCCTGCTAGCGCTCACATTCCCCAGCCTGCCAACGCTCACATTCCCCAGCCTGCTAGCGCTCACATTCCCCAGCCTGCTAGCGCTCACATTCCCCAGCCTGCCAGCGCTCACATTCCCCAGCCTGCTAGCGCTCACATTCCCCAGCCTGCCAGCGCTCACATTCCCCAGCCTGCCAGCGCTCACATTCCCCAGCCTGCCAGCGCTCACATTCCCCAGCCTGCTAGCGCTCACATTCCCCAGCCTGCTAGCGCTCACATTCCCCAGCCTGCCAGCGCTCACATTCCCCAGCCTGCTAGCGCTCACATTCCCCAGCCTGCTAGCGCTCACATTCCCCAGCCTGCTAGCGCTCACATTCCCCAGACTGCTAGCGCTCACATTCCCCAGCCTGCTAGCGCTCACGTTTCCAGCCTCAAAGCTCAGCTCAGACCAGGCCTTTCCAACTGAGGCCTACTTAACTCGGTTTTTTTTTCTTCTTCATCTTTCAGACAAAATGCTAAATTTAAGCCGGCAAAAGGCAGGAAAATAGGGAAACAGCGTGACATTTAAGCCCAATCTTCTGAAGGCTGTACTTCCCGCCTGCATTATCTCGCCGATTTGTGTCTCTAGTGTGTCATTTCGCCTTGGTATATATTAACATTATTACGCTGAGGGAGAAAAAAGAAAAAGAAAGCGGAAAGGCTATATAACAAAAGGAAAAAATACATGGATTTTAGCAGTATGTAGAAGTTGCAAACAGATTAGCTGCCTGAAATTAAGATACATTTAGTCATGTGCTAATCTGATCAGATGCACAGGAGCCACTGTACTGTTGGTTTAAATTGATGCCAAACAAAAATTTCCTCAGCATGTAAGCAAGGTGTCTAACAGTGGTTGCCAAGGGATACCCGCGCATATTAATTATACAAAGCATTTCTGCATCTATCATCAGATCACGGTACTCAGACTTTAACAGCGTGTGAATTGTATCTTATCTTAGTTTTTGTCACATTGAAAGTACAACACTGCAAGATACTCTAATCAGAATGATAAGCTATCTGTGGCCATCATCCATAATAAATCAGATACATTTCAATTTCCCAGATTCAGTAGCTTTCCTTCATTAACAGGAAAGAGGAAGGTACACACACACACAAACACACACACACAAAGCACATTGTGAGGGATCAATAGGGTAGGATGCCTGGTTACTGAAAATGCTGTAGATGTACCAGAGGCTGAAACTCCAAGAAATAATTTGCATTCCGTATGAAACAACACAAAATTCATTAGGGTTCTTCCCCTCTAAAGTTGAATACTGATCTTCCGAGTGTGCTCATTAGTATGCTAGAAAAAAAAATTAGGAAAAAACATGTCCAGGGGGCAGGCTCCACATTATTGGTTTATTGTGATAACCAATCGCCAGCCATTTTTCAGACTCCAAGAACAAATGCCACCCTGTACTGCACATTTGTCAGCAATTAAGATGCAAATCGTTCGGTTCGTGAAACAATTAAGCCTTTAGTCTCTGCTGCTGCTTTGCAAAACTGGCTGTCAATCGGCTGTGTTGGGTTCTCCATACTGAACTGTCAGAAGAGGGGCATTGACATAGACTTCACCTCCTGGCTTTTTGGAAAAGACATAACTCACGAGTGGTGGGGGGGGGAGTAACGGTGAAGGTAAGGGATCGTGACCTCTTTCATCATGACATTTGGGCTCCCATTAGGGGATTTTTAGGAATGACAGATTTGTGGCACCATAACAGGTTTGCTATATGGTATATAAATGAGAAAATTATTCTTATTCCCAGTTGAAAACATTGAGAATAGCAAAGAGCCTCCAACACTTAAAATGTATTTCAGTGCCTGGTTGTTTACTTGGATTCAAGGCTCTCCACAATGCCACAACAGGAGTGTCACTTTTCCAGCGTAGTCCTTATGGAGTCCAGTATTCAGGCCACTGGTAACAAACTCAGACTCTGAATCGCTGCTTGTCCTTGGTGTACAATGCAAAGCCACCGCACCTCAGCATCGCTTTGTCATGTAGATCACACACACACACACACACACATATACTCACTGAACCTGCCTGGCTATCAAAAACGATTTTACGGTTCGCAACGCGTCCGGACAAAAGGGGGTTATGAGAATCTGCTGAACTTCCGGAGAGTTCTTCTTCCCTGGAACCCGGCCTCCTGTCATCAGGCGCTGTCGCTCCTCGGTGGAATCGGATGCCCCGGCCTTTTGTCGGATTCGGGCGGATTAGTCGAAGATGCCTCCGCGAACATCCCCCCCCACCCCCCACCCCCCCCCCCCATATTTGCGAGGCTGAAGGCTCTTCTCCCAGCACCTGCTCGCGCTGGCGCGGTCATTCCAGATTATGAACGGTTCTGCGCTCCGTGGAAATCCCGACGCCACGGCGGATTCCCCGCGGCTCACCCCTGTAAGCCGCTCCCGGTCCAGCCCCGCGCCGCGGAGAGGCCTCATTTAGTCTGCCGCTCTTCTCAGGGGAAACAAAGATTTGAGAAATAGCCCCAGAGGCAGTTCTGAGCGGTTTTGGCTGGAGTAGAGAACCAGGCCCGAATCTCATCTTGTGCAGCCGGGAGCAGCGAAGAGGCCGAGCGAAAGCTGGGATTGTCATGTAAATAGTCATCAAAGCACATCGCTGGGAGCCAGCGAGGATGAGGAGAGATTTTATTTTTTCTTTTCTTTTCTGTTTGGTCAACAACACAAGCATGAGTGGGTACAATGGTGTGTGTACATACAGGAAAAACTGCATGAATGAGTAGGAGTAGACTTTTATGTGCTATTTAAAAAAATAAGAGCACTATTGACTGAAAAGGTAATGGATGTTTTTCTTTACTTTAAACTACTGAAGTCAGCCACTGATATATCATTGCAGCTTTGATGCATGGTCATGCATATTTATAAATCACATCGCTCTTTATTTCACTCTGCTGTCCTACATGCTGGCAGATCCCCTCCTCAACTAGCAAAAAGTATATGGTTAGTAAGTTTAACCCTTTGAAGAGTAGGTTTTTGGAATGTTTTTTTCAACATTGTAAGTCAGTGTTCTAGAACTCCACTGCTTTCAGTCACCAATAGTGATTGTGACATCAGAATTAGAATGTTCATTCTAATTACATATTTGTGACCTCACACCTTACAGGGTTATACAAATGTAAGTAAATGTCAGGCTGTTTTCAGCCTGGTTGTGTTCCGACGCGTTTTCTTTTTCCTCTTTATATCCATGATGCTCTCAGTTTACATATGTAACAAAATCTGGTGTTTGTGTATTCAAGACCCACAGGCAGATCATAAATGCTATTTGTGCTTGATTTATAAGTCACAGGGTTGCGTTTGTTTGTCTTTCCAGGAGCTTTACAGGCTCTACGTAGACAGATTTTCAGTTTTATGATGTATGTGCACACCGCACACTGTATAGACATATTTTTTCTCTCTCTATTTTTATCTCTCTCTCTCTCTCTCACACACACACACACACACACACATGCACAATCAGGTTTTGATAGTGGTCAAATCAATGACTGAAAGCCACATATAAGTGGGCAGTTGGTTGTTTGATATGTAACACAAAGCAAGTCCTGTTCATACTTACTCTGTTACGGTATCAGACATGTGTATGTCATTGTATTAGCAATGCAGTGGGAATACAATCTCCCCAAAGTGCATTTTCCATAGCATCTTACAGTAAAGCATTACATATGTCAGCTGCTGCTGTACCTGGAGTGGCTTGTGCAGCCTGAATGTCAATGTTGTGCCTGTTAAAATTTGAACAAGCCAGAGTCAGAACTGAAGCCTTTACAGCTCCTCTGTCTGACGAGCAAAGATTCAGAGGCTGGCACCGGCATCAGAAACACTTTCAAACTACAAACCGAAGTTTAATTCACACCTGGAGGGCATTATGGAAGATACATATTAGAAAGCCTGGATATTCCTCGCCTCCCTTGGAAAGTGTCTCCGTCACATTATAAGCAGATCAATGGCAGGTGAGATTACCAAGGCATACAGAATCGGTTTGGATTGTTGGTCTTTTTAAAAAATATATATATATAACAAGAATTCTCGGCACTCAAAGGGCGACTACAACACGGGTGGTTAAATTAAAGCAAACAGGCACTTAGCCGCGCACTTCCTAGTGTTGGTCGATGCAATTAGAGAGGACGAGAGGAGGATATTTTTAGAGTGACGGCCGTTGAATTAAAGGGCTTGTTGCTCGAGATGCAGTCCCGGGTTGTGCTGGATGAGTAGACGGACAAACCGACCCCCCATTTTGATCCTACGTCCACGTTTCCATGGACCTGGGTCCTCTCTACACCTGGGGCCACCCACAGACCATTCCGGAGAACCGTGACCCCAGTCTGTCAGGATGAAACCCCCACGCATGGCAGCAAGTTCGCCCCCCGGCACAGGTCGAGCACAAGCAGATGTGTTCAATTTGTAAAAAAATTAAAACTAGAATGCATTTTCAGCAAGAACATACACCTAGCAAGTTATTGCTTTATGTTATTGAGACTTCAAAGCACACACAAATTTACCTCTTATGCCATATGCCAGATTTGAACAAATTTGAATTTGTTTTTTTGCAGCACTTCTAAAATAGTACCAGAATAAGTACCTGTAACAGAAGCATGAGTCTGAACTTCTCAGGAAAGGAACACAAATCTGCAGGAACACCATCATATGATGTGCAAATCTTTAAGCCATACGGACTATCAACATCTCTTAGACCACTTTGATATAGCGTACAGCGCAGTCCGTAAGTATTTGGACTGTGACACTTTTTTCTCTTCTTTGATTTGACTCTGGAATCTGCGGTTAAAGTGCGGACTGTCAGCTTTAATTTGAAGGCATTTGCATCCATATCGGGCCAACTGCATAGGAACGACAGCCCTTCATTGTACTGCATACTAAGTGGCATGTGTCCGACACCAAGGACTAAGATCTGAATTAAGACCGTTCTCCATGGAAACACAAGCAAAATGACGGATCACTGGTACGATATATTTACAGTAAAAAAAAAAGAATTGATATTTAAAAATAATTATTTGATTTCTGAACAATCCATTAAACCATTTGGACCATTTGGATTGATCTTTAACAGTACATATCACCTGACCATTAGAGCTTCCTCATTCTGAATCCGTGAAGTTAGCCAGCTCTTTTGTTCAAAGCTTTTGGCATTTCGAAATGTTAAGAAGGAAACAGCCACATTTGGTCACATTATGACATTATGACAGGAAAAACTTTTAAAACACAACTTTGCTAAAAAAAAAATTAAATTTAAATAAAAAAATAAAAAACTTTGGCAATCCCATTTGAGCAAGATGGGCCACCATGACTGCCTGGCAATAACCATGTGTATCTGAGGACCAATAAGGAATCATTTTGTGTTGTGATTAACAAGAAGTGAAAGCTGTACTAGGAAATTATTGCTGTCTAATATTATTATATATTACATTGTGTTTTGTTATTATAATATTTATGCATAGTAGTCAAGTGCAGCATACCTGTTACCTGTCCACTGCAACAGGAGGTTATGCACAGAGATCATGGGCATTTTCAGAGTACACTATATGGCCAAAAGTATCTGGACACCTCTTGGTCTGGGGCTGTTTTGGTTTGGCCTAGGTCCCTTAGATCCAGTGAAGGCAAATATTAATACATCTTACAGTCACATTCTAGATGATTCCGTGCTTCCCCAATAGTTTGGGGAAAGCCCTTTCCTGTTTAAACATGCCAGTGCCCCCAGGCACACAGTGAGGTTCATATAGAAATGGTTTTGTCGAGAAGGGTTTGGAAGAACTTGACTGGCCTGCACAGAGTTCTGATCTCAACTCCATCCAACACCTCTGGGATCAATTGGAAAGCCAACTGCGAGCCAGGCCTAATTGTCCAATCGACGCCCGACCTCACTAATGTGCTTCTGGCTGAATGGAAGCAAATCTGTGCAGCAATGCTCCACCATCTAGTATAAAGCCAACCCAGAAGATTGGAGATTGTTAAGGCAGCAAAGGGTGGACCAACTCCGTATTAATGCCTATCATTTTGGATGATATGCACATACTTCACTTGAATTGCTTCAGTATATATTCAGCAGTATACATGGTTTGTATGCACATAAAATAAAAAAAATGTGTACATAAAATGTGTATATGAAATGAAGCAGCTCTGTTCAGTTACTTCCTAGAAGGCGAATTTCCTGAGACTCTCCCTTTGAATTACGATGAAGGTAAATAAACGCCTTTCAGTCACGTCGCCGGGGACGTCAGCCTACAGCCGTTGTGCAGAGGAGAAGAAAATCTGCCATTTCATCGCCCGGATTTGCTCATCTGCATTTTCAGACTAACCCTGGAGCGCTCGAAAACCGTACGATGCGTACCTAATCTTTCCAGCGATCCGTTTCCCGAACCGCAATCCCACCGCATCTTCAGCTGTGGGGGACCTGAAGCGGCGCTCCCCCTGCGGCTCAGAAGCTCTTAAATCAGCATATCGATCCCCTTATCACAGCGGCCGTAGAGTGATAGAAATAAGAGCTGCCTTCTGATGCCTGCGGTGCCCGTGTAAGGAAGCCGATTCTTTAGAGGAGAGGAGCAAAGGACTCTTTATCATTGTAATTGCCAGAGGTGCTATTGATTCAGTCCATCTCCATCTCAGGTACTCAGGCCCTGGAGAGAATAAATTGCTTGTTCACATCAGAGCAGTGGCAGGCAGGTGTTTTGTTTTTGATGTCTCACACTGTCTTAAGTTTTTTTTTTTTTCTTTCATGATGGTGTAAAGGTTGATGGTAAATTGATGTACGACACTATGCAAAGATGTGTTAAAGAGCAGTTTATAGACCCAGATTCAATCCAAGCGCTTTGCGCGTTGTCTTCAACTTTGAGTGGAGACGTTATGTTTCATCTCGTTAATCTTGACGACTCACTTTTAGTGGAGTCTTGTCACGGTAACTAAAACCACTGAATTAACACCCCAAAACCTAACACTTAAAGCAGCATCTCCCACTGCTCTCCAATGGAACACATTCACGTACAGCCCAAGCACCTCACCCTCCCCACCATCTGCAATCACTTACGCTAGATTTGATTTTGTTAATAAATACGAAACCCATTACAGATGAAAGGAGAGAAAAGGTAAATTACAGAGGGTGAAAGAGCTTTTAAACACGAGCCATCGCGCGCGTTCCAAGAATAACATTATCGCGGGTGAAAGCCTACCAGGGCCAACACGCGTGTGCCTCATGACAAGGCCAATTTATTGTGTCTGTAATGGCGGCCGCTTGCTGTGCTTCGCGCACGGGGTGAGAGAGCGGGGGGTGGGGGGTGTTTGGGGAGGGTGGGGAGGGTGGGGGGCGCTGCCTGCTTTGGCCTCGGTGAAAGTCAGAGGTTTTTCAGACCGTTTTATTTCACCTCACTCCTCTTAATTTTTCAACCTCGGAAAGGACAAATATTAGCATTTGCTTAATGCCCTGTTAAAGAAAGAAAGGCTTGAAAAAGAAATTGAACAGACCTCTCTAGTTTTTAGTGAACGCAATTTTTTCCCCCTCAACCATTATAAATGCAAGCTTCATGCTTGGAATGCTTTCTTTAATATGAATGGATTTATGTGGTACCATAATGTAAGTATTAGCATATTAAATTGAATTAAATGTGGCCCTGTAGTTTTCTTGTTTATCATTGTGCTGAAGTTACATATTAATGCTAAAATGAAATAATGCTGTTGGAAGTTAATAACAGGTTTAGGTGGCCAGTTTCTGTTTCCTCTTTACATACTTTTAGGAAGTGCTAAGAATAAATAATCACATTGGTCTAGTCCAGGAGGAATATCTGCTCATATAGTCCTTCACTGCTGCACAAGTCCAGTTATATATGCATGAAATTGCCATATTTCATAAAAATAGTATGGAGAGAAAAATAATTCTGCCTTTCTCAGCTGACGGGGCCTGGTTCATGCACTAAATGTTTATTAAACATATCCAGCCTACATTTCTACAATTTCCTCCTTTCACTGATTAAAAAATAAATAAATAAATAAAAATAATTTATTTATTTATATTACATTATGTTTGCATCAGGCAATTAGAATGAGATGCACAAGGCTTGCTCTTCCTGAGGTTAAGCCGAACACGTCTGCGGGATGGAAATACTATTAGCATTAACTCAGACCGCCGTTTGTCGGGAAGATGGAAACCCAATTTGTGGTCTTAGCTGATTTAAACAAGACTGAAGTGTGTTCTGCGTGCGCAGCGACCAGCTCATTATTCTAATAAAAACCACGGCGAGAGCAACTGCTCTCGATGAATAAAACATTTTTAAAAAAACAGTCGTTTGTGTCAGAAACAAACACGTTGCGGTGTTTTTCTAAATATTTCATGGATCGGTTCGGTTCTGCTTCATCTCTGAGTTCAAAGACAAAGGAGACGTTCCATTTCCTTATTAATGTATTTTGTTAAACATTAATAGGGTGAGCACTAGAAAATTGCCTTTAATCTTTGTCCTCTTCCCTTTTTTCCCCTCTTTAGTTGTGTGCATGAGACTGATTAGGCTGCCAGCTCTCTCTGGCTCCTAATATTAAATCTGGGTTATTCAAATCAGATTTAAAACTTCGGGTTTTTTTTTTTTTTGTGTATGAACACATTTGTCATCTTTCCTCGTGTCCTGGGGGAGTGATTTGGCGTGGGATGAGGTTTCCTGATGGCTCTCCCTCCCCGGGTCAGAACCGAACCCCGGCTCGGCGTGCCGTTCCTGGCTCCGGGGCCCGGCGAGGTCCAGATGACTGAGCTGCTCAGTGAGCATATTGGGCCCTGAAAGGCTGAGCCTCCAGCCACTGCGCTACATGCCTCAGAGTGGGGGCGGGGGGGGGGGGGCGACTGTGGAGAGCTCTCCGGCCGTACTGGCCATCTGTGGAACAAGGAGAGAGGGATGATAAGCGGCTCATCCCAACCCCTCACCCCCCACCTTCCCTGAGGCCATGCTGTTGGCTGCCCCATGCCCCCCCTCCCTCACCCCCCCCCTCCAAATAAAGCCATGGACTGAGCAGCTCTAATCAGAGCCCGGGGCTCGTTTGCTGAGCATCGGAGTGACCTGTCACTCTGACAGGAAGCTCCGCCCACTCTACCCGCGCTCTCGCGCACTGGATCACTCTGAGGCAAAAGCGTCAAAAACATCACTCAAACGAACACGACATCTCTGTTCCTCCAAGGCCTGATCACAATTAAATTGTCATTGTAGAAATTGAGATAATTGCCATTTCCCGACATATGGTAGAAAACCAAGCCCACGCAAGCATACACACACAAACGCAAGCACGCACGCATGCACGCACGCACACACACACACACTCAAGTGCGCACGCATGCACATACGCTATTATTATTTCCTATGACTAACATCAGGAGAGAAAGCTTATTTTTTTCAAGCTTCTTAGCAAGTTGGGCATCCGGTTTCCTCGGTTTCCTCTGTCTTTAAACGGGTATTAGTCATATGCAGGAAAGTGGTTTACAAACAGAAGCAAAAAAAAATAATGATAGTTATTTTAAGTTTTTATTTAGCACTGGATGGAATTCATATGAAATGCTACTGTTGTATAGTCAACTCTGAAAGGGACAGAAAAAAGACTTATTTAAAAAAAATATATTTTAGCTACTTTTAGGACCTCCAACGCTGTTACATCGGATTTGCATATATTCCATTAGTTTGCGAAAAAGAAAGTAGAAAAACTTTCCGAAATCTCCCTGCATTGGCTTTTTGCTGCACAGAGGCTCAAAGGGAGCAGCGAGCATCCCATTGAAATCTCACGCTATCCTGGCCAGGATGCACTTCCTGGGGCACTTCCTGGGGCACCCCTGGCCACCAGTGGCAGCTCTGGCTCAACGCGTTTGACGGGGGGGGGGAAATGACTTCCCCTCCTCAGAGTTTATCCCATGACCACTGGGGATGATGGTGGGTGGGAGGGGACAAATGACGAATGCACACCAGAACTGGAGCGAAGGGGTGCTTTTTTCTGTTTTGCAGCTGCTGATGTTGCTTCTGGACCTGCTTCAGATCCTCAGGCATATGAGCGAACACCAAATGAAGATGAAAAAAGACATTTTTTATGGCCCCATAATCCTCTAAAGTGTAAGATCACAAATATGTAATTGGAATGTTCTTACCATTCTAATGCTGATGTCACAATCACTGCTGGTGACTGAAAGCAGCGGAGTTCTAGAACACTTACTTGTTCTGTGATTGTGAAAAAAACCCTCTGCTCTTCAAAAGAGATAATGCCGCATTCACATCATATGGGAGAAAGCGGGACGATCGGAGGTGAGCCAATGGGGATGAGTTATGCGGCCGGACGAGCCAATGGGGATGAGTTATGCGGCCGGACGAGCCAATGGGGATGAGTTATGTGGCGGGGTGAGGCCTGTAGAGGCACAGCTCCCTGCTCCCAGGGTCACAGCGGCATTAATCCGTGCTGTCAGCGGAGCAGGTGCCGCCGTCGCCACCCTCGCCGCCACGGCGGGACGCAGAACTCAGGGGGGGTGAAGAGTAAACGCCTCCGACAGCTCCGATCCAGCCGGGCGGGGGGGGCGGGGGGGGTCAGAATGGAACTGTCTCTCTGCATTTATAATATACCTCACCCTGGCCCAGCTTGAGCCCCAGCTCCACAGTGTGGATCCGTGAGCGGTGCGGGACAGTGACTACCCCCCCGCCACCCCCGCCCCCCTCCTTTAATCGATATGCCACAGGCCTTTTCCCTCCATTCTTCTGTGATGAATGGCGCTGGGCCGTGGGGGGGCTGCGGGGGGGGGCGGGGGCGGGGGCGGAATATTAAAGGACGTACGCCCGCGTCGCCCGACTCACGGGATTGGACACGGAGATTTGGACCCCCCCCCTACGACCCCCCCCCCCGCCTCAGCCGATGGTTCCATCTCCACTGCCACGGCAATTCAGTTTTTATACCGCCGAGGTCCTCCAGTTCATTTAAGGCCCACATAAAGAGCCCGTAAACAATCCCACGCTAACTACCTCACACACGCGGAGGAGCCCTTCAGCTCCAGGCCCAGCGAGCTGTCAGCTCACGGTTCGGGCCCCTTAAAGGGTTTCTCAGAGGGTTTGTCCTGTTTAAAAGGGCCCTTTTGTGTCCCATATTTCACTGTCCTCGCCACGGAGGCATGCCCTGCGCCCGTTCCTCCAAGCAGGAGCCTCCTCTGCAAATCGGGGGAATTATGAATTATAGAAATATAGAATAACGCGCTTATTTAGATTCAAAACCCTAAAGACGTTTGCTGTGCCTTTGGGATCCACATTACTCTCTATTCATCTTTTTTTTTTTGCAAACAGAAGATTTGGATACTTTGATCCCTAATCTGATGGATTTGTTTTATGAGTGTGCAGGATGCACATGATTCATATGCATGATTTCATGATTTCATATCCAAGGAATCATCATGTGCATAATTGTGCTACTGCAACAACTGCAATAACTATTACTAATAATAATGAAAATGAGAAAATTTAGAAGAATAACATCAGTTTGCTTACAGAAGTTCCCAGCTTCCACTTTCTTTTTATGTACTTTTTTATTTTTACCAGTTAATGACAAAGAAATTACTAAATTAGGGACATTAGGAATTGCGTAAGTTTTATGTAAGTACAAAAGTGTGAAAAACAAAATCACCAAAAGTGGTGCTGCAGAAGTCAGCAGAAATCTTGTTATCACTTGCTTTAATTAATCTCAAGAGGGTCCCTTCATTAGAATAATGACATGTTAACCTTTTTAACTGTTTGCTCCATAGCTCTGATTAGGTTTATTGTTTTGCTTTGTTTTTTTTTAAAGCAGCCATCGAAAAGGTCACTCCCATCAGGCTGAGCAAGGGAGATAACCACCACCCTCCCCCAGGTTCTAAATACCAGATCTTCTTATTTATCCTCTCTTCGTTTACTCTTCCTCCTCCTCCTCCTCCTCCTCTTTGAGTCCTACTGGGCCATGGCCGCGTGGTCAGCTGTCAGCTTCTGTACGTGGGGTAAACTGTGACCTGCATGATGTCACTGTACGTGGGGTAAACTGTGACATGGATGATGTCACTGTACGTGGGGTAAACTGTGACGTGGATGACATGCGGCGCTCTGATTGGCTGCGGTACGGTGGGTTTGCAGCCAGGAGCGGATTAGGCGAGCGTCGCGCGGAGTTCGCATTTACAAGGGACAGATCGGCAATGAACCAATCGGACCAGGATGAGACTGACACACAATGTGCATGGGGCGGCAGTGTAGTATAATGGGTAAGGAGTTGGTCTTGTAACCTAATGGTCACAGGTTTGATTCCCAGGTAGGACACTGTCGTTGTACCCTTGAGCAAGGTACTGTACTTAACCTGCATTGCTTCAGTATATATCCAGCTGTATGAATGGATGCAATGAAAATGCTATGTAAAAAGTTGTATTATGCAAGGTGTTAGTTGTGCCTGTGTGGTGGTCCAGTGGTAGGTCTCCTGGTGTTTCATAGACCACAAAGCAGCTACTTCCCCCACAAACCACAAATGGAAATTCCAGTAGTACAGGAAGAGAGAAAACTTTTGGTGGGTAAAACTTCCCAGCGGTTTGTGACTTAGATGTCTACATGATGAAAATACTATTACAGGAAACATTAGACACTCAATGTACAAGAACCACGACCTGAAATCCATTGTCAGGAGCTGGACTGCATGGACACATCGCCTAGTGTTTCTGTGTTTCTGTAAAACCCAATAACCTGAATAACATGTCAGGTACACTATCATTTCATAATGGTACAACACTGTATGCACACGCAAAAGCCATATTAAAATAAACTTTAATACACTGGTTACATAACTGCCATAGAGGAATACTTTGTTTTGAAATGTATGCCATATATGTTTGATTATGTTTTGTTAATTAATTCATTATTACAACAGCTGTAGGCCTGCGGTTCATTTAATTAATTTCTGGTTCACAACTCAGTTATGGATATTTATTCATCACAGAACACGGTCGTGCCAAGACAATAAATGTGACGTCTAAAGACTGCAACCAAATAATGGATAATTCTGTCCAAATGTATGAGAAAAATAACAGAATAGAAATGAAAATGCCAACAATTATCATAAAGCCTTCAGTATAAAACTGAAATATCAGTCACTCTAGAAAACAATGTGCCAGCTGATAACTTCTATACAAACCTGATTCAGTATTTTACCAGTGTAAAATCACTGTAAATTAAAGCACTAAGTACATCTATAATTACTGGAGACAGAAGCAGTTCTCAGCTGTAGCGGTGTGCCAAGCTTGTATTAGATTATTGGATAACGGTTGCTGAAATATCAGACATTAATAAAATGCTAATTCCCAAAATGAACCAACTGTTGCATGGAAAAGCTCACTATCTGCAATTCAACATCTGTCCAATTTGGCTGTACAATGGTGCAAATTCACCTGTGAGGCTAGACTTCAGACCAATTGTCATTCCAGCCAATAAGCAGCTAATAACAGGCTTCAGTTAGCAACATTATTATTCGCAATTACCAATTATGTGAAGAACCCAATTTTAGCTCTGGGGCAGAAACTGTTTTCCTGTTTGTTATTTGTCAGATTAAATTGCTTCGGCCATTGCCTCTCTAAATGGTAATGCCAGCAATAGCTTTCTCCCTCTGTCAGAAAATAACAATCTCCATCTCCATATGCTATGAAATGAAGCAGTCACAGCCTGCTAAGCATGAAAATACCAAATTGACTGTTTGACTTTATTCTAACTTTTTCCCCAACCCACACATACATGCCCTTTCCAAGGACAAAACAGTGTCTCAGTTCTCTAAAAATTGAAAATTCTCTGCTTACATGAGACTGTTTACCTAGCATCCTTTTGTATATGATATATTCTATATAGTCTACTATATATATATGTGTGTGTGTGCGTGTGTGAGTGCGCCTGTGTGTGTGTGAGAGTGTGTATATAAATTCAGTTTAAGTACCTTCTTCGAGGGAACACTGTCACCACCCAACTTTAGAATTGAACCCGCAGCCTTTGCAATTCACTCCTGGCGAATCTCAGTGACAGTGGCATCAGGCCCGAAAATACGACAGGAAGTGTTGCCAAGCAGCCCAGGCGGTTTGGAGACTCTTGTGTCTTTTCTCACAGTTAATTGTCTGACACCATTTTCTCAGCAGTGTGTCACGGAGGCAAGTCCCGGCCCCACGGCCTGGGAGAGGTCGAGGGGGGGTCGGGGGGGTCGGAAAATAATGGCTTTTCAGTGGTCCCACAGGAAGTGGTGTGCTCTGTGAGAGAGTCGGGGACAGGAGCCCTGTGTCAGAGAACTCTGCGAAGAACGGACGTTCTGAACGAACAAAGAAAACCCGACAAGCACGTAAGACAACCCTGGAGGTGCGCGGAAGACCCTTATATTTTGCGTGTCTTCAGGGTTCTTCACCACCAAAGTCCACCCAGACCTTTGTGGTGAGGATGCCTGTGTTAGTGTTTTGCATGAAATGAAAGCGTTAAAGCTTTATAAAAGCTGTGAAAACTGGGGGATCTGCTTGCTTGCTTACTGAATCGTGTGATGTTGGGAGCTCAGTGTCCTCCTTCACTCATATTCCCCTTTAAAGTGCCAGGGCAAGATGACTGAGTACACACTGGCCTTGGCTGCGCTGGTGACACAATCCAACACCGCTACTGTCCAGTCAATCACAGCGACGAGTTGGAGTTATACTGCAGGCATATTTCATAGTGCTTTACAGTGTGTGTGCCTGTGTGTTTGTGTGTGTGTGAGTGTGTGTGTGTGTGTGCTTGTGTGTGAATTAGTGTGTGTGTGTGTGTGTGTGTGTGTGCGTGTGCTCTTGTGTTTGTGTGTGTGGTGCATTGAAAGAATAATAAGGTCCCTTGTTGTTAAATCACAAATGTATGTATAATGGTATTCACGCTTTTTACAAATGATCTGTATTCACTTGATTGCTCTGAACCGAAGACTTTAATGCTTGAGAGTGGTTAAACTGAATTGCTTGAGTAAAATACCCAGCTGCATAAACGGATTGTATGTAAAACTGTAATCTATTAAGTCACTGTGGATAAGAGTGTCTGTAACATGTTAAAATGTAATAGCATTATGCTCACATGGCCATTACTGAAAGTAAGATGGTTTTGACTGGGTAGACTGGCGCTCACAGATTTAATGCTGCCATTTACACCTAATAGTTCCAACTTTACCTCGTCTGCCACAAAATCTTACCCGAATGCCTCGTGGCAAACTCCATAAAGGATCTGAAATGTTTTTTTGTTTTTTTTTCAGCGACGGCTTGACTCGTTGAGTTGTGTGGAGTAAAGGAAACGTTCGCTGAAGGGTTTTATGACCCCCATCTCTGGGGTAAATCACATTTTCGGAGATGTGGTTGGCCTCGCGGTGCTTTCCCTCCTCGTTCGGTTCTGAGGAGCAGCTCGAGTCGAGGATTACCCTGGAGATCTCAGATATGGGATATTTAAAGCCGAAAGTGTGGATGCCATTTATAATGGATGCCATAAATAAGTGAGACTTTCACGCCGTGGGGTAATTTACTCTGTAAATGTGTGTGTTCAGGATGTCTATATGTGTTGTGTGTACCTGCGCTCGGTGTTTGTGGAAGCACTTTCTCCAGCCAGTAATAGCGTTCGTATAAAGCAGGAAAGCCTCAGAGAGCAGTCAGAGATACGGGCTTCACAGTACCCCTGTGAGAGCCTCTTCATTGGGGTCATCGGGGCAGCATTTCTCTGGGTTCACACAAGGCTCGCTCTACACTTATTACATTAATGCTGTGGGGAATCTGGAGATTTCTCAGTTTGCTGTGTTTGTTTCCCGATGAAGGGGAAAAGCTGATAAGAGATTTCCCAATTTCCCACAGTAACTGTGGCGTTACCTGCATACAGCTATGAATCCCTGTGTACAAAGACAACATGAGCTTTTCTTTGTCTGGGTAGTTCTCTTCAGTGCAGAAACTGCATTTTGGATTTGGATTTACAAAAAAATAAATAAAAAAAGCACAATAATGGCAGGCATGAATAGTATTGCAGTGCCAGTATTTCAGACTGAGTTTGTCCTTGTGACACTTTGGAATTAGAAAGATTGAGCAATAGTGTGAACAGTCATGACTCATGACTTTGAATATGCAGTAAACTCCTGCCTAGCCAATCTCGAGGGTGGCAGAGGGGAGGCAGGCTCATGAAAAGCCGGACAAACCAGTAAAAATGAAAACTATGGCATCTCACATATTTCAAAATGTGAATATGCAAAAATAAAATTGTTTTTTATCTGTTTTTGTCCTTGTTTTTACAGCACGGTGAGCAGAGACACTCAGTCACACGCAGGTCCGGCAGCCCTGGCTTGGGTATGCGGCTAATGCAGTGCACTCGCATTAAAGGGTGTCTCTTCATCAGCCTGTCAATCTCAGTTAGAAATTTGCATTAACGTTTAGATGAGAGCGTCAGATGATCCGCTGGGCCGTTTGTGCAGGAGGCAGTCATGCCGGATTTTACTGTATTTAAATACAGGTCCAGATGCAGAACTGATGTTGTCACGGGATTTTAAATTTAACCCAACTTCAGTCCTGACATAAATGATAGGCTGGCCCGCACATGGGCATAATTTCATTTTCTAAACATGGTTTTAGCTGAACATTTACCTATATTTACTCACTCAAGCCAACTTTCTCAAACTCCGTCTTGGGAACACACATATAACCATGCCTCCAGCTCACCAGATATTCCACAAGCCATTTTTGCGGTCGCAAGCTCTAGTTTCATTATTTATTTTTGGTCTCGTTTGCTCCCAGACAGAGCCCAGTGTGTCTGAAAAAATATGTTTCCACACATGCACATGCGTGCGGCACGGGCTGCAGCTTAAGTGCATATCGGTTGTCACGCTGGTCACACACAAGCGTGTCCAATACGGTCCTGAACCGCGATTTCCGTATCTCGGATCACAGACATTCCTGACGCGGCTGGACTCATTCCTCCATCACGCTGGTGCACAGATGTGTGCGACGTGCTGTGCGTTCCCCGTGTCACCCTTCACCCGATATGACCAGCGCACACATTCATTCACACCTTCATCATTTATTAAATGAGTCGCACGTCCTGCTCCTGTCTGCTAGGGGGACATTGAGCACATTATTGATCAGGCATATTAAGACATGCTGTGGCCCACGTGTCTGTTGCCATACTGTTGCTGCAGAAGGTTTACACCAGGATTCAGTGTTCTCTCACATGTGCTTTTCACAACAGCTCGAACTCAACAGCCAATCAGCTTGAGTGCCGCTGAGTTTCCCGGAACCTTGCGTTTATGTATGTATCAATTTATCACTGAGATCCTTCATCTGCTTCAGTTACATTGTGATCCTTCATCTGCTTCAGTTCCTTGTTTTAAGGGTTGTTTTTTTATCTTTTAATATGAAGGAGCTGCAAGAAGCATTGCTATGTAAAATCCTGCATACTTCAGTCTTGTATACCAGGGACATGATGTGCTGACCCTGTTTATCTGCTTTAGTCATCTGGGGAGGGGGGGTGGGGGTAAAAATGGGTACAGATGCTTCGTGTTACCATTCAAAATCTCTCTGGGATTTCCGAGGTTTTCCCCTGATTTTATTTGTTTGTTTCCAGCGAAAGGCAACATTCCCACATTCCCACATTCCGGGAAGCGGATGAGTCAGCGGAGCGGGCCGCGTGTCGGAGTCGCGGCTTTTCCCACGGAAGCACGCTCGCCCCCCTGACCCTCGCACCCCCGCGTCCGCGGCTGTCCGTGAGAACGCGGCCGGACAGATGTCACCTCCCGCTCCTTACCCCCCCCCCCATGCCCCTTCCCCTCTGGTTCCAGCTCTCGCGGGACCTCCGTTTCGCGGCTCGAGCTGGGCTAGCGTTCCAGTGGCGATGCGCCCCAGGATTACCGCGACAGATGACGAGGGCAAAGCGGGGGCTCATTCTGCCCACCTGGGGGGCCCCACCTTCTGCCCCAGCGCCCTGTACGCCCATCTCCATGCCCCTGCCAGCCACCCCACGGGCCCCCGACGCCTGACTGCGTGACTCCGCCCCCTCCTCCGCCACCCGGGAACCCGCTGACCATGTGACCATGTGACTGTGTGTTCAGAATCTGATCACATTCTCAAACATTGTCGCTGCGATATTGAAACACAAATACCAAATCCTCTCAACGCGATTCTGGATTCCAATTCTGGAATTTCCGATATTAATGTACTGTACTGCAAAAAGAGCCAAAATGATTAACTGAGACGTTAGAGAAGGAACGAAAGGCAATCAATTCTTTTGTCTGGCGTGATGGATTCCTCACTGCGTTTCACCTCCACGAGCACTTAATGGGGTGTGCAAATCTTCTGTGCTGCGGGTACACACTGCGGACACACACACACACTCTCTGGCTGCCTGTACACAGTGCGGACACACACACACACACACTCTCTGGCTGCCTGTACACACTGCGGACACACACACACACTCTCTGGCTGCTTGTACACACTGCGGACACACACACACAAACACACTCTCTGGCTGCCTGTACACACTGCGGACACACACACACACACACTCTCTGACTGCTTGTACACACTGCGGACACACACACACAAACACACTCTCTGGCTGCCTGTACACACTGCGGACACACACACACTCTGGCTGCCTGTACACACTGCGGACACACACTCTCTCTCTGGCTGTGTGTGCCAGATACCCACACTGCCAAGGCGAAAGAAGGGAAAGGAACTTCTCTGTCTGTTTTTCAAACATAAATGTAATATCACAATTTTTGCTTACTTGGAAAGGGGGGGTGGGCGGGGGGCTGGGCGGGGGGCTGGGGGCGGTAATTTGGGCGAGGGACCGTGGCAGGAGTCGTTCCAGCGGGCGAAAGAACCGCCATGCACCATTTCCTCTCAGCGAGACCCTTTCAGACGTTTATAATAATATCCCATTTCTGAACATTTTAAATGATTACATTAAATTGGGGCCATTAAATAAATGTGAGTGCCTTTTTCCGAACCTGAACCCAGGGTTGACACATTGATTTTAATGGCAGCCTGGCAATTTTCTTGCTGTGGGAATTCTACGAAGAGGCTAAAAATATCTGAGTAGCTACATTACTGCTGTTGAATCAAAAATTGGCATTTCAAGCCCACCTATACACTCTATATGTACAGACAGGGCCTGTGTCTGTGTGAGTGTCTCATTTTAATAAGTGATGAAACACGTGATGACAAAAGCTCCAACTATCCATTCAAACAAAATGGCCTAAATGTGTGAGACTGGAATTCACTTGATGTATCACTATATGTACAGTGCTACCAGGTTTACCGCCATTTGCACCCCAAGCAATGGCAATAAGTGGGAGTGGCTTATTGCACAATAATTCTGCACAACTTAATTGGGTTAATAATATTCATGTTAATAAAATATTAAAAAACAATAATAGTCTTAAGCATGAGTGGCAGTATAATGGGGAGGATTATGCTTACAGTTATAGGGTAAGCACACACCCACACACACACACACACACACAGTATGATACTTTAATGCAATGGTGAAGCCTTGAAATTTTGTTCCTTTTCTAAGTAAAAAAATCAAAAGGATAAAAGGATTGAGCATGAAACTGGCATCACAAGAAGACTTTTTTGAAGAGAAAGCAAATGGCGCTAATGTACCTCTTATCGAATCACAGCGTCTGATTGGCTCTTCTGTCCCTGCTATCAAATCAGTGTCTGATTGGCTCTTCTGTCCCTGCTATCGAATCACAGTGTCTGATTGGCTCTTCTGTCCCTGCTATCGAATCAGTGTCTGACTGGCTCTTCTGTCCCCGCTATCGAATCACAGCGTCTGATTGGCTGTTCTGTCTCTGCTATCGAATCACAGTGTCTGATTGGCTCTTCTGTCTCTGCTATCGAATCGCAGTGTCTGATTGGCACTTCGGCCCTCTCGCTGATTGCTCACATTGTATTGCTTACATTTTATAGCAGGGACAGAAAAAGAAAAGAGGTTTGGACCAGTATCACCAAAATTGCAGGTTACAGAAAACAATCTGAAGGAAGAGGGAACAAAAGCCCTCATGAGAAACAGGGGGGGCGGGGGGGTGGGGGGGGGGACTAAGAAGCACTTTTAAAAGAACTGTGATATGAAATTGTCTTCTTTTTTTTTGGAAGGTCATTTTGTTGTCATCTCCACAACTGGCCCTTTAATCTTTGTCTTTTTTCCCTGTTTTTCTTGGGAAGAAGACAACAATGCGCTAGTGAGCTGGCACTGAGGCAAGTCTCTCTCTCACACACACTCGCTTTCTCTCCCTCCCCCCTCTCTCTCTTTCTCTCTCTCTCCCTCGCCCTCTCCCTCCCTCTCTTTCTACTCTGGATCAGGTTTCTCGCAGGCTCTGCCAAACAGCTGTGGGATGTAGGCCTCAGCCTCGCTTTGATAACAAAATGGTTCATCACCCCGCAGTGGCTCTTTAAATAAACGACTGCTCCAGTGTTCGATGTGAGGGGAATACTCAGGCTGCCGCAGTCAGGCCGGAGCTGGGCCAGAGCTGGAGCTGGGCTTGAGCTGGACCGGACCTGGAGCTGGGCCGGAGCTGGACCGGACCTGGAGCTGGAGCTGGGCTGGAGCTGGACCGGACCTGGAGCTGGGCCGGAGCTGGACCGGACCTGGAGCTGGAGCTGGGCTTGAGCTGGACCGGACCTGGAGCTGGGCCGGAGCTGGACCGGACCTGGAGCTGGACCGGAGCTGGACCGGACCTGGAGCTGGAGCTGGGCCTGAGCTGGAGCTGGGCCGGAGCTAGACCAGACCTGGAGCTGGGCCGGAGCTGGACCGGACCTGGAGCTGGGCCGGAGCTGGACCGGACCTGGAGCTGGGCCTGAGCTGGAGCTGGGCCGGAGCTGGACCGGACCTGGAGCTGGGCTGCTCAGTCACTCCGGCGGCCATTTTCACACAGAGATTCCCAGTTTGCTCACCAGCATCAGTTTATGCATTTATCCATTTCATGAAAAAAAATTCATTTATTTATGTATTCGTCCCGCTTGTTCCTGGTCAGGGGAGAACATGCAAACTCCCCGCAGAAAGGCCCAGACAGTTCTATCCACTGCACCGCCATTTACTTATTTATTTATTTTTTCAGTTGTGGTTCCCTTTTAGCTGAATCCCTGAAAGCAGAGCACACGTCTGCCTGTGATGATCAAGGCTTGAACCTGCCAGGTGCCATTTTTAATTAAGCACAAAGCTCGCTGCTCCAGAGCAATCAGGGCGAAAGACATTCCCTCCCTCCCCCCCCCGCCATCTCCCCCCCCCCGCTACACGGAATCCAGAGGAGCAGGTGTTTTTGTGGCAGCATCTGAAGTGCACATTAGAGGAAGATTCACTTCCTTCAGGTAAACGTTCTCCAAGCGGCTCTTCTGTTCAGGCGAATCTTCCCACAGCGTCAGCGGCAGATTGCAGATTTTAAAGCTTCCATCACCCCCCAAGGAGACAGGCCTTTAAATACCGCTTTCAAAAAGCACAGCCTACTGTTCTATTGAGTCACCCGCCATTCTTCTGAATATAAAGAGAACATTACATATTACTCACTACAGCACAGACGTTTGATAATATGCTTTTTAAAAATTATTACAGGCATTTAGCTAACGCTGTTATCCAGAGCGACTTACATAACTTTTTACACAGTATTTACATCGCATCCATTTATACAGCTGGATGTATACTATAGCAATGCGGGTTAAGTACCTTGCTCAGGGGTACAACGCTAGTGTCCAACCTGGGAATCAAACCTGCGACCTTTAGATTACAAGACCAGCTTCTTACTGCCAATCATCAGATTGACTTCTGTGTCACACTGGATACAATCAGATAGTGCCGGTCCCCACAGTTCTGGAATGTAGTTGGATCACCCTCCATTTTCCATTGCTTTGAACACTGAAATGGATCTTCGCACAAACATTTATACGTGCAGTGTGCCAGTCTATGCACATTACAGCTGGCCTTATGTTCATGGGCACACATTCTGTTTATGTGTCCTTGAATTGGCTAATGTGAAGAGCTGTTGTTATTGGCTGAAGCAGACATATTTAAGCTTGGAAAGACCAATGGGCAGAGCCGATAATTGAGGGACTGGAGACCTTTTAACGCTGTAATCGGGCAGGAAAATAAAGAGAAGCAGTAAAAGGTAATTATATTTATTGTGCGGCCGTAGAAAAGTCCACAGGATGTCTGTGTGTCTACCTGAGGCCAGGCAGTTAGAAGGTAAATGTTTTAAGGACTCAAGAGTTCACAGTGAAGCACAATTTCCTGCTCAGAACATGGCGGCCATGAGCCAATCAATAGCAACGATTTTTCCAGCTTCTCATTACCAGCGGCATTACAAGCAGAGCTTAAAGCATAAAACACAGTCCTCTGGACCTGTCTGTGACCTATCGGCTGGTGTAAGGACAGCCCTACATTAACAACATGTTAGGCAGGTTTAATCATGCATTATGCAGACAAATGCAGTCAATAATGCGCACTTGTGTGTGTGAACGTTCAACTGAACTTCAGGATGCATACGTTTACCGTCTGGTAATAGTGGTTCTGAAACATACATCAGCTACAGCAGGAGCCACTGCATCAGCACTGTTTGTTTAAGCCGGGAAACTGACTTTCAGGGAAAGTAATTCTCTTTTCCCATCTGTCTGGCGGTCTAATAGAAAATACATTTAAAGTCCTTTGATGAACCTGGAATAGCAAAAGCATATTTCTAAAGTTATGCAACATTTGCCTTATTCAGAATCTTTCAGAACCTTGGGTCTGTACTTGTAGACTGCTCTCTTCAGTTCAAACCATATATTTTTGATCTTAGTTTAAGATATAGATATAGAGCATGTTGTAAGTATGATATGTCTTAGTAGGGTCCATACAAAGGCTAAATCCAAACTGTGCACATTCCCACACAGTTGTTTCAACTCTGAGTAACAAACGAAATCTTTGTTTTATTCATTTTGTTTTTGTTGGCTCCGTCGCCCCTTCATCATACCAAGCGTGGCTTTTAAGAAAGGCAGAAAGACGTTCTAAAGGACCATGACCCTTTTAAGAGCATGGTTTCCTGGAATGTTTTTTTTTTTTCTTCAAAATTCTAAATACCAGTAGCGATTATGACATCAGCATTAGAATGTTCAGTTAAGAACATTCTAATCGCATAATTGTGACCTCACACCTCAATGTGGGGTAGATAGGCCTATTTCACAAGATGGCGACCAAAACCGGATGTAGGGATACTTTGTTTCCGGTTACCGTTGCTATGGACGCAAGTCCATTTCTGACAGCGAAAATTTGAGCCTGAACAGCGACGTGTGCTCTCACAGTCCCTGATAGCTCTGCCAACGTTCACTGTCCGATGTTATCCGCATTGTCGAAGCATTGCCAGTGAACGTTAAGCGGTCTAAACTGGACAAGGGCTATAAATTCTTTTTTGAGAAGTTTATATTCGGTTATGAAGGTAAGTATAACGTTAGCTCTGGTTCACAAGAAAGCTAAATAGCTAGCTTGCTAACAACATCAAGTTAGCCGATTAAAGAGATGTTGCACTTCGACATAACATAAATTCTTTTCTGGAGGCGACTCCATTGTGTTTTCGTAGCGTGAAGCAACATCTGCTGTCCGTTAACAGCGTCTCTGTTCCTCTCGGTTGTCCCGAAAATGAATGAATAGGGAGCCTGACAACTGTGAGGAAAAGCGATTCTGTTAACGTTGACGGTCAGCAGGGGAGGCAAATGCTATGTAAGTACAAAGTGTTAGGCTCCACAAAATTACTTATGTTATTATACTTTTATTATTGTTATGTTATTTTACACTAAATTTTGTACTACCGTTACTATTTTGTGACATGCTGTTTGTGCTGTACTTGTTCTAATAAAGATTTATATTGCTTGTCAGATCGCCTGTGTCATGGTGTTCAGTTCACTACCGAGCTGTTTGTTTTCATCACTGATAAAAAACTACCCACACATTTTTAAATCAGCTGATATATCTTAAGTAGGCTTGTCGCGATGTCCGTCAATACATTTTGTAATTACATTACTAAAATAAACGTGCATCTGCAGTTTCAACATTGAATATCCAAATATGTGCTTGCTAACAAGCTAGCTGGCTAAAACGTAATTTGCTAATCATAACATAACATATAGCTCGCTAACTGATTTTATGACATTCCAAGTTCCAGCGCACACCAAACTACGGAGGAAGAGGTCTGCATGCTATTTCGCCGAGGCTCTCAACCAGGCGAACGTTTCCCTGCTCCTGTTTACAACCTGAGACACTTCTCCAAACCGCGCAAAGAGTACAGATGAGCTGCTTAAACTCTGAATAACTCGCGATGTCGGTGTTTGAGGTGCTTGGCTAAGTTAGCTAGCTAGATGCGTTTCCTCATTCAGTTTGAAATGAGCAATGACAGTGTTTCCAAACGCGTTTTTGACAATGTTGTCTTGATTATATAACCAAGGGCAAAGTATTCATACACATGAATTATTATTTTTTTGTTTCTCAAAGAGTGGTAGGGCCTATGTTTGGTGGAACTGTCATGGCAGGCGCACTGCCGCTAGCCATCTTTACCTGTTTTTAGCCGTTCTCAAGCAGGCCAACTCAGACTAGAGTGCGGTACGAAAATGGAAAAACTAGAACTGTTACAATCACTAGGCCTGTTTGATTTTGATTTGTACTTTGTACTCTTTGCGCGGTTTGGAGAATTGCCTCAGGTTGTAAACAGGAGCAGGGAAACGTTCGCCTGGTTGAGAGCCTCGGCGAAATAGCGTGCAGACCTCTTCCTCCGTAGTTTGGTGTGCGCTGGAGCTTGCCATTGAGCCATAACACGGTATTCTGTCGCATGCTGCAGCAAGGGTTTCTATGAAACTCTCGCTGGTTAAGAGATTCTTTTCTATTTCTCTAGCTCTTTGGGTCATTCCCTGTGAAATTTGGTGCCCCTACTTGAAAGGTCCTAATACCAAGAAAATAAGGACCCCTTAATGAAGTCCGAATTATTGCCTCATTCAAATTTTAATTATTTAACGTTTTTGTTTGCTTATCCTTGATTGTACTGTCAAATTCTACTGATGCTAATGTTAAACTTGTTTTTCTCACTCAGTAGCCCATGAAGATAAAAAAAGAAATTATTCAAAAAGTAAAAACGGCTGTCTTGTGATATGCCTGATTATAAACCGAGTTATATATATATTCAGAATTGAAGTTATATATTCGGAATTGAAGTTATATATTCGGAAATTGAATTTATATATTCGGGAATTGTAATTATATATCCAGAATTTAATTTATATATTCAGAAATTGTGTAATTTATATATTCAGAATTGAAGTTATATATTCGGAAATTGAATTTATATATTCGGAAATTGTACTTATATATCCAGAATTGAATTTATATATTCAGAATTGAAGTTATATATTCGGAAATTGAATTTATATATTCGGAATTGTTATATCCGATTGAATTTATATATCAGAAATTGAATTAATATTCGGAAATTGAATTTATATATTGAATTGATTATATATCCAGAATTTAATTTATATATTCAGAAATTGAATTATATATCAGAATTGAATTTATATATTCGAAATTGAATTTATATATTCGGAATTAATTATATATCCCGGAATTGAATTTATATATTCAGAAATTGAATTTATATATTCGGAAATTGAATTTATATATTCGGGAATTGTACTTATATATCCAGAATTGAATTTAAATATTCAGAAATTGAATTTATATATTCGGAAATTGAATTTATATATTCGGGAATTGTACTTATATATCCAGAATTGAATTTAAATATTCAGAAATTGAATTTATATATTCAGAATTGTACTTATATTCAGAATTGATTTAATATTCAGAAATTGAATTATATATTCGGAATTGTATTATATATCAGAATTGAATTAATATCAGAAATTGAATTTATATATTCAGAAATTGAAGTTTATATTCGGAAATGAATTTATATATTCGGAAATTGAATTTATATATTCGGAATTGTATTATTATCCAGAATTGAATTAATATTCAGAAATTGAATTTATATATTCAATTGACAAATTCGGAATTGAATTATATATTCGGATGACTAATATCAGAATTGAATTTATATATTCAGAATTGTACTTATATATTCGGGAATTGAATTTATATATTCAGAAATTGAATTTATATATTCAGAATTGTACTTATATATTCGGGAATTGAATTTATATATTCAGGAATTGTACTTTTATCAGCGATGAAAACAAACAGCTCGGTAGTGAACTGAACACCATGACACAGGCGATCTGACAAGAAATATAAATCTTTATTAGAACAAGTACAGCACAAACAGCATGTCACAAAATAGTAACGGTAGTACAAAACTTAGTTCAGAGATATTTCACTTCGGTATAATAACATAAGTAATTTTGTGGAGCCTAACACTTTGTACTTACATAGCCTCCCCTGCTGACCGTCAACGTTAACAGAATCGCTTTTCCTCACAGTTGTCAGGCTCCCTATTCATTCATTTTCGGGACAACCGAGAGGAACAGAGATGCTGTTAACGGACAGCAGATGTTGCTTCACGCTACGAAAACACAATGGAGTCGCCTCCAGAAAAGAATTTATGTTATGTCGAAGTGCAACATCTCTTTAATCGGCTAACTTGATGTTGTTAGCAAGCTAGCTATTTAGCTTTCTTGTGAACCAGAGCTAACGTTATACTTACCTTCATAACCGAATATAAACTTCTCAAAAAAGAATTTATAGCCCTTGTCCAGTTTAGACCGCTTAACGTTCACTGGCAATGCTTCGACAATGCGGATAACATCGGACAGTGAACTTTGGCAGAGATATCAGGGACTGTGAGAACACACGTCGCTGTTTAGGCTCAATTTTTCGCTGTCAGAAATGGACTTGCGTCCATAGCAACGGTAACCGGAAACAAAGTATCCCTACATCCGGTTTTGGTCGCCATCTTGTGAAATAGGCCTATTGGTGCTTAACTTTCATAAATCTTAAAAGCCTCAGCAAGAAGAACAATTTATCGCCAACCACCCAGGGTCTAGAATGCGTCGACCTCACGGGGCAGATCGAGCTCTCGTTTAGATGCGAGCCGTTCCCGTGACTTGCCTCCTCGTATGAATTCGTCTTCAGCATCTGCACTCGCTCCGGCAAAGAGGGTGTTTAACCGAGCGTCGCTTCGGAAAAATGAAACTAAATTTCTTGGGAAAATATGCCGTAAACAATAACAATAACTTTGTCATGAACGAGCAGCCGCGAAACTGTGAAATCACAACCGTGCACGCTAACTATGCGTGACAATCAAATTAGTGCAAGTTCCTGGTGGATAATTTTCTAACTGCGTCTTTTTCTTAATCAATGTTATTCCCGTCCACTGAGACGATATGGAGTTTATTTTCAGCCTTTCGTTTATCAAAAGGCGGAAAGTTGTTTATGCGTGTTAATGAATTCTTTCGTGGTGATGCACTTTATATCAGTACATAAACATTTGATATACTAATAATAATTCTGACAGGAGATCAGAAACTGAACACACTTTGCCACAGTATAGCAGAATAGCAGACCTTTTTGTACCCAGGTACATTTCCTCTGCTGATTTTATCATGAGTAAATAATTTCAACTTTTATTATTGTTATTGAATTTAAAAGTGATTGTAGTTAATATCCGACAAAAAAAGGTTTCATATGTTTTCATACGTTTATGTCATATTTTATTTTTATTATTATTATTCAGCAGGACTGGCTGTGCCTCATTTTACTATCATTTAACACAAACGCTTCTGCACTGTAGTTTTGGGATCTTCCGGTTCAAACCGGCTTTGGCCCAATAGCTTGAACGGCACATTCAGATAGACGGCATCTGGACTCTCTTTGGAGTGGAGGGGACTTTTCCACGGAGACACTGTGTCTATGTGTGTTTCAAAGAAACCCAGCACCCATCATGTTACAAATCCATACACAAATCTTCAAATTTTTTTCACGAATAAAACATTAACAACATATAATAAAAAAAAATGCAGATACCGTATGCAGCAGTGTGTGTATCGAGGATGGAAATATTTGCAAGGAAGTTGAGCATAGTCCACTACAAAAAATACTTTAAGTAGGCTTATTTATTTATTTATTTGGAGAATCGCTGCTATGTGCGTTCTGGTGTGTGAACTGAGCTGGAATGAGATGGAACAGCCACGGCGTCAGGTCCGCGTTGGGCTAAAGAGTGAGAAGATCCTCACACGCCAGCCAATGCGGTACACGTGTGGAGATGACTCCATGCTGAGAGATAACACAATGGCATTGATATTTTCCCCCTTTTATTCAATTATTCATCCAGCTGAGCCTGAATGAAGCTTTGGCTATATACATTATGGTACGGCTTACAAAACAGTTGGAATTAATAATTGATTGGTTTTGAAAACATATGCAGCGAAAATCTAATTTTAGTGGTCAAAGGATTTTGTTTGAAATGCAGAATTGTCACTCAAGGATGTCACTGTCATACATTATATAGGACTGCAATGGATGATTGACTGGTTATGACTCATTGGCATTTAAAGTCAGTAGAATTGTTTCTTTTGTTCTCTTTATCTGAAACTGTAAATAGTTTGTTTCAGAACCCTATCGTGCCCACTACTGCAGTGTATTTGAGAGGCGCATTTCTGAATGTGGTTTGAAGAGTAAACTCTGGAGAAAACTTGTACGTTAAGCATAATGAGTGCTTCTTAACCTACACATCCATTTAAGCTTATTGCCTTGGTATATCCTTGGTAAGTCCAGGTCTTTTTTCCGTTAATGAATTTCAATTACCTTAAATAGTTTCCAGGCTCTATTCACGCTATTGCCTGTGTTTCTGGGAAATGACCTTGTGCACTTTACATTGAAGTGCCTGCATGACTTGTAGACCGGGGTATAAATAATGGCTCATCTGTGCAAAGCAGCCAGACCATAAACCTCCTCTGTGTTGTAAAATCAATATCTTTGCACTTAGCCGTATCTCTGGGGGACCGTGAAAGGTCTAAAGTTTCACAGTGGACAGACTGACTAAAATGGAACAGCGCTTTCAAATTTAACACATTTGCATAAACCTCCAACATCTGGCTTTCTGTACCCAGCTAAGAATAACCCAGAACTCCCCCAGGAGCAGGTAGTCACCTTTATACTCACAGAAGGCATTCGCACAAGAGCTGCATTATGCGTACGTACATACACAGGAAGTGTGAGTTTTCGAAGAGCAACAACAGTGAGCTACTTTTTTTATTTAGCATCCTGCTCTTAAGGTGAATAGGGGTGGGTTTATTCGATAAGCCGTATCCAGAGAGGTTCAGCAGTGAGTCAGGGTTCGGGGGGAAAGCGTTCCTCTCATACGAGCGTGCGGCATCTGTTCTCTTTCATGTTTCGCTTCCAGTAGGCCTGGCACCCAGGAGCATTCATTAGACTTCTCCCCTTTCATTTGACAGCGAGCGAACGCTGTCACTGTTTTCACCGTGTGATGAATTGCCTCACCTCTCTCTCTCTCTCCGTTTCTCCTGGATGAGGCGCCCGTGTGTTCTGGAACAGCGCGGACTACCTCAGCGGGGGGGGGGGGGGGGGGGGGCACGTGAAAAACGCGACTGATCAATGGCCCCCGCACCTCCGGTGCCTCTCTCACTCAGTCGCTCCATCAATCAGAGGAGCGGTCCCAGGAAAGACAGGGGCGCACCCAGTCCCCCCCCCCCCCTCGCTATGTTCCCACTCCCGCCCCCCCACCGGCACCGACGCTCGGAATCCTGGCACGCTCCACTCCGGTGAGACTCGGCAGGGGCGTAGCTGGGAATTCTGGGCCCCTGAAAGAGTATTGCTTTGGGCCCCCCCCCCCTTTTTTTAATAAAACTAATAGAATTTTTTTTTTTTTTTTTTAGCTGTGCCCTCCCCCCACCCTCCCAAGCTGTGGACCCCTAGAATTGTCACGACCTTTGACCCCACTAGCGACAGCCCGGGGACCCGGATGCACTTCCTGTCCAGACGAAAGAGGGGTGCTCCTCGTGTGTGCACGACTTCCTGTGTGCGAGACGCTTGGGCACGTCCGCTCCGGCGCAGACAAGCTGAGGGGTGGCGAGGGTTCGAGAGCTTCTGCGTGTCGAACGCACACATTTCTCACATCACAAGTGTAAAATCGTTCTAGCTATCGTTGCTTCCACATAGCAGCTCATTTGCATTCACGTAATGTGTGACTCATACAAGATTGCCCATCTCTCCTGAGTATTTACACCTCAGAATCAGGGAATTAATTTGTCACTCAGTTACAAATGCAACCGTCAGACGTACTGTACATGAACGTGCACTGTTTATTTCAAAATAAAAGCATTTTATTCCATTGGATTTCCCAACCCAAGTCGGCGTGCTGAGAAACAAACTGAGGCAGTAATTGAGTGTAAAAGCAGTCTCTCTCTCTCTCTTTCACTCAGCATGGACACCGCGTAAAATATAACACTGTACATTTTCACATTTACAGCACAGATAAAAACAGCGTATTTTTTTTTAGAGCTGAACTTTTCATAAACAGGCCGGGCCGTGCGGAGTCGGGAGGAAATGGGTTCCGTGTGAGAAGACAAATGACGGGTGACGGAGAAACAGCTGCTGCAGAAACGCGGTTCCCATCACCCCCCACCCCCCCCCCCCACGCACGCAAGCGCATTAGCATTTTTAACGGCCCCCCCGACGCCGTTCATCTCGCTGCGGGGCCTCCGCCATTTCTCAGCCCGTCACCCGCCTCCTCCTCCCGGGAGAGGAACCCGAACGCGACGGCGCGGCGAGAATGGGGTTTCGACACTGCCAGTGCCGGTGCTGGAAGCCTGAGACGCACTTCCTCTTCCTGCAGTAACGCACTTCCTCTTCCTGCGGTAACTCACTTCCTCTTCCTGCGGTAATGCACTTCCTCTTCCTGCGGTAACGTTCACCGTGCAGAAGAGCAGCTGTCCAGGCAGTCGCCCCCCAGAGGAACCTCAGAAGAAACGGGTCTAAAGTCGCACAAAGCTGTCAGTGTTTGACGATTGTTCGCCACTTTAGTGTTGTGACTACTTCCCTTCGATGGAGCCAGCCACACTTACACTGGGAGTAAAACTGGAGAAAAGTGCCACTCCACGGTTGCACTTTACTTTAAAATATTTAAAATATGAAACATCCACACATCCGCAGAACTAAACTCCATAAAATAAAGGTGTATGTTCCAGAATGTTCCGCTTTGCTGCACATTACCACGCCGCCTCGTGTTCAGATCGTAAATGATGAGGGCACGGGTCCAACAGTGGACTCCGAACAGCCTATTGTTCCTCTCACCGGTGAGATATAAGCAATTACATACACAACAGCGCAGGCTAATTCAGCTGCCTCCTGAAATGTGGCTCAATTTAACCTGCTGTGTTCTTTCCATTCTTCATTACCATTGTTAAATGAATTGGTTCTGGTTCAGCAAGTCTGCGTCTCGCATATTAACTAGACCACAATGGCGAGTGCAGTCCAGCAATATTGTACTATTATTTTTCATTTTGAATTACATTTTAATGCTACACAAAGTGGTTCCCACAGAATTAGATTCATGCAATGGTGGTTGCAATGGTTCATGAAATCTCACCCAATACCCTGTGCCATGTCTGAACCAGTACTTCTTCTGGTTGGTCTTTTATGTAAGAAATAAGAATTTCAGCTGCTATTGAAGAGAATTTTAATTTTTAAAAGTTTTAATATTTTTTTAACTTCTCAAAAATGCTTTTTGCAATTCCAAACTGCACAAATAGTTGTTTTTTTTTCCAATGTCCCAATTAAGTATCTGCAATAGAGTTTCTACATTTGGTTATGTTCATTAGATGACTTAAATGCATTAACCTTTAGCAGATCATTTCATATCTACTGTAGTCTTAATAAAGAGTGTCGATGATGTCCAACTGCAGCATTTTTTGGAATATGAATAAACCATATCGAACTGCTTGAAATGAATAAGTGTAATGTTTTATTCAGAAAGGGATATAATAATCACAATACTAAGTATGGAAATGGTACTTGGGTGCATGTTATGACTTCATAGAGACACTGCCTGAATAATGCAGTGGTAATAACGATGATAGTAATGATGATATTTTCATAACGGTCCATCATTACTGAAATAATTGTAACTACGGGTGAACAGCTGTTCCTTTATGCTTTTCTACACATGCCGAGTGTGTGCTTTACAATACTTCTGACAAACTGTTTAGTAAGGCTCTTTAGTAATGGCAAATGAAGTTCTGTGATTATATTCAGTGTAATTTACAAGAAGCAATAATTTTGTCTGAATTCCGATATTGTTTTTGAGTTTATTTGGAAATTACAAGGAGTTTTAATAATTCTCAGTATAATTATCAGAGTGGTTGGTAAAAGGAAAGCATTTTTGTGCTGGTACACTGGACTGTTTAAGATCTGATTTGGCCAGGATGTCTCTCAGCCACACTGGACCATTGTGCTAAGGAAGAATCTAGAAAGAAAGGAAGAAAAAGAGTAGCTCTGGTTTTTTTGGGGCGGGAGGTTGCGAGGGCAAGACAATCCCCTTAAGTCTCATTACTTCCTCCTTAACGAACGCCCGAGTAACGAATTCTCGCCACAGCCTCGCTGACAAACGAGAGCTCGTTTACATGCGAAGCGACGAGTTTTTCATTTAAAACCTTTTCGCAGCGCTCCTGAAACAATGCCGACGCCCTCCAGCGTACCACAGTGCGTTTAATGAACAGGAGTCCTTGTCTAGCGCATCGCCTTGCTCACACAGTCTTAGACCGCACTCCGTGGGCTTAAAAGGCACCTTTTCAGAATGCGTGTGGGACAGACACGCGGTTTGTTATGGAGTCCAGGCGTGGCTTCCTGGGCTGGCTGAGTCTAAACCCTGCCCAGCCGGGGCAGGGGGGGAGGGCACGGGGGGGAGGGCACGCGGGTATCATCAGCCCATAATGTGCGTTCAGCCAGCGCACACCTTTCCTGGTGACATCACAGCTTTCACGATGACGCGCTAACTAGCTAAAATGTCCGACCCGCTAGAGATTAGATTATTGTGTGTGTGTGTGTGTGTGTGTGTGAGTGTCTACATGTGTGTGTGTGCGAGTGTCTGCGTGTGTGTGTATGTCTGCATGTGTGTGTATGTGTGTGTGCGTGCGTGAGTGTGTGTATGTCTGCATGTGTGCTTGTGTGCGTGTGTGTGTGAGTGTCTACATGTGTGTGTATGTCTGCATGTATGCTTGTGTGCGTGTGAGTGTGTGTGTGTGAGTGTGCGTATGTATGTGAGTGTGTCCCTCACA
Source organism: Anguilla rostrata (assembly GCF_018555375.3). Lineage (NCBI taxonomy): Eukaryota > Metazoa > Chordata > Actinopteri > Anguilliformes > Anguillidae > Anguilla > Anguilla rostrata. The sequence goes on from NC_057937.1 coordinate 1,312,011, forward strand.
TTTTCTCAGCCTGTTCCTGCTCGGCCCCAGCCGTGAAGCAGGATGACAGACTCATGACTGAGTAATGCCCCAGCGTACTGCAGCGTGGTCTCATAACTAATGCCCCAGCATGCTAAGCGTATTGCAGCGTGATCTCATTCACACAGCAGGACCTGCTACACCACCATTTAGCCTCCCCTAATAGGTCCTCTCTCCCAGGGCGGTGCTCAGACCGCAGTCTCACTCAAACCCCACGCTGCGGCTGGCGAGCGGCCTTGTTACCCTACACCAGGGGACAAAAAAATATACAGCATTACGGCAATCAATTAGGCCCAAACACGCAGGTTCAGGCTGCGGGACAGAAGGTGCGGCGGTGGGGGGTCTCAGCCTCACGCTTAGCCAATTTCAGACGTCTCCCGGCTAACGGGCTCGAGCGCAGCGGGTTACGCCTAAACTGTGGCTGGCGAAGATGCGGAATAAGCAGACAGGAAGTGAATTAAACGGCGAGTGTCTCAGGTGGCTGCGATCGCCGTGCGTTGCCGTGGTGATCGATGGCAGTAGCGCGTCCAGTCCCGTGTGCACTGTATAAGGACGTGTGAGCACGCTTGTGTGTGTGTGTGTGGACTGGGTATACGAGCACTGAAACCACATATACCTCCTGTATCTCTTTCATGTTACATGTACCTCCATCCAGCACTTAAATTGCACTTGTATTCTTATCTTGATGTTGTAGCTCATTGTCATGCCTGCTAGTTTGACTTCACATTACTCTCTGAACTAGCCTATGCTTACTGTGTGAACTGGACTGAATGTGTTCGTGGCTATGGATAACTGTTATATGATGAGTATTGTACCTTATCGAGCCTGTGCTTTGTAATTGCTCCAATGACCTTCGGTATGCGCTTATTGTGCGTCGCTTTGGATGAAAGCGTCTGCCAGGTAAATGCAATGCAATGTAACAGCTTTAATCAGAGCGATTAGGCCTGGGTCAGACGCGGGATGCTCTCGGTCTCGCTAGGCGGTGCTTTAACGTGTCCATACATGGCCGGCTGTCACCGCGAGACACGTCTAATTATCTCAGAGACCTGGAGAGAGACTCGCTGGCTGGGAGGTTGGCCAAGGTCAGAGATCCAGCTCCAGCCTCCGTGGTTGAGAGAGGAGTACGATCCAAATAATTTGGGAGCGTTTCCAAGGCAGTGCACATCGTTGAAATTAAGCCAGAGTCGAAAGGGCCTTGTGCATCAGAATGTAAGAATGGAGAAATCGCTGTGCTTTGGGTGAAGGTCCAGGGAAACTATTTAGGTTTTGCAGGAACACATTAATTTTTCCATTGCTCAGCCTGTTCCTGTGATTTTGAATAAAAAAATATCGAGAAATGTCCAGAAAATGTACACCCTATGAGTGGTATTGGGGGGCATTAGGCGTCAGATACCATTATCTGGGGCCAGTGACATTGCTTTCATTTTGAATTTGAATTATTTATATTTTCTTTTTTGTCATTTAAAAATCGTGTTGAAAATTTTCCACGTTCACGATACTGTCTCTCTGTCTCATACGGGTCTACCTGGGGTCAGCATACACTAGCCAAGAGACATCAAGAGAACTGGGACCTGATACAGGTGTACCTGGAGACTCCCAGCCGAGAGGACAATGTTTACCTTCTCTGCGGCAGATTCTCTGCATCTCCTGAGGAGGGGTGAGTTTAGGGGAAGTGCAGGGCATGGCTAGATGAGGCTATGCTCACAGCATACACTTTACCCCTGAGTGCTCTCTCCCCCCCCCCCCCTTTTCATTCTCTCTCATTCTGTCACTCTCTCTCACTCTCCTGCTCTCTCTCTCTCTCTCTCAAACATTGCAGGGAGCCCCAGAGCTGATTACCTGTTCGCTATAGCACCAGAGACTGGAGAAACTCCCACAGGCATTTTAATGCATCACATTTCAGTGCAGATAAACAGCTAGCAATAGCAAGGCACAGTGCAGTATAATACAAGGAATATTTGTGGATCCATTGTGGTTTTTCCCATTCTAAATGTTTAAAAAAAACTTTCATTTAGATCTGATGAATATCCACCATGAAGTGTACCTAGGCATCAAACCGATAGCTCTCCCTGTCTCTGTATTCTCTTTGAATATAAATAATCATAGAGACCTGCCACACAATGTATTGAAATAAGAAAGACGTAAAAATAGCACTAATGCTACTTGTTTAGTGCCAGCATGCTAAAAATGTGAAATTCACAGGGTTTAATGAAAAGCTGCAGGACTGCGGACTGCTGATGGTGCAGTCACACACCGCGGAGGAATAAAGTTCAGGTGCTGGTCAACCTACAAAGAGGGAGGGAGGACTCATCTTACCACCGCCCGGCTGGGTAAGAGAACCAATTTTCCGCTTCAGCAGTTTACAAGCTCCTTCAATTAATGTTTTGTTCGTGGAAGGAGCATACGTGATCAGCGTGTGCACAGTGTGTGTGTTCACAGCACGCGCACTCTTGCACCCGTGCAGGGGAGAGAGAGGGCTTCAGGAAGTCTGAATGCTGAGGGGGGAAAATGTGACACCAGTACATGAAATCACAGCTTAACTGACACTCAATCTCTTCTAATAATCAAACAAATAGAATGCATGGCGATGCTAACCAAGTTAGCCTTCATTTTTTCTGAAGCACCAAACATACTTCTACTAATTTGGGTAAATGTGCACAAGGAAAATAGCACCTCTAAAAGAGCAAAGCAAAGCTCTCACAGATGGCCTTGCCTCTGTCTCGTAGCGTGTCCTCTTAACACCTCCTCAATTCTCGCACAATTCACCCAGTAAACTAATTTGAGCTCTTACCCCTTGATCAATGGTGTTTAATGTAGCAGGTGGAAATCAATTATGAGCTGAATGCCAGCCCTGTTGCTGGGGCAATTACAGCCTGTGACAGGCTGGCGAAGCCCGCGGCACGCTGCTCCCGTCGGCACGCTGAAGGCACCCGGTCTTCCCGCCCGGAACGCCGACTTCCGACGCCTGTGTTATTCCGGAGAGAGCGCTTTAACAGACATCAAGCAGCTGCTGGGAATCACACCAGCGCTCCTAAAGGCTCGGGAATGTCTTTTTCACACACACGCGCACACACACACAAACACACGCACGCACACATTTTCACGCGCGCGCGCGCACACACACACACACTTTCACTCTTTTCTAAAGTAGCTTTTGGAGATACATAGGACAAACCTGTGTGTGTGTGTGTGTATGAGAGAGAGAGAGAGCATTGTAGCAATGAGAGATGCAAGCAAGTGCCCCTAAGCAAAGGGTTTTTGTTGTTGTTTGTTGGCTTATTTTATTTTTATTTTTAATTATTGTCATCCGACAGTATTTCAGTATGTAGGTCTGCTACATTATTGATCATGCCTTAGAGATGCACAAGGCACACATGCATTTATAATGAGTCCCCCTGGCTTCCTTATATTTGACTCTGTCTGAACAAATTTGGATGTTGGATGCGCTTATCATTTAGATCTGCTCTTCCTGTGCTGGGGCATCTCTTAACGGGGTGTCCTAATTCGAGGACGCGAGTGCAGGCCATATCTGGGATGGCACAGTTAACCGGTCCTGCACCATGGGGAACCGAGAAGCATCACACGGCCGCAGATAAAGACTGCTCATATCAGTGCTGAACAGATATTGTGAGGAAAATTGAAATAAATAAAGCAAAAGACTTACTAAAGATGGGGCACCGAGAAAAAAAGTTTTTTGACTTTGAGAGAAACTTGGGAGCAAACCAAGCAATATTGTCATATTTTTACTTGGCATATTGCTATGTTTTAATAAGAAAGACAAAACGAAACAGGTTGGCTACACACAAAAAAACACGCTGTTTCTCTTTCTTTTTGCCTTTTTTGACATGACTTTGAAAAAAGGAAATGTTCCTTCATGTTGGGGAGCGGCCATGCTTGTTTGAGTCACCTCGTGAAAACTGCCGAATTATTCTGAGTTGGTACGTGTCACCGTGGTGGTGGAGTTAGTCAGCAGTGTCCCCGTGCAGAGCAGGGAAGGCCTGATGGGGGAGGTTTTCCCCCTCAGAAACAAACGGGATACAGTCTGATGTGCACACACCACCAACACGGCAAACAAGCAGCTTGTCATAGCTGCCACAGTGAGTTTCTGCTACTATGCGACTGTGAAAACAGCAGTCACTTCTAAAGCCTCCTGCTATCCCAGCATGCACTGCAGATAAATCCGATTCTTCAGCTAGCAGGGAAGAATTTTGGAGGCCTAATGTTTTATTTATTTATTTATTTGTCTTCCCTCTGACTGCAGCTACTGCCATAATGGGTTTGTGTTTAGTTGAGATTCTTCTTCATTTTCCAGATAAAATAAATTAGTTGCCTGGTGATGCCTAGATTTCATTAAAAATTGTCTTTGATTTTGATTGATAAAGAAATGCCACTGTTCTTATTTTTTCTTCACACGCAGTTTGATGATTTCTGAGCTAGCCAAACAGTGTTTGTGGGGATAAAAACTGAGTCCAATTTAAGATAAATGTTTAATTAAATCCTGGCCGTTGAAAGTAAAACGATAAGTCGAGCTATCTAACGCCACATATTTTGCCAATATTATTTTAAAAAATCTATTCATGGGCATCCCTTCTCACAAACATTCACAAATTAATGGGTATCAGGAACTGGGATATATTCTGCATTAAACAGAACTTCTTGTGGGCATGTGAATGGAATCCTACCCCTGAGGCTGTACTGAACTGAACCGCAGAGGTCATGTGACTCAGAGACACAGGACGTTGCCCGAAGGTCAAAGGTCTCCAGGGCTAAACAGTGCAAGCTGTGACAAACGACTCGCACGCTGGACCATTGGACCATTGGACCGGAGCACCTGGACCTTTTACGGAGAGCGCAAGGAACACTCAACAGATGGCTCGATTACACCTGCATATGTTCTCCCAAGATCCCCAATACAAGCAATTATAACACGGCACTCGGTGTGCGAAAATTAATTTGGCAAGTGTAAATATTAGGACCATTAGCAGAGCAATACAAATGATGTGCATGTGGTCTCCATACGTGTGTTAGTAATTTCCCCTGACGTGGTGACTTCTGTCTACTTTGAGCTTTTGAGCTGCTGTACAGAACAAATATAATATTTACAAGGAGGGACAACATTAAAAATAAAATAACTGTGGCCCTCTCTGATTAAGAGGACATACATGACCGGCTTTCATGAAAATGAAAAACATTAAAAGCCTTTTTTATTCCGCAAAGCAAAGGTCATCTGCATTTATGGTAATGCATTCAAAATGTCACTAGGCAACCAGGCACTTGGTCAAAAGTAATTTAAGACAGTATTTTTTTTATCGGAGTGAAACACCACTTTGTTCTTTTTTGAGAGGCCCCCTAATGTTCCTCACTTAAGACACAATGTGAATTACCATTTGGCCTTTGCTGAGTGGAAACTCGATCTTTGATGGAGGTTTGGTCACAGGCAGGTCAGAAGAGACGGTTGGGGCGATAGGTAGCGGCGAGTTTGAATCGCGGCAGCACTGAAGTGGCTAACCTCTCTCACACACTCACAGCAAATGCATAGAAAGGCACGTCGCGCGTCTGTTTGGTTCATTTATTCCTTGTTTATTCTTCTCCAGCACCTGTGTGTTTACTGACCCCACTCCTGCACTGCAGCCCGTTGCCGCGTGAGAAGAGTAGGGCGCTCGCAGAATATTCTAGAAGGCGAGTCTGACGATGGATAAGCAGCCGCACGCGACTCCCCACCCCGGCGCTCTGTTATTCAGTTATTCCCCGAGACCCGCGACCGATGCATTCCTCACACGTCCTCGCTTTAGGAGCGGAGGGGCTCCGGGTAGCGCCTCGTCCCGGAGACGTCCCGGCGAAATGGGGAATGCAAATTGCGCCCCAAATCAAATCACCTCCTGGGGACACGTGGGATGCAGGGCGAGCCTGTCAGTGTGCGGTCGAGTTTTGGAGCCGAAGTCAAGCATTTTCAGGACCTGGTTTACTACAAAGGCCTCAGAACAAAAAAAAAAAACAAGTTTCTGGTCAAATCATGCCCCTTGATCCCTCGAATGAAGGAAAGAGAATTAGCCAATTGTCAGCACTTTCAGAAACAGGTATAACACGAATATGAATTTATGGATTCTTAACAAGATTGTGTACATAAAAATGTATATTTCATACATTTCCGTAACTCACATTCAATTTCATTGAAGTGTAGTTCTTTGTGTGTAGTTCACTGTACTTTGATTAGTGTCAGACGGTGCCACCACTCTACTTGATTTATGACCATGAAATGCACTTTTTGTACGTCGGTCTGGATAAAAGCGTCTGCCAAATAAATGTAATGTAATGTGATATAACATGAGAAAGTGCAGTCAACCAACTCCAGTTTGACTCCAAGGCAGGGTCCAAAAATCAAGATGGGTAACCAGTTCCATTTAAAAGAACTATGAAAATCCAAGACCTGGAAAATAATAGGTAGTTGGAAAATGGAAAATAATTAATTTGGAAAAGCACAGACAGACAGACAGACAGATAGATAGATTCCTTTGTTGTCATTGCACAGTGTAGAATGAAATTGAGCAGCAATCCTGACGGTGCATTCACACGTAACAAACAGCAATTTCTCACCATCCATGAGAAAAAGAAATCCGAGCAGATGGATTTTTAAAAATGTGTGTTTTACACGTCCTCACTGTCCCTCGATGATCAGTATTGAAATGCTAATGTATCTCAGAGCGCTCTCTATCACCCTCTCTCTAAAATTAGCCTCCCTGAATTTGTCCTCCTTCCGATCCTGAGCTTTTCCGATCCTCAGCCATTCCTCCGAGATGCGCTGGGAATGTCAGGGGGTGTGGGAATGTTTTCAAGAGTCCCGGAACGACCGGTCCCAACCGTGCAGGGTGCCGGGGGTGAGGAAGGACGTACGACCCCCCCCCCGTCATGTGATGAGAGAAGGAAGTGGGACGCAGGGGAGCTGGGGCAACAGAGGGGCTATTTGCCCCAGAGTTATTCTGCTTCTCTTATGCCCGAGGGAACCAATCCCACGCTTCCTGTCTGAGGTACTTCCGTATTTACAATCCTACACACAGCAAAGAGAGAAATGAAGAAGAGGAAGATGATCACACCGTTTCTCGAGGCCAGACATGGTTCCACACATGCCCGTCTTCGGTTACTGGAGAGAAGACAAAAAAAAATAAAAGAAACCAAAGAAAGGGGTTAACTTGTGAATGGGCCATTTATGCGGTGTAGGGTTTAAACAATGTGACCTTTTAAACACTGTAAGCAGCAGTGCTCCTGTGGTGAGTGTTTAATGGAGTTTTTTAATGACTCTGATCACGGCCTGTAATTTATATGGAATGTTAAGGAACCCTGGATATACTTGCGATACAAAGTGGTTTTTGGTAATGCCGAAAGTGAACTATTAGTGAGCTCTGACATGCTATCAAAAATACGGTATGTTTGCCTGTTGCCTGCAAACGCTCTGTGCGTCGGCAGTTCAATCAGTGTTCATCATCTGAAATCATCTGCACAAAAACGAAGGTCTGCAACGGTTTCATGAATCCCACATTTGTTTTTCATTCTACGGTGTTTTTTCTTTTTTTCTATGGCGATGACATCTATGGTTCAAAAAGTACAACTACAAAAATAGCAGCTTCACGTTAGCTCTAAAGACCTCCCTTGACATCTGATGAACTGCACGTGCGAGAGAACTTTCCACACAAACGGCGTCTGACTTCATTTAGCTGAATGAGCTGCATGAAAACATCAGGCATACTCTACCCAGGACACTGAGAGCATTGATTTGGCCTTAAAAAAAAACAACCAGATGTCAGATTTTTGCAGAAATAAATTTAATTCTCATATATTGGCCGAGGGTGGTTTTGTGGAACGGACAAACGTTTTGGGTCTGTAGAAAAAAAGGAAAAATAAATAAATAATCCTAAAACCATGAGAAACATTGATCACTTGTGAAATACAATAACGCCCATCTGTTTTGAAATAATAAACTCCCAAAGTCAATTGAATAAATGAAGAAAAATATCCTAAATGAATTGGTTATAATAACATGCGCTGATTAATGCCAGACATAATGCATCCATCTGCCCTGCAGTGAGTTCCTAAAGTCTGGGCGCGATTAAATCAGTTTGCTTTCATCAATTTCCTTTTCTAAAAAGCCATTTTCACGGCTGAAAATAAATCTGAATTTCAAGCGACTTCTTTGCTCCTGAGTTATGTCAAGTCTGTACACGGACGATGCCTGCATGCTAATTCGACCCAGAGGGCTGGGGTTTGAGTGACAACCTGGCAGTTTGCAGAAGAGGTGGAGGGCACCTGGAGGTGCAGGGTAACATGAGGTAAAAATATTTATTTCAGTTTGGACCTTAAAGCAAAAATCCGTGAGAGGTCATTGTACATCCTGAATATAGTCACATTTACAGAGTAGCAGGCATGGCATACATAAATACCTTTGGCCATTTTTTTTTCAAATATGTTTATTTGCTAAAAACAAATAAAACTGCGTGAAAACTGTGCGCTTATTACCCAAGCTGTGAATAAGGTGATAAGACGATTTCTGTTTTTTTCTTTTCTTTCTTTACCTGGTTTTACCCGGCTGATAAATGGAGAATGTTTCCAGTGGAAATTACTCGTGGGAATTTCAGCTGAGATAAGAAGGAAGCGGTCCAATTATTGGCCTAAAGTTAAATACACCGCAGTGGTGCATAAGTCAATGGCGGTTTAGCAACCTAGCATCTGCCATGTAACGCAGTGCACTATGGAGCCGTGTGCAAACCCTCTGAAGCTGTTTGCGGACGCGACGCATGCCTGTGAAATGCGAGATGGAGATATAAAATGCCCCACACAGGTGAAGTGGCCCCTCACCTGCCACACCTGGGCCTCGTCGCAGTCTCAGGGACCTCACAGCCTCCTGACAGGTGTGCGTATCGCCTGGCAGATGCCGCAGAAAAGGCCTCATCAATGAGTCTGTTCTCCGATTAGGGAGGACATCTGCCACGTTAAATGGAAACAGGCCTTAAATGAAATCTATATTTAAAAAAATAATAATAAACTCTCATTTCTGCTGCTGCTAAGAAATCACTCCTGGCAGCTCAAGATTTCAAACAGCTGTTCTGCTTTAAAAATGAAACGCATATGCAGATGAGAAACACCTGTGCCTGGGCTGACATGTTAAATTAAAAATAAATAAATAAAAAGATTACTTACAGCTTTGCTGATGAAGTCCTTATGAGAAATTAATTGGATTCTATTTGAGAGTACCTGGGGTATTTGGAAGAAATAAATGTCAGAGTTCACCGAATGTTTATACGTACTGGAGGTTAAAATGGTCTGTGTCCTCTGGAACAATTTAATTAGAGGGAAGAAAATGTACTGAATACTCTCAGAAAGAAAGGTACAAAGTTCCATGGTACAGCACTTGTCACTGGGGTGGTACCCTATACTAGACAGATAAAATAGCACTGCTGGCCATGGGTTTAATGATTTATCTGTTCCTTTTTTTTACTCGTAAAAGGTACTTATTAGTAGTCCAAATAGGCCATTGTTGTACTTTCAGAGTACATTTGGGAAATTTGTTCCTTAAAGAATAAAAATGTACTCCCAAATGTTCTGCAAATGAGTTGTCTGCAGGATACAAAAAAAAGTTAATTTTGATATTAAGTTTGTTTCCTATGGCAACCGAGGCCAGAGGTTTTAGAAGGAAATGATGAATGTAAGTGATGATGCATGCTTAATTTTATTTTATATTTTATTTTTGCACTGGCATGTAAAAAGCACTAAGTCTTTAATTGTGATTAAGCCTCAAGTGTTCCTTGAAGCACACTGCTTGGGCTTCGGGGTTTTAAGGTCAGGCGTTTGTGTACGTCTCTTACTGTTTTTTGAGATTTCTTCTCCACTTTGTTCCACTGCGCCAACTTTATATTAATACGTCCTTTTTTATGAATATCCGGATGTCATGCATTGAGATTTCCCAAGCAGACATTTTGAAGCTTTGAAAAATCTCTTCCCCAAGGTGAATGGGCCTTTGATTGCTATGTCCCCTGATTGTCAAAATCATTGCCAGGGGACTTCTGTGAAGCTCCTGTCCCAGTTTCCAAATCTCCCGTAAAAATGTGGATTCCCGGAGCCTTCTGTTCTCTTCCTTCAGCTTTTCTTTCATGTAAAATAAAATGGCAGATTAGGCCTCTCTGGGAATCTCTCCAAGCCTGCATTACCGGATCTGAGCTTTCACTTTCGGGGACCTTGGGTGATAAATTCATTTTGTGAAGAAGCGTAAAAGGTCTGTTTGTGTTCATATGCCCAAAGATCAAGCGCGTTCCCCGCAAACACTTCAATAGCTACTGTCGCATTCAATATCAAAAATGCTGATGCATCAGATGTCTCTCAATACCTCTGTCACATGTATAGTTCTATAATAACGGTTTTGTGTAGCCAAAGATTGCTTTTACTGTGGGGGGGGGGGGGTTGGAGGGGGGGATAACAATCCCTGAAAGCACCAGTTATAAAGACCGAGCTAAAATATGAAAAGTATTGAAATTCTTTGATATGTAGTTCTGAAGTCTGCCCGTGAGAAGTGAGGTGATGCGTAGACGGGCGTTGCCTGTGGATTCTGCGACGGACGCAGGAAGTCGATGCGTCGATGAACGGTGCGGCTGTGTGCACTTCCTGGCTCCTTGGGCACGTCTCGGACGTTAGCTACCCCGGCCTCAGAGCCACTGAGAGCACAGCCGAGCCACTGAGAGCGCAGCCGAGCCACTGAGAGCGCAGCAGAGACACAGAGTGCAGCAGAGACACTGAGAGCGCAGCCGAGAGACACTGAGAGCGCAGCCGAGACACTGAGAGCGCAGCTGAGACACTGAGAGCCCACTGAGAGCGCAGCAGAGACACTGAGAGTGCAGCAGAGTCACTGAGAGCGCAGCTGAGACACTGAGAGCGCAGCAGAGACACTGAGAGCGCAGCCGAGACACTGAGAGCGCAGCCGAGTCACTGAGAGCGCAGCAGAGACACTGAGAGCGCAGCCGAGCCACTGAGAGCGCAGCAGAGACACAGAGTGCAGCAGAGACACTGAGAGCGCAGCCGAGAGACACTGAGAGCGCAGCCGAGACACTGAGAGCGCAGCCGAGACACTGAGAGCGCAGCAGAGCCACTGAGAGTGCAGCAGAGTCACTGAGAGCGCAGCTGAGACACTGAGAGCCCACTGAGAGCGCAGCCGAGCCACTGAGAGCGCAGCAGAGACACTGAGAGCGCAGCCGAGACACTGAGAGTGCAGCAGAGTCACTGAGAGCGCAGCCGAGCCACTGAGAGCGCAGCAGAGCCACTGAGAGCGCAGCAGAGTCACTGAGAGCGCAGCAGAGACACTGAGAGCGCAGCCGAGACACTGAGAGCGCAGCCGAGACACAGAGCGCAGCCGAGACACTGAGAGCGCAGCCGAGCCACTGAGAGCGCAGCAGAGCCACTGAGAGCGCAGCCGAGCCACTGAGAGCGCAGCAGAGCCACTGAGAGCCCACTGAGAGCGCAGCAGAGCCACTGAGAGCGCAGCCGAGACACGGGTTTGTTTCTTTATGGATCGATGCCGTGCATTCAGCACAGATTCGCTGGTCTTTATGCTGCCCACCTGGTCTACCCGTAAGCTGTAAAGATCATAGCCAAAGGTCTCTCCCTCTCTCTCTCTCTCTCGATAACACTAACTCTCACAATCCCTAACAGTAAATGGAGGTAATAAGTGTAAAGGGTGAAGAATAATTGAGACCAACAGGCATGTAGCAATCCGAATGCATTACATGAATCCATTTAAATGTTGTTTTTTTCTGTTTTTTCTGTTAACATCCTGTGTATGAAAACTGGGAAATTTTGTTCATGAAGTAACGATCAAGTCAAGTCAAGATTTGCATATATATATAAAACATTTCATGCGTGTGAATGAGCGGCTCACGTCAGCTCCACACCCTGCGAGATAAGGGGCAGGCATGCATTATTTAACACGGAGCTCCTGTCACGCATCACACCCCAGCTCCTGTCACTCGCATCGTGGCATTTCGAAAGCCGAGGCGTCGCCGGGAAGACCTTAAACATATTAGTGTCAGCCGCAGGTCGGCCCAAATCTCCAGGAGCCTCTTCCTGGGGTGCGTCCGTCGGCGTGGTGTTCCAAGGGACGACAGACGAGTTCAAATCTGCCGAAAATCACTACGCCGACTCTCGCTTATCGAGCGCCGCCCACACACACTCACTCACACACACATCCACACGCACACAAGCCAGCTGGGCCCATTGGGATGCACTCTCGTGGGCGCCCCCTAGAGGCCAGAGTGGGGTATGGCAGCAGCCCTTAGGTGGTCACACAGGCCTCAGGACAGAGAGGAGCATCAGAGAGCCAGTCCCCCCGGATTCCTCTCTCCCTCCCTTACCCCTTACAGTACTTTATTTTTGGGGGGTGGGGGATGAGGTCATTCTGTCCCCCTGAATGCCGTGTGAATGGTCAGTGTTTACATCAAGAGTTGTCAGGAGTTTTTGGGGTGGTTGTACAAATGGATGTGGGCTGCATTATATTCAGTATGCCCCTTCCCCAACCCCACCCCCCCCCCCCCACCTTCATATATACAGTGTGTTTTTTTTTCCTCCTTTCTGTGTGAATGTCAGGTCAGTGTTTTTTTGTGTTTCTATGGACTAGAGTGTCTGCAAATGGATCCCACACAAACACTCAGCTTTCCCCGGGCTCAATAGATTCAGGCTTCTCCTCATCCTTGGCTAATGCAGTGTTCTTCCGCCCTCCCTGGGACGTGCTAAATCGAGAGGCCGCGCTTTTAGCCGCTGAATAATCACAGAGGCTTCCAGCTGGCAGGATTTTCAGCACAGCCGACTCCGGCTGAATCCAAAAGAGGCGCTCATTGTGAGCGCGGAGAAGCGGCATCCGAAATGCCGCTTGATCCCGGCCCCGCGGAGCGCGCCGGCTCGGCGGCGGAGAAAGCCGGGCCGAGCCTTTCATACGAAATTCTGCCAGTTCGCTTCGGGTCCTCGCTCTCACAGGATTCCGCGCAAGCCCTTAATCGCCGCGACGACCTGAAAAAAATTAAAATGTCCCCCCCAAGACCGGAGAGCCCACCTTAATTCCTCAGAACAGAAAAAAGGGATTCTTTTATTTCATCTCGGTGGCAGAAGTAGCTCTTTGAACAAAGTGGTAACGCACGTCCAAAATAATTGCAGGAACTGGATCAAGGCGAAGTTAAAGAAGACATGGCAGCTACAAGGCTGTGACCCGAACAAGGACTTCAAGTAAAGAGAGGCAAAGATGTTCACCACAGCCTGACCAATCAGACGCAACCCACGGTGACAGGCTCTTTGGTCAATTCTCATTTTAATTGGCGGGGGAGACTGACCTTCTCAGCCATATCTCACCATGTGTAAGAAAACTGATTTCGTTGAGTCACAGTGTCAGATGAATCCGGGAGGGCCTGTTTTGGTTCGGCTGAATTGCATTTGCCCTTATAATGACAAAGTGTGGCTTTGATGGAATCCCAGCCCTTGTCAAATAAGTGTAATATTGCTAGACTGTAAAAACAATCAGAATGAAACCGTATTTCAGCTAAAGTTTGCAGGGGAACTATAAGGGATTTCCGTGTACCTTTTCATGTCATAAAAACGACTTTAATCTCCTGTGAAGGTATAGCCTCATGCTATTCCAGATTTTAATTGGCACAGAATTCAAAGGAAGAGAATGAAAAGAGTTTGGGGCTCTCTGACATTCTTCACTGTGATCTCACCCCTTGCAGTTGTGTTAGTCCCTTAACACCCCCACCGCACCCCAACACCGACCCCCAATCCCAGCCCCCAACACCAGCCCCCAATCCCAGTTATTAACTGAATTTGCTCATGTCAGAACTGTCATTTTAGTCAGAACGCCTCTTTTCAGGATTACAGAATTATCAGGATTACATCAGAAAAAAAATAGACTAACAGCATTCAGATTATTACTATTATTATTAGTGCTAGTTGCAGTAGCAGTAGCAGTAGCAGTAGTAGCAGTAGCAGCACATTACATTACAGGCATTTAGCAGACGTTCTTTATCCAGAGCAACTTAGACAACTTTTCACATTGCAACCTGTGATTTTTAGGTTGCAAGACCAGCTCCTTACCCATTATATTACCCTGCTGCCTTGTAGTAGTAGTAGTAGTCATCCATAAATACTGTAAAAGAGACGTGAAAACACCTCTGAGTACTTTTACACTGAAAATGGAGACAGCATTTCTGTGTAAAAGAGATTGAGGCTCTCGGCAGATAGAAATGGAATCGATGACCTTAATCTATGACCTTCACCTTCCGACCCCTCTGTCTGCAGGAACAAAGGAAATGTTTCAATGTGACGCACCATTTTAATCTGTTCATACTATATGGGATGTATAAATTCAGACAAAGGGCTTTCTACAGTCTCACCACCATTTGGTTGCCCAGTAACGAGAGAGAGAGGGAGAGAGAAAGAATAGACCTCTGACCTCTCTCCTCACTCCAGCAATACGAAGAAGAGTTAGCCTGCAATCAGCTCTGCCTCTTCCCACTGGATAATGGGTTTTTTAAAACATAAAAATACATAGATCCAGGACCTCATGTGGGCATGTTTGTCAAACAATCCCTCCGCCCCCCCGCCCCCACCCCCAAAAAAAATCTAGAAGAATCAAAATGAGTACAATTCGCTTGCGTTAAATTTAAGCACCATTGTGTCTGGACTGAAGACAGGCCAACATATTCTCCCCAGTTCCCCCAGTGATGCAAGTGTTCTTGGTTGAAGTGTTTCGCCTGTGTCGTCTGAGTCTCTGTCAGCATGCGCTGGTCCCCCCCCCCAATCAGACCCCACAGGGGCGTCCCGCGATGCGAGGCGAGCTTTCGAGACCGACCCACGCACCTCTCAGCCAATCCCTCCCAGCCCTGTCCCCGGGTCTTCCTGCGAAAGGAAGATTTTTCTAATCCGCCAAACCCCGCCAACTCTCCCTGTGACATCCTTATCCGCGCCCGAGGGACCCGAGGGTACCGCCAAGAAGCATCTGTCAGTCTCTGCAAATCCACAGCCCAAAGGAAAACACTGCAAGGCTCCTATTATACCCATAAAAGATGAGAGGTATTTGCAGGTGTCCATGAGGGGTGTTAAGCGGGCGAAAAAGCTCAGCTCTGTATAATGCCTTGTCAGATGTTGTGAAGGGGGAAAAAAAAAATCAGGTGAACAAGTATTGATCGGATCCTGCCGACAGTATAATATGCTGTGAACCCCTCCTCACTATCTTATGGATACCGATGTACACAATTATCCTAATTCATACTAACTCTGAAAATCATCAGAATGTGGTTGAAGGGGCAGTAGCGAAGATCACCCACTGCTTGCCACCCAATTGTGTTAATTAGTAAACCCAGGTGATTGGGACAAAGTACTGGGGAGGACATTTTGTTTCTGAACCTGGGTTTTCCACCTCCGATTGTGCCAACGATGCAAATACCCTCGCAATGTGGGTAGATACAGTATGGACACAAAATGGATGTGTATTTGAAAAAACAAAACAATATCCCACACACAGTACACTGCTCCCAACAGAAATTTTATAGTTAGCTGCGTCTCAAAGACAATTCTCCACTCAGGTAGATCTTCGTCGTCTTCATCATCTGAGGTGCAGGTGTGTTAAGGATGTTTCCATAATTCCTTTCTTGTGCTTATTATTGTACATGTTGAAGACTCGATTTGCACAAAATAAAATCCAGAGCAGTGTTAGATGGGACACTATTGTTATTGCTGTTGTTATTGTTATTAATAGCTTATGCCATAAAATTTCATTAATATCAAGCAGGACAGACCTCAAATAACAGCAAGGCTCACAGCAGGAACTGCGAGGGAGAACAGCAGCTCTCGTTGTTAGTTATGGTTATCGTGGCATATTCTTATCACATAAAGCTTGATTGATTTTCTTAACCTTTCAAAGAATTCTGTCAGATTGGCATGCAATAACCATTGCATGTTTTCCGCCAACATCCCATAGGAATGGATGCATACACTTTCTTTCAAGATTAACATTTGAACGATATCAACAATGTATAGAACAGCCAAATCACTTCACTGACAAGGACAAGTACCCGCACATGTACAGATGATTTCTTTCAAAAATCACAAAGATAATAACCAAGGAGCTAAGAGCACTAATGGCATGATGCATGTGCTTTTCATTCTAAACAGGAACTCTTTGTGCCTACAGTACAGTATGTCATCAGGAGTAATTTAGGGTGCTTCCTGCCGGTGTCATCTTGAGTAATTTAGACCTCTTCCTTTCCATGTCATCAGGAGTAATTTGTCTGAGTCTTTGGATCGCTATCTTGTCAAGTGGTGAACTAAATGGATCATGCTCTGGGTGTTTGATTACCATCAGCCGATTGTAAAAAATACATTTTTTATGCTTTTTATGAATTTATACGCACCCTGGAAGTTTTCATCTCTCATCTCATCTAACCTTAGCGATAAAGAGCTGCTCTACTGTATGTCATTTCTTTTTCCTTTCTTTTTTGTGTGTGTGTGTGATCGTCGAGGCTGAACTATCTTTAAATTATTAACAGGGGAACATTTTATGACTTCAATATTTAATTAAGCCGTATAAAAGGTGTCAGACTGGGAGTGGTGTAATTTAAAATGGACGTTTTTTTCATCCAGGAAACGGAGGGCTGAAATCCCGGCGGGCTGAGTCTGATTGGTTGTTCTGCCTGACGCCCAATAAGAACGTCGCCCTCGCGGGATCTGAAGAGTCTGCTACAGCAACACCTTGTGACACCTGCAGCTGCTGCGACACTTCACAGCCCCCACCCCCCCACCCGCCCCTGTGCGCCAACAGTTTTATCGCAGAGACGGTGCGTCGTGAATACAAAACGCAGGCCTGTTCCTTGTTTGGCAGACGCACCCAAAACCCTGAACTCAAAATGTGGGGTGAACAGAGCGGGCATCATTTGCACCTCCATCCCATCCAAACTGTAAATGAATCAAAATCCAAATGGTGGTGTGAGGGAGTGGGAGTTTTGGGAGACCAACCGCGACTGAACAGGGGGTTCTTTAAGCTATTAACCAGAGGTAAAATAGCCACAAAGTCTCAAGAGACAAGGGAAAGGAAAACAATACTCCTTAGGGAGAGTATCCCAAAGAAAAGCTCTACACAACCCACGTACTGGGTAAAAAAAAACTAAAGCTTAAGGAGTATGAAAATAAAACAACTGCTGGAGCAGAAAACGGGGCAACTCAAAGAAAACAGACCTCGAACCGAGGCTGAAAAGGTAATACCCTAAAGAAAGAATACTGAGCTTAGATTGTGGCACTACTTGTTGCCAACAATCTAAAAAAGCTAAAGACTGTTGTGCTAATTTTATAGCCACAACAATCCAATATCGCAACTCAATCCTTTACCTTTACCTTTACCTTTACCTTTACCTTTACCTTTACCTTTACCTTTACCTTTACCTTTACCTTTACCTTTACCTTTACCTTTACCTTTACCTTTACCTTTACCTTTACCTTTACCTTTACCTTTACCTTTACCTCGCTTGACAGAATACCGGCTCTTGTGCAACATAAGTGACACTGAAGCAAAGCTTATCAGCTTGCTTGGGGTTTAAATAGAACGCCAACAGGTGCAAATTGTAAAAAGAAAATTTGCACGTGTATAATTCAATCAACTCCATGGCCGTAATAACTGAAGAAAAGGCACATGAAAAACCAATGGCCGTAATAACTGAAGAAAAGGCGCAGGTAGGAAAAGAAATGGTGGCATCAGCCAAAACCATGACAGGTGGCCTGAAAAATGGCCATAATTCTTGATGAGGGTTTTTCAATGAATCAATTAAGTTCAATTTTTATTATAATCGACTAAATTGAAATTAAATTAAATTCTGTTCTAGAAGGGAGATGCCATTTAGCAGAAACCACTGACTCTTGCATTTCACCAAATACAGTTTCTATTTCCTTTATCTGGCAAATGACGCAGAACTGCACAGCCTCATGTATTATTTGTCAGGATGCAACAAAGTACACAAAACAACGGACTCCTGAATCCTTGAATGGAAGGTTTCTGAATGTAGGGCAATTGTTTTATTAATTTTGCATGTGTTAAAGGTTTTGTACCATACCAAAAGGTCTTAGTAAATCAGGGCCTTAGAGTGCTAATACATCTATTTTGAGTGGTCACTGCATGCAGAAACTGGATTTGTTTGTTTTTTGTTCAGTTCTTTCTTTCTTTTTTCTGTCCCTTGTTTTGTCAGAAGAGAAGATTGCATTACCAGCCACGAAGGCCCCCCACCCTGTGGGCTCAGTAGGGGGGTGATGGAGCACCAGCCCCCCGGCAAAGGACAGAGAGGATGGGGGGGGGGGGGGGAGATTAGCCGTAGCATCAGTACCAAAACCAAGACTTCCCTCCTCATCCTGGATCAGACCCGCATCATGACCAGAACCAAGACTCCCCGCCTCATCTCGGATGAGACCCGCATCAGGACCGGAACCATCCTGGATGCTACCTGCTTTAACACAAGCCCTCCCTCTGATCCTCCCCACCTCCAGCTCCGTTCGCTGTTCAGTGGCAGAGGCACAAGCTGACGGGGTGATTCAGGTTGTCTGTTGTATGCTTACAGCAGCGTAGCAAGGATGTTGAATCAGCGGATGCATGATACCCCAGTGTTTTATTTTAGCCGCACTATCTGGAATAATACTCCAGTGTCTGATTCTGTCTGTTTAACGTGTGAAAGTTTGTGTGAAGCAGTGCAGGCAGTGCATTTCACCTTCTGTGTGCTATGAAGCTGTGCTTGGGCAGAGAGACCTTGTGAATGTGGCCTCTGTCTTTGCCTGTTCCCAAATCCTTCTTAATGCCAGCCCTTGGCCTATATAGGAGCACTTCCTGATAAGGGGATTTGGGACATTTTCTTCTGCTGATTTTGTGGGGGCGTTTTCTTTTTTTTTTTTAACCAAAAAGGCCCACCAGCCATTTCACTCCACAAATGTGTTGTCTCTGGCTCAGTCACCACCCTGTGCCATTATTAGGTCCCAGGACTCATCCACACGGCCACTAGCAGAGAATCTTTGTGAGGATGAATCTGCTCTTGCTGGCATTACGTTATCTTGTAGACTTCTCATTTCTGTTTCCAACATTCCAACAGTGAAAAGCTGCTCTGAAGACAGAACGCTGCACTTTGTCTCATTAACATTTTTAAGATGCCTGACACTGCATATTCTCCTCTGCTTAACTGCTGGGGCAGAAATGTCATGCCAGGGCTTTCCTCTAACAAAAAGAGATATCTTACTAACCCAGCTAACATCCAACCGTCCATACAAGCTCAAAGCAAACATGGCGCCGTACAAGAAAAAAAAGTGTGTTCATTATGTCAAATTAAAATCTGTTTCCATCAAACTGAACACATTCATACATAGTTCTACGCCACATACGTGTTCAAGGTTGCACAGCTCTCAGTTTTCACTGACCTGCTGATTGGGCTAATAAATCATGTGAAATGAACATACTGAGCTATCTTGGCATCATAGTAAGAATCGTGGATTAATTTTTCTTCACACCAGTGGTTAGGACTCTGTGCCTCAGGTCATCCTTTGTTGAATAACATTCCTGTGTTCGCCCCTAGTTTATTTCTGTGCATTCTAATGTTCACCACAGGCATGCTTCTGTACATTCTAATGTTCACCACAGGCACGCTTCTGTGCATTCTAATGTTCACCACAGGCACGCTTCTGTACATTCTAATGTTCACCACAGGTATGCTTCTGTGCATTCTAATGTTCACCACAGGCACGCTTCTGTGCATTCTAATGTTCACCACAGGCACGCTTCTGTGCATTCTAATGTTCACCACAGGCACGCTTCTGTGCATTCTAATGTTCACCACAGGCACGCTTCTGTACATTCTAATGTTCACCACAGGCACACTTCTGTAAGGGTGAATAACGGTGGGAATGTGTGTTTTCAGGGGACTGCAGTGACGATGCTCTTCGGGGGGTCTGAGAATACTGGATGGCTTTATTCCTGTGTTCATCTCTTGCTGTGATGTGCTCAGTTGAAAAGAGCTTTTACAATAAATAAATACATAAATATAGCCTGACAAAAGCCAAGTGCTTCGCACATTGATCCCTCAAGGCCTAAACAAGACACCGTTTTTTCCCCCCTACTTGTGAAGATCGACATGTCAACACCATCCCTTTTTTTTAACAGCAAAACAATATTTAAAGTAGGAAGCACTTTGTCACAACCTGATTTCCTCTCTTCTGTTAGGATTTTAAGCACACTCTGTTAACACCGTATAATGCCTGCTCAAAACGAGGGAAAAAAATTAATAATTTTGCCACATGGAAAAAAAATTAATAATGAACATAAACATTAATTTCCTCAAATAATGGCAGCTAAGGTACCAATGTGATGCACATTGGTTTGGCTAAGACTTGCATTCAATCTGATTTCATTACTACTGAGTGTGCCAGTTAAACACATTCTGGACAAAAATGAAAACAAAAAAATTCAAAGCAACTGTAAAAAAAAAAAAAAAAAAAAATGTATGTAGATAATCAAGTGTGACATTGTGTGTCAGAAACTGGGTGGTGTGAGTCCTTTCTGAACGCCCTGCATGCTTTACTCCAGAGGTCTGCTGTAATAACACATTTCCAAATCTGACATTTAATCCATGCAAACAAATCACCGTCGGGCCGCTCGGTTTCGACCGGGGCACATTCACGGAGCCGGGGAGCAGCAGGCAGCGCCGGGCAATCGGAACTAATAGATCACACTTAAACTGGAATCGGAATGCGGCGGTTTGGGGGGGGGAATGGGGGGGGGACGTGGTTATTTGCACGTTAAATGGCCTCGATTTTTACTGGTCGCAACCCTCACTTCGGCAGGAGGACGAAATCCGAAATGCCATATTTTGTATTTGCGTTTTTTGCGGTTCGTCTCAGAGCCCGTATCGGGGATGGGATGTGCTACCCGTGTGCTGATAATGGCTACTTTGTGCTTTTTGGGCAGGCACACTGCAACAGACAAAATTTAGAATCGCAAACCTCATTTCAAAATAACGATGATTGGTGTAGGGAATTTTGTTCATTTAAAATCTCGAACTCCAATGCTTAGGAAATCAGGAGGTGTGAGAATTCTGTGCACGGGACAAACTCGGTCATCCGCTCAGATTTCAATCACAGTAACAGAATTCAGCCCAACTCATTTTTCATTTAATGGGAATTTGGAGGGGGAAAAAAACGAAGTTTTTACTGAATTCACATTAGGACTCATACAGAGCTTGGCAGTGTGAAAATTCCCAATCAGTCTGTCACATCAGGAAACGCTCTTGTATTTGGACCGCGGTAGGAAGATAATGTACTTCAGTTAGTTCGACAATATTGTGCATGTCACTGAGCAAGTGTGTACAATGAAAGATTTTCATCTTTGGTGAAGTTGCTAATGCCTTTTGATCCTGTCATGAACTGACTCACGTTTCAGACAGAATTAGGAGGGAGAACACAAAAGGTTGTCAGTCAAAAGAAGACTACTTACAAAAAGTAAGTAAAAGAAAATGTAACAAAATCAGTGAAAATCAGTGATGTAGGGAAGTGCATGGGTGAATGGAAAATAGCAACCAGTTGAATGATAAATCAAACAAACAAAAGGAGCGCGTGTGGGAGCTGAGAGAGAGAGGGAAACGGACGGAGCTCGGGGCTAAAGAGGCTCTCCAGTCCAGCCACCCAGGTGAAGCTCCTCCCACTGACCACCTCCACTCTGCTGCCACTTCCTGAAAGGGGAGGAGAGCGCAACCAGTAGGAAGTAACGGTAGGAGCAGGAGGCGGGGCGTCACAATCCTGGGACTTCCATCCTGATTTAACACTGCATTCTCTATTTATGAGTTGAGTGCAAGCTTGACATGACACAGAAATAATGTAATAAACACAGTTTAGCCTGGGGAAAAGCTTGTACCAGCATTAGTTTTATGAGGAAATAACATAGGGTGTAATCATATTTAATCTGTGAAATTAATATTGTATTGCAGTTGCTGTATCAATGCTAATTAAGGAAAATTAAAGGGGGGAATACTTGTAGTTGTGTTCAATTAAACATTAGATTTTTAATTAAATTAAAATGAAGGTAGTTAAAAATGAAGGTAGCACAGAAGATGGGCGCAGGTGCTGTTCAGCCAGTCCACTGAGCTGCGGGGCGTTGTGGCATACAGCTAGGCCTCTCTTTTGTGTGCTCGTTTCAAGTGACTTGCCGAACATCCTCGTCTTGCTACGATTAATGTGAAACCAACTTGATTACGCTCTCCGTTGTTTGCACATTGATTTTACACAGGTAGGAGATTCTCTCTGACCATTTCATACTTGGGACGTTAATTGGAGATTTCACACAGTTTGGGTCAATATTCATTCCCCCGGTAATGTACGTCCAATCCTGTTTGAGCATTAAAATGGTCTCACTTTAAAGTCAACCTCCACCCCCCTCCCCCCCTCCACCTCCCCCTCCCCCTGATGCCATACCTTGCAGAGGGAGAGGGAGAGATTAGCAGTCCCCGATGACTTATCTGTGTTTGGACAGCCCGGACTCAATTTCGCCGGGCGTGAGGGGCGGGGGTGGAGGGGGGGGGGGGGGCGACCGGGGGCCCCGTGGAGGTGATCAGCGGGATTAGGCTCGGTAAACACTGCAGTCACAGCTACGGGACTGTTTGGCTTCGCACCGGGTGAGAAACTCTAAAGCGGCTCATCAACCCTGAAGTAGCCTGTGCGTGCGCCACCAATGGCTGCTGGACTCCTAACCAGGAAGCTTGCAGACTGGGCTGTGTGTGGCTGTTAATAATAATTGATGATGATGACAATGAAAAGAAGAATAGGATTGTATTACTTTCTTATCATTAACTGTAACTTCCTATCATTAACTGTTCTTTATATACAGTGAATACCCACTGTTAACCTAAGTCAAGTTACAACCTGAATGATATGTTTGGTCATCTATATTATGGTCATGTGATTTGTAGACTTGTAGAGAGCAAGCCATCGTATAGAAGTGAGCAGGAACACCGGCCAGTCTCTGAGCTCCACAGAAACGCAGACCAGTGCCAACAGGCCTCTGAACGCCCCGGGCTCACCATCCAGGGGGTGACACCTGTCCGATAATCTGACCAGAGGACCAGACTCCGGGGAGCAGTGTTTATTTAGGACACGCTCCCCATTATTTACCACGTTAGCCTACAGCTTCAGCCATTTTGTGCATGAAAACCAGAGAAATTTATTTATTTCTCTTATTCAGCCTTTGGTTAGGCATCTTGATGACACACCACTCTGTTGAACTGTAGTATAAAAATGAGGTTTTGTCAGATTCACAGGACTTGATGTACAGAACCAGCATGGCATATGCAAATATTATTACCGATATTCCTTTCATCGGAATCCATCCTCATTTGTAATAATAAAGTGGATTATTAATAACAGCGAAAGCAGCAGCAGCAGCAGTTGTAGTAGTAGTTCTTGTTGTAGTAGCTAGTAGCCTTAGTTTTTTATCAGATTTGACGTTTTAAGCATAGAATACCAATAGCAGCCGTGACCCGATGCGGAATGTCAGCCAGCGCTGGGGGAAGCAGCGGCTCTAGCCGCGCGGCGCGGCTCAGCGTAGCTCCCGGGTTCGGCCCGATGATGAAACTCACTTCCAGACTAAATGCGCTGGAACCCGGGGCTTGTGCAAACACTTCTGAGGCTCAGAGCTCTCTGGGTAAACACGCGCCCCAGCAGGGGACGGACCAACACGCCCGAGCTGCAGCTCTCAGCTCATACACCAATCTGATAAAGGAGAGGAGCTGAGCGGAGACACCCCAGAGAGATAACACACTCACGCACACACACAGACACACACTCACGCACACACACAGACACACACACACGACGACAACACACTAGATAAGAAAAATGCACACACCCCATTGTTCATAAAAGGTTGTACAGCACATGTATGGCGCATAGGAAAAATCTCAAACCAGCAAGGACCTATTGCTTTTTAGTTTGCCTTTTGGTGTTCTGTCCTGTTATATGAAGAAAAAAGCTTTCTTCTCAAGTTCATCATGCCCACTGCAGGATAATTACAGATCAGGCAGGAGAGAGCGTTGATGAGAGACTCCTTTTAAGTGCAAAACAATGACTGCATATTATCTATTCCACACTGCAATTAGATAAAACTTCCAGTGAAATGCCTGTCTTTCCCCTGCTGTCTTACTGAGCTCATACCCATGTGTCCAAGGATGAGCTCAGTGCTGGAATGAGCCTGACTCTGTCACAGAGTCCGTACTGCACGCACAGACACCATTTCATGTGCTGGTGAACTAATGAGGACTTTTTCATTCATTACACCTGCCCTTCCATCTTTAGTGTGAAAACACTACACCTGCGTTGTCTGACGAACGAGCGGTGAAGTGAATCTCAGCACAGACCACAGCTGCCTCATCTTCTGCTTGCATGCTATCCTATTTCCAGGCCTTTAATAGCTTATCCATTAAGAAACCACAGTGTGGGTCTTCACACATGCGGCTGTGTCCCTATCTGATACTCTGTGGTGGTTTGTGGAGCCCCAGTTCTGGTGGTACTGTGGCATGAAGAACGAGCAAACAGAGCCGGCCGGTGGTGTAACCACTCCCTGCAGTCATTTAGGGCCACAACCGTCCCCCCGGGGCCACAAAATTCCAAATTTTAAAACTGGAACACGTTTTAATTGTATGCCGTTGCTATTTACCAGTCCCCGGCAACTGGTTCCCCAGTCTGCGATCGGTTCCACCAGTCCCCACCCTCACATCCCAAAGCACCTATCAATCATCAACTCCACCCCCGCCCCCGCCCCCCCACCACTGGTGGTCCACAATCAGTTCTGACCGAATTCCTGAAATCATACGGTCAGGGCAGCTCTGGGGCAAAGCTCCCATAGGCAGTAGCTGTCAGAGTGCAGAGACACGTGTGTCTCCATACCAGACCCTGCACTGCAGTCACTCTTAGTAAAATGGCTGATTTCAGCTTTCTGAGCTCCCAAGGTGGGCGTTCCCTGAATACTCTCCGCCGTAATACTGTATATCGGAAACTGTATTGATTCCCTGAAAAACGCAAGCCGGGACATATAGGCGTACACTGATGGGAAAATGAGAATAAATGTTTCCCGATTTGTGCCGTGCAGTTTATCTTTCCTCACTTCCACTCTTGATGAAAAGTTCATTAAATCAAGGTCATGAAAACTTTTCTAATTTACGGTTAATTACAGCAGTTGGCTGAGATTTTTTGATTGACCGACATCATGATTAACTTTCTCTCCGTGCTTACGCTCAAGATAGAACCGATGGCGTCTTTCAAACTCTGCAGGGAAAAAAAAAGACATTTTTTGTCAATGGCAGGACGAGTCTCCCTGGACAGTATCAGTTCCTTCGACACACTGAAGATCAATAATACCTCACTGATGACTCATGTGTCTCGGTCAACAAAGGACAGTTCACAAGATGAGGCGGCGATTGAAAAAAAAAAAAAAAAAAAGTCTACAGAAAATCAAATCTGATTGGTTACATTCTCATACTCTAGGTGTGCAAGTAGGAGAATGAAAGGTCATTTAGCTTCATGAGACAAAACATTGATTATTTTGCATAATTACATGTTTTGTAGAGCAATCTATACTGTCTGATTAAAATTAAACAACTGTGCTGTTGGTAAAATCTTAAAGCTTGGATTTCTGTCTCCGTGTAGAATCCATCAAAACCCCATTATTATGAGCGTGTGGTTGTGTCAGCCATTAAAAATATGACTCCACCCTCCACCCTAGAGGTGGATCTAGGGATTCCTCCGATAATGGGCCACTAATGAGAAAATTAACATTATCCATTTATAATCATTTAGGAGGAAACCGCCACTACCGCGGAGTTTGTTTTAATCAGAAGAGCTGAACCAGGATCTGTTACACTGAGCATTTATTTGCAATAATTCAGCTATAGAACGGTTATTAAAGAAAGGCTGTATAATATATTATGCTCCAACACGATGGTTACCTTAAAGTCTGAAGTCTGTGAGGATTTAAGGATTTTACACTCAGTACAGTCTGATTGGATGCTTAAGACTAGACTCAGGGTCCATCTGGTCCCCCATTGGGTAGTTCCCTTCGGCCCAGTGTGGCTGGCCAAGTGCTCCTCTTGGGTTGTTCTTTTATCCAGGGCTTCTCTCCAGCATTATGGCTTTATTTTCGAACCCAATTCAGTACCCTGGCCTCAGTCTTGCTTGGCATCTCCCGTCTCCAGTAATGGAGAGTAGAGAATTTAGCCCATCTTGCAGAGGAGGCATAACCCAGCCTGCTGAACGAAATCTCTAGTGATGTCAGGTTCTCTCAGAAGAGCGAGATCTGGCATTTTCAACGGCCATGGAATCTGTTCTTGTTAGAAACAGAGGAAGAGCTAGAACTACATAACACAACATTACCAATTGCATGGACTTGTCCGTTACTTTCACTTAAAAACAAAACCATTTTTCTTCAAAAAAAAAAAAAGCACAGTATGGCAAGTTCAGAAATCACTCATAATAGTGTCGAGCAACTACAAAAACCAGCAGACCCTGCAGCCCTTCAGAACCAGGATGAAGATCACTGCCATCAAGTCATCACCCTATCAAGGGTTTAAGGGTTCTTTGTCCGGAAAAATGGTTAAATCTGGGAGCTTTCACACTTTTCACACCTACCATAGAGGGTTCAATTAAAGGACTTAAAAATGGTTCCTCCATGGAGACAAACCATAGAATCCTTTTTTTTTTTTTTTCAGAGAGTGTAAGAACATTTTCACATATAAAGCAAGCCGGAATATAAGGGTTGTTCTGAGTGATAATGGAAAGTGGATATATACAGTACAGCTTTCACATATTTCCCATTGGGTAATTTAGTTTCTATATTCATCACACAGCTCTTCTTTTTCCCGCCTTCCACCCCCCCCCCCCCACCCCACCCCCCACCCCTTTTCCCCGAGGCCAGGGTCACCCCCAAACCTCTTCGTGATGTCTATTTCTGCCTTGTGTCAACTCAAAAATCTGGTTTAGCTGCATTTGAATGTGATAACTTTTCTTGGTGGAAATCGTTTATAAGTGGCTGCTGCAGTAAAGCTTTTTTTCCCCCTACTTTCCTGCCCGGGGTTTTAGGGAGGGGCAATACTGCTCTTTTACAGGCTCTCCATTATTATCCAATCGCTTTGCAATATATCTAAATTATCAGCGAGGGGACACGTATTAGCCATTGCCCAAGTTTTACATCCCAAAGGATGGGATTTTATTTATAGCGGGCAACTTTTGCTCATCATGCAAGAATAATTTATGAGCACAAGTCGTAAAATTGTAAAATTCAATAGAGAAAATGGTAAATGTCATATACTTTGTAATTTGAATATTGGATCTGAATGAAGCGGAATGACTTCAATGCATCTTAATACATCTCTCAGCTGTCCACATAATCGAATACCAATGAGCGGCCTTGGAAGAGGCCCATACATTAATTTATTAGTCCTTATTGTGTTGTTTAGCAATGGCTCTCTGCAAAATTGATTTCAAATGTTGGCAGTGTCAGATAAAAAATGATCGCACTGCACACTTTCAGATATTCCCATGATAAGTAAATACCTATACTAATGCAAGGGTACTTTTGATTATGAATTGCATGATGATATGTTCCGGGATATAATTGATTTTATGCATGCTTGACTCATGTTGATTTAAGAACATGTGATTAAAGCCTGTCCACGATGATCAATGGAGTCGCCTACATAGTTGCCCTGTTTAGAAACCATGTTGAAGGCCTGTCTGAAATGCGCCCACGGGCCTCCAGTCAGTAAATATAAGGCCTCCATCACGACCCGCCAGATCATGTGCTGTTTGTATTTATGCTGTACGTTTATAGCACTAACAGTTTTCCCTTACTGTGTAGTTTTAGCGTTTGGTTCATCAGTTGTTATCCCAGAGGATTTATATTCTCGATGGTCCTAACACCTGTGCAATTATGGTTCCACAGACAAAAAAAAGGTATAGTGAACCTCCTGTGCATATATTTGTTTTGCTATATGGCTACATCACCATTATAAACACCTATTTGAGCAACTGCATGCCAAGCAAAGCCCATGATGGCTAAAGAAATCTCGTGCGTACATGTGTAAGACATAAAGAAGTTGTTTGCAAATGTGTAATTGCTCAAGATGGCAAACATGGTTTATAATTGCGCTATGGAATGAAGTGTACATATGGGCAGGCTCCTGAGCACACAGACAGCAGCCGTTTAATTGCTCAGGTATTAGAGCCGTTTAATGCAACGCGGGAGTTCTGAGCCATAGCTTTTCAATAAAGTTTTTCCTCTTCCTGTCTTTTTGTATCGTTCAGTTCTCCGACCGCCACCATGTTGTGAAAGCAATGAAAAGTATTCATAATGCTTTATGGGCTACAGTGCAGACCCCCCCCCCCCCCTTCTCTCTCTAAATTGATTTATTAATGCCTCTGACGGAGTCGCCAGTGATGGATGCCGTCTCACACATTCACACGCAAGAAAATCACAGCCTCTCCTCCCGATGTGCGTGTGTGTGGAGTGTCTGCCATCTTGTCATCCCCGTATGGTTAAAGCTGGCCTGCAAGCCGACGTTAGCAAGAGTCACTTCCCCCGTCAAATCGCTAATTAGTCCCATAGTTTAATTGCAGAATTAACGCTAATTGTTTGAGCTGCAGTGCCTGTGGAAGCACACAGTTCAGTGTCATCAGAATTCCTGTCCAGAAAACAAGTCTGGTTCTTCCCAAGACAGCAGTATGGAGCTAATTGTGATGGGGGTAATTTGAGGGGAGTGGGGTGGGGGTGGGGGGGCAGGGGTAATTAAGCACAACAAAATGGATGATGACATTGTACATTGATATTTCACGTAATTGACCCTGCTTGATTAAAGTGCGAGTAATCTCGGCATTTCAATCTTTTATCCTTAACGTGACGCAGGCTCACACACACGCGATTGTGATGAGCTCCATTATTTAAAGCTCGCGTTCGAGAGACACATCTCACCACGGCTCCCCCCACAATGCCTCAGCGCGGGCGAACAATCGTCTGTAATCAAATCTTCCACAAAAGCGGCACTTGAATGCGAAAATACTGAGAGTGTCCCTAATGAGAAAGCCACTGTGACAATGCCCCCATTCTGTTTTGATCTTTTCAGACAAATTGCAGAAGCGGGCGGCCGCCTTTGTGCGGGAGAATAAACAGCAGGCTTTCAAAATGGAACCAGGCGCAAAACGGGAGCGGTGTGCAGAGCTCACAAAGCGCCCGGGGGCACTAACGCCGTAGCGGTTAACACGTCGCGCACCACGCGGTCTGCGCACCACCGCAGATCGCTCATTCTGGATCTCGCAAAAAGTGCAGTTTGCAGGGTGCCGTCCCACCCAGTCGAGGCCAAAAGCCTGACGGGTGAGAGCTGTTCACCGTCCACCAGGGGGGCATTGGACGCCCTTACCGTCAGTTAGAGCTCAAACGTGTTGCTTGGAAACGCAATCCCAGCACTTCTTTGCCTTTTGGTATCAGTAGCTTCAGTAGTTACTATTACTACGAGCTGCATTTTGCTGCACATATGTAGTACATTAACAGTATGTATGTATATTTATATGTATATGTATTTATGTATAAACAGTTAGAGCTCATTGGTTGTCTATGAAAAATGAAAATAATCAAATAAAATGGGCGTGTAAACGAATGACTGAAGAACACAAATCAGTGTTTGCATGAGACTATTTTTAAGGCAATTTGAAAAACAAAATAAAGGGAATATTAAATTGGACAACATAAAATGAAAAATCAGACAGTGGAAAGAGGATTGGTGTAATTAAACTTGAGGTGTGCGAGTTTAAGCAATCAGAATTCAGGGCAATTTTCTCATCCGTCTTTCAACAGGAGGTTCTGTACCAGTGCTTTTTTTCCGCTGCACTACAGCGCCCCCTAGTGACAGCCTGTAATGTGGGCTGGACAGTGAAATCGGAAAGCCTAGCACAAGACTAAGTTCTGCTGTGGCATGGCTGCACGTTTATCTCAAGGGGTTACCACGGTGATTCAGCAAGGGTGCGAATCAGAAACAAAATAAATCTCTGAATTACACAGTTATTTATTTCTTCGTGCTCCCATGTATGTGTGCCTTCTTACCGTTGCAAAGTACTCCACAAATTAAATATACATATTTTTTTATACCCAATCAGTAATAGTGTTACAGCAGAGCTTCCGAGCACCTATTTTTCCCCACAATTCAGGAGGTAACTTTACAGGATGGCTGCAAGCGAACGGGGCAGGACCGGCGACGGGTTCGGTCTCGGAGTCTCGCTGCTCCGGCTCTCCGTTCGTCACCGTCGCCGTTTCCCAGCTTCCCCTTCTCTGGCGCTGGAGCGCCGGCGGCGTCTCCACGGCGGCGGCGGATCCGACGCGCGAGCTTAAGCAAATCAAACGCGCCCCAGCAGAGAGGGAGGACCCGGCGGGAGGCAGGAGCGGTTCGGTGGCGCACACAGTGGGGGGGGCAGGGTGGGGGGGGGCTGTGCACTCATCCGCTGCGCTAACGACAATGGCGGAAACGCTTCAGAAGCAGCGACAGCGCGCTCATGGTTTCTGCACATTTCACACTGCATATCAGAGCCCCCCCCCCCCCACCTCTGAACAATATCTGTCTGCAATAATGAATAATTCACGGTTAAAACGTGGGGGCGTGCGGGGGGGGGGGGCAGGGGGTGGGGGGTAGGGGGTATATGATGTGGTTCATGTTTCTGAAGGGATGTCTGGACCATAATGACCTGCCACTCTTAAAAGTGCTGATGATAATTGTGAAAAGCAGCGGTTTCTAGTTCTGTCGTCCGTCGCGTCCGTCCGTCCTCTTCGTCCGAGCGCACAGTGCAGGCGGTGCGTTTGTTCTGCTGCCTGACAGGAGGGATTCGTTATGAAAGGTCGGCTGTCAGGCGCACGGAACGCCGAGCGGAATACCAACAGCTTCCCGAGCCAGGAGCCTTTCAGCCCGCCGTTTCCACCTCCTGCTCATACGCTACGTTTACACGCCCGCCCACATCCCTCCTCCCACTGACATGCCCCGCCCACATCCCTCCTCCCACTCACACGACCCGCCCACATCCCTCCTCCCACTCACATGCCCCCCCATCCCCTCCACTCACAGCCCCCCCACTCCCTCCTCTCCACGACACTGCCCCCGCCCACATCCATCCTCCCATCACATGCCCAGCTCTCCTAAACAACCTCCCCACTCAAATGCCGCCCGACGCCCGCGTCCTCCTCCCACTGACGCGGCCCCGCGACTCCCCTGCCCTCACACACCCCACCCTCATTCCACCTGCCACTCACACACGCCCCACCCACTTTCTGCCTTCCTCTCACACACACGCACCCACACACACACGCACATCTGAACAGTCAGCACTACCCAAGGCATCAGGCAGGACCTTCAGCTTCATGGCCATTAAGAGCAGGAACGCTGGTACCTGTCCGTACACAAATGAAGCCGGTCGATGCGCGGGGACTGGCCCGGGCGGTGTGGGGACCGGCCCGGGCGGTGCTGTCCTGCGCGGGGACTGGCCAGGGCGGTCGGTCCTGCGCGGGGACTGGCCCGGGCGGGGCGGGGCGGTGCGGTCCTGCGCGGGGACTGGCCCGGGCGGTGCGGTCCTGCGCGGGGACTGGCCCGGGCGGTGCGGTCCTCCGCGTGCTGAGCGAATCCCCAGAGGCGCTGCGCGTCTGGCACAGCAATTATCAGGAGCAGCGTCCGAGCGCCACGCTCACCGGGCCGGGGGGGATTAGCTCGGCCCAACCCGATAAATTAATGGGCTCTCACTGGTTTATAAATTAATGGGCTCTCACTGGTTCATAAATGAATGGGCTCTCACTGGTTTATAAATGAGGGATTTTCATTTTTTTGAGGAACGTTACTGGATATTATCAGTAATTAGTTGGCTTTAGATAGGAACACTCATTAGGTTTTTATCTCTAATTGGAGGGGTGATTTTTTTGGCTGAAGTGAAGCACCACCCCAGCACCCCCATCCCCTCGCCACCTCCACCCCCTTCACATGGATCTTCATAGTTCTACTTTAAGTTACCAACGTAGGCAAACTTGGCTTTTTCACGCAACGTTATGAGTTTGGACAGTTACTAATATTAACATGGTGAAGTTGTGTGATAAAAATAAAAATCATAACCTCAAAATTCTTTTCTTTTTTTGGCTGAAGGACGGAAGGCATTGCCGTTCGCTTTAAACAGCAGCTGTAAACTGATCCAAAGCTCCATGCCTGAGAACCTTGCCGTTCCTGTGGGACTTGCATGCTCTTTTTAATGTGCTGCTTCCAGCTCCTCTTCCTCTGGGTTTATCTGCTTTAAAACTGAAGCCACAAGGTTCCAGCCAATTTAAAAAATGTACCCAGATGTGGCTATAAGATACGCCATTAGTTGGGCTAATGTATGAATCGGACACTCATTGCCTGGAGTTGGATAATCAGCTATTAGCGGACAGTGAAAAATACTGGCTCCAAATGGTGGCAAATAGCCCTCTGTTTAGGAAGGTGTGCTTACATCCGTCACGCTTGTTATTTTGATTAATGGCGCTGTGCTGTATCGCCCTGCTCCTTAAAAATGCATGAGCGTAACCCCCCGGACCAACACAAACCAGGGCTGAAGCAAAGGCTGCTGGGAAACCACGATGAAGTCCCTCCTGCCATTGAATTTGTAAACTAGTTTGGGTAACAGCCATAAAAGTTAGTCTCATATGTGTCTGTATGTATGCATGTATGTTTGGATGAATGCATGTATCCTTGCATGTTTCTGTATGTCTCTCACACCAGACACTGTATTCTGTTACACCTGCTCATGAACGGGAATAGCATACTCCTCCAAACAGCGAATCACGTGGCTGCAACTCGGTACATAAAGCATGAAGACATGGCCAATGAGCTTTGGTTTATTGCTTGAGAAAAACATTAGAATGAGCAAGACGCATGATCT
Source organism: Anguilla rostrata (assembly GCF_018555375.3). Taxonomy (NCBI): domain Eukaryota; kingdom Metazoa; phylum Chordata; class Actinopteri; order Anguilliformes; family Anguillidae; genus Anguilla; species Anguilla rostrata. Next base: position 1,345,038 of record NC_057937.1, read on the forward strand.
ACGTGATTTTGGCCCCGTTATGATTATAGGTGCCAGACGTGGTGGTTCCAGCATCTCAGAAACAGCTGCCCTCCTGGGATTTTCACACACTAAAGCCTCTAGAATTTACAGAGAATGGTGTAATAAACAAAAAATTTCCAGCGAGCGGCAGTTCTGTGGCCAAAAACACCTTGTTAATGAAAGAGGTCAGAGGAGAATGGGCAGACTTGTTCAAGCTAACACATACATATATATTCACCCACATTCAACAGAAAATAGACGACTAGGCAGAGTGTAAAGCTTTAAAAATAGATCCCTGGTGGTGTGGACCTGGCTGCTGCTGAATTGAAATAGCACCGCCGCGCCGCCTGAGCATTGCTGACCGCACTGATGAGATCTGTGGCCGAGGATTGTGGGATACCTGCCTGCTCCTGGCAGGGCGCCGAGACGCGTGGAGTCGATGCGCGCGGGAGGAGCGGCGGGTGCCTAGCAACAGAGCGCTGACGCGTGACTGCGGGCACGCCGCCCTGGCGCCCCCCCCCCCGGGCCCCCGGCATCAGCCCCCCCCCCCCCCCGCTGAAAAACAAGCTAACCGTGAACAGACTGGGGCAGTCGCAGCACTCAGGTGGGGGGGGCGGGGTGCTGATGGATGTCCGTGTGTCAGGCATTCCCTCCCCTTGCCCACCCCCCCTGACTGCTGGGGCAGCGGAGACGCTGATGTATGGCTCGGAGGTCCGAGCGTCGCCCCCGCACCCCCTCCCCCTCGCCCCAGCTCAGCTTGGGGGCGGTTAAAAGCCAGGTCTAGCGGAGAAGTGCCCCCAGTACACTAAGCGCATGTGCCTCCATTACTCAGCCGGGATGAAGACGGATGCGGCTTCGGGTTCGAGGGCTCCCTCCGTTCTTTACTTCTATTATCTGCCACAAACTCCGCGGACCCACATCACTTCTGCTAAACGCGGCGGCGGCAACCCCCACCATCCCTTTCACACTTTCAACCCCCCCGCCGTCCCGCTCCGCTCGCTGGGCCCCGAAACCACGCGCGCGGGAGGTCAGTTTACCGCCGGGTTCGAGAGCCGATCAATCACCCCCCCGGGTCACCCGCCGAAACCTCAGAACCTCTGATCTTCCCACCCCCCTCCCCCCCAATGCCCTCGCCGTCACGTGACTGACAGCCTCCACCTAAAAAAGGCCGGCAGGTCCGCCTCGAACCCGGCCGCTCGTCGGTCTTCCCCTCTCGTCTCCAGCGGCGTCCGCTGAAGGAGCCGAGGGGAGGAAACGTTCATCCGTGTTCTGATTCACGCTTCAGAAAAACACGCTTTTCAGGGAGTAATGGGGGTTATCGCACAACGCCGTCTCAGGGTCACCGAGCGCGAGAACGCACCAGGGAGAGCCACGAAGCAGCAGCCATCTGAGATTAACGCAAAATAACTCCACAGCTCAGAGGCTACACAGTTCAGATCCCCAGCGCTGCAGTTCAGATCCCCAGCACTGCAGTTCAGATCCCCCAGCGCTGCAGTTCAGATCCCCCAGCACCGCAGTTCAGCTCCCCAAACACTGCAGTTCAGATCCCCAACACTGCAGTTCAGATCCCCCAGCGCTGCAGTTCAGATCCCCCAGCGCTGCAGTTCAGATCCCCCAGCGCTGCAGTTCAGATCCCCCAACACTGCAGTTCAGATCCCCCAGCACTGCAGTTCAGATCCCCAGCACCGCAGTTCAGATCCCCCAGCGCTGCAGTTCAGATCCCCCAGCGCTGCAGTTCAGATCCCCCAGCGCTGCAGTTCAGATCCCCCAGCGCTGCAGTTCAGATCCCCCAGCGCTGCAGTTCAGATCCCCAGCGCTGCAGTTCAGATCCCCCAGCACCGCAGTTCAGATCCCCCAGCGCTGCAGTTCAGATCCCCCAGCACTGCAGTTCAGATCCCCAGCGCTGCAGTTCAGATCCCCAGCACTGCAGTTCAGATCCCCAGCACTGCAGTTCAGATCCCCAGCACTGCAGTTCAGATCCCCAGCACTGCAGTTCAGATCCCCCAGCACTGCAGTTCAGATCCCCCAGCACTGCAGTTCAGATCCCCAGCACTGCAGTTCAGATCCCCCAGCACTGCAGTTCAGATCCCCAGCGCTGCAGTTCAGATCCCCAGCGCTGCAGTTCAGATCCCCCAGCACCGCAGTTCAGATCCCCAGCGCTGCAGTTCAGATCCCCCAGCACTGCAGTTCAGATCCCCAGCGCTGCAGTTCAGATCCCCCAGCGCTGCAGTTCAGATCCCCCAGCGCCGCAGTTCAGATCCCCCAGCGCTGCAGTTCAGATCCCCCAGCGCCGCAGTTCAGATCCCCCAGCGCCGCAGTTCAGATCCCCCAGCGCTGCAGTTCAGATCCCCCAGCGCCGCAGTTCAGATCCCCCAGCGCTGCAGTTCAGATCCCCAGCACTGCAGAAGTTGTAGTTTCCAGTCATACAGCAGCATCTGCCAGCTTTAACACTGTTTACAGTCTCAGGATAGACCCCGCAGAGTCAAGTGAGAAAATATTTTTGTAGTTTCCCGTCACAGAGGTGTAAACTTAACGAAACCTGTGAATGTTGCTCAACTTAAGCGAGGCATTTACTAAGAAATAGCAGGAACAACGCACACCGCACACCCACTTCGTCTTTCATGTTAGTAGAGACACAACTTTGAATTACAGTACAACAAACGTTTCATTTAGCTTTTCCACGTGAATTAGAAACCTGACCATTCTGAAAGCATTGAAGATGTGACCACAGTTTAACAATCTCTGTGCATTTTCATTTAGAGCCATACATCATAATATGAAAATGTCATTTTTAGATGGCATTAAAATAGAAGGTAAAAATTTCAAGTTTAATGCTAAAAGCAGTCTGTTGTGATTGTGTGACTCTCCCAGGTGTGCACAGACGTTCATTTTTTTCCCTGGAATCCCCAAATCAATTATTCATGCACCAAGTTTTTGCATGTAGTCTGTATATGTATTGTCTTCAGACAGCTAAAGTTCCTTTGGAGAGAACTGTCAAATTCTGTGTCGGTCCAATTGCTCTGCGATGTAATGCAGCACCCAACACTGCGTGACTGCCCCCGGGGGCTCAGAAACGCCTCTGCCCAAATCTGGAGCCCCCGAAGCTCGGCAGCGAGCAACGCTGGCACGCTGCCACTTACGCAGACGCGGGCTCCGAAACTCTCCTCAGACCGCCACCCTGTTTTGAACCCACAGTACGAACATCTGCCAGTCTGAACAGGTGCTCCAATAACCTGCAGGTACCAGCCACAGATCCTTCCACAGTTTAACTGCTGAATAATTCAGCGCACTTACATGGGACCGTCAATGATTTAATACATGAGGGACCACCACTGAGACCATATATCTCTCTTTATCCACCATTTTGGCATTTATTAACTACAGAGTAGTTTAAATTGTAATCATGTAGACTTTAGTTTATACGCTGTAGCCTGGATGGTATTAGATTAGGTCAGGACTGAAGGAGAGTTTATGATCACATATGTCTTTACCTGTCATTTTCTTCTTTCTTGTTAAGCGTGTTTCCAGCCTTAAAGTGGCTGCTGGTGGAGAGGTAAGTAGTGACATTCACACATTTCTGTGTTCAGCGGAGAGTACGTCTAATTAAACCATTCAGCAGCACCTCGTTTATTTCTTCAGAAACGTCTTTCGGATTATTCTGGTGAACGGTGAAATGCGCATTTACTGACATGCACATTCCGTGAATCAACAACAACAGTGACACTTAATTGCATTCTCCATTTATATACGATTCGTTAATAGCATACCTGCTGTTAAATCATTAGTCTTGGCAAATGTTAGTAAATGTAGTAAACAACATTAATACATTTATAAACAGCTGCATGTCATTTCTCTGATAATTGATGAGGTACATGATCCATTTTAATATAAATAATCAGTACAACTTACAATCAGTATTAAAAGCTGTACTGAACATGAAGTTCCTGCAATTATGGACTAAGATTGAGTAACATATTAATACCTTACAATTTAGCTATGAAATCTTTTGCAACTGTTAATGGATCCATTTACTAATGTGTGTAAACGCTGGTCGTATGATTTACACAGTAAGAGTAAGTATTTCTCATTTATGTTGTGAACCGTTACATAAAGAGTAGACCTTATAAAACAGCTATAATGCAATACTACAAATGAGGCGAGAATATCGTAACTGACATGGTATCAAATACACAGCCGCTGTCCTGTGTAGAACCCAAACGTTACGGGTTAACCCAAACATTTCAAGTTATAATCGGTCAATTTCATCAGAGCTGGAACAATGACACAGTGCCTGTGTAGAGCCCAAACAGTGCAAGTTATAATCGGTCATTTTCACCAGAGCTGGTCTCTCGACACAGTGGAAACAGGCTCGTCTCTGGAAGCCCAGGACGATGGCATTAGTGGATGATGTAACAACATTGTAAGCGCATGAAATGCGGAAAGTCCAATTCAATCATGAGTTCATTGCAACAAGGTCTATTAAATATTGAGTAGCAAGTAGTATTTTATTTTTTTCAAATATAGTAGCCATGGATGGTGTCTCAAACTGGTTTAAATTTTGCAATTCACATTTTTATATGTACTGTAGTTCTTTCTCTCTTTTTTTTTTGGTGGTGAAGCAGTAGTTCTAGACACTGGCCCTCCTTCTTTAAAGACTTCACAGCCAGACTCTGTATGGCTCCCCTGTAGTGTAAACCTCTGAACCGTAGGAGATCACTCACACATTCAGACATATTAGCGGAGAAACCATAACAATTTTATAGAATTAAATGCTTAATAAAATATTCAAGTGTGTTAATTTACACGTGTTTTATGTTTTGAAAAAGTGTAATTCTCAGCACTTGTGTGTAGAGTAGCTCAAAGGCAGTCTGAGTCAAGAGGTAGAACTGTGTTCAAAATCAGAATATTTATTGACAATCAAATGAGCAGACTGACAACGTATTTCAATCAGGCCAAGCGCTCAGAGGAAGGGGCCACAAACCTGTGACTCTGACCAGGAATAAGGGGGTTAGATAATGACTGGCTGGGGTAAGTTTGGATAAGTTATCATGAAACAAAATGAGCCTTTCCATGTATAATTGAGCTGGCACAAGTGTGCCAATTAGCCCGAGGTCTTCTTTGCCTCGAGCTGAAATGGTGTTCATTTGAAATGCACTTTTATTCAATGAAATGCATTATTCATCAATCAAATGGTGAGCTAATAATTCGAAATTCCAACTCGTAACATGGGGAAGAGGTTGGTGAGTGTGAACAAACATTGCTTTGCAGAGCAGTTGATTGGCCAGAGCCATTGGCTCCTGCACTTCTGAAGACCAGTTTCAGCAGAGTGTTTTGATGTTTCATTTTTTTTCCAAGGGAAAGGCACTCTTTGCATTTCATTTGTTTTAGTAAAGCTTCCACAAAGTGCTTGAACATGCAGTCGCTGCTTAATGCACTTTTCAAAAGAGATTGCTTTCTTTTAATCACTAATGCGAAGCAAACACTTGACCGAGGGTACTTCAGCTTTTCAACGGAAAGATATTTATCAATATTTCTATTAACATGTTTATCTTTGTCTATTTCTCTCTCAAAATAAAACGCATAAAATATGGCGATCTGCAATGGGATTATACATTAAGAAAATTCCACAGGATGACATTCGGGCCGTGAGAAAGTGAATAATCAAGGCTTTCCTTGGAACAATTAACAGCTCTTTCAGAGAGCACCTGCATCCCATTATCACTCTTTGAAGTGGAGTGTTTAAACATCAAAGTGTCCCAACAGCTAGCCTTCTTTGTGTTTAAACTGACACTCTTGAACACACAGAAATGGCTTTGGCTTTGATTCATATGTTTGCGTTATTTATTTGAGGTAAGGATAAGGGCTCTCCTGCAGTACTTCTCCCCTGTCACAAGCCTGTGGCAGCTGTAGGTGCTGACAAAGGGGGGGGGGGGAAACACTGCCTGTATGCAAAACACACCGAAGCAAAGCTGAAAAGTCTCTTCTCAGCCAGTTACGCATAGGTGCAGCAACGCTTTAATAGAAGAGTTGCTCGGTTACGGCTGACGTAAGTGAGATTCCGCGTAGCTTCATCAAGTGTACGCCTGGCTAGACTCCGCCAAAACACTTGGAGCTATAAATAACTCCGTGTGAAGAGTTTGGGCGATTTTTGACTCCGTATAGAGTTGTCAGTACGGTGTGTCATTTTCCTCTACCGTTAAAGGGAAGTGGTCAGAGAGGTCATCTTTTTAGGGTTACGCTTCTTCTGACATTCTTCGTGTGAAAAGCATCCACCAATGGCTGAACTCTATAGTCTCTGAAGGCTGCCCAACCCTGTTCCTGGAGATCTACTGTCCTGTAGGTTCACACTCCAACCCTAACAAAGCCACACCTCATTCAACAGCTAGAGCAGGGCTGCCCAACCCTGTTCATGGAGATCTACCGTCCTGTCAGTTTTCACTCCAACCCTAACAAATGGTCTTTGTGGCAGGATACAAATAGCTTTACCCTACCATAGTCTCATTTACAGTATTTCATCATTGGTGGAGGACAGCGTGTTTGCTTGTTTATTTACGAATGACCTATTAAAAGGCATATAGTTCAGTTTGTAGTTTAACATTTAGCCCCTTGGAGTGACAGCAACCATACCATCCTGGTTTGATCCTCTAAAAGTTTCTGAAGTGTTACTTATGACATATTCAAAGAGACCTTTTTCAATGGCCTGTCAAATTAAAGGTACCAGGTCATCAAATTAAAGCCCTCTCCTGTAGGTGACCCCCAGCAGTTGAGGGTTTCTTAAATTCTCTTTAACAATGACTTATTGTCAAAGAATTTTTGCCTAGATCTTTCACATTCTGGGAGTTTAAGCAGGGGGGGAGAATGCACAATGACATTTGGAGTTCTCGCAATGGGCTTGTCATGTTTACAGTCTGTTTGCTAAAGCAAATGTTTGCCGTTTTAGACACAGTGGGAGGCTAGAGCTTCCTGCTATTTTATTAATTCCATACCAAAGCGGCGGTTGATGAACAATTCATGTTTTTCCGATTAGAATCAAAGCCTGTTTGCTTCATCTCTGGGCAGATTTGCAGGTAGCCTGTAGAGACTCGAGAGCGCGTACAAACAGTTTTTATCTACCCGTTTTAGCGTTGCACTAGTTTCACCGTGATTTAATGCAAAAGGGAATATTGTGTTAAATCAGAACGCGCTCAGAAAACAAATGCTGAGCCATTTTCAAAAACTTTATTACTTTCTTTACAGTAACACACAGACGTTTAACATATTTTTGTAATTTCAAAGGATATCGTGGGCTGCTGAGTCATTTGGTTAAGGCAACCTTCTGTGCATGGATGGTAAATCTCCAGGAACAGGGTTGAGCAGCCCTGAACCACACAGTCTCGTATCAATTGCAAACCGCATCAGAGCCAGCTGCGGCCCGATGGCACCGTTCAATCAGTGAGTGCATCGCCGGCGATGGGAGGGATCAGTCGGTTAGGGCTCCGCGTTTCATCGCTCTCTAGTGACCCCTCCTGGTGGAACGGGAGCCTGCGGGCTCGGTCATGGGCCGAGACGTGAGAAGAAGCCTGGCAAAGCTGCGCATTTCGGAGGTGAACCGCGGACGCCGACTCTCTCCCAAACCAGCAGCACGGACGCCGACTCTCTCCCAAACCAGCAGCGCGGATCGCTGCACGACCGCGGCTGTAAATAATTAATTGGGCATTCCAAATTAGGCCAGGAATTGGACATGACAAATTTCAAAAAGAAAAAGGGAAAAACACATCCAAGTGTTTCTGTTCTTTTCCATATTACAGGACGATGTGCTGACAACATAAAATAAATAAAAATCCTTTTAGAGAATGAAAAATCTGTCTTCTGACAGTATTATTTTATCTATTGAATATTATCGCAATGTAAATTACACAGAAAATAACTGGTGTGCCATAGTTATATTTCTTGGCGTGCTGTATTAAACATTAAACAGCAAACGCTATGTTTTTCTTTTCACTTCTCGTTGTTTGCTGCACCTGGAAACTGCAAACTGACATTCCCGTCTCTCCTGCCAGTCAACATGATTCTTGCATGAGATTTACACTAAAGGGCTGAAAGCTAATGAAGCACAAAGGTACAGATTTAAGATTCAGCGTGTAACCCACCCACCTACCCCCCCTCCCCACCCCCCCAGGGTTGCGATTCATGCTGAGGAGGAGGAAGGCCTGTGGGTGCCCTGCCATCCGAGTGTGAGCGAAGGCTTAATAACAGTCTCCACAGTCTTCCTCTTTCACCTCCAGCATTAAGAGAGAAGGATTGTGGGTAATGCCGCGGACTGGCACCCCGCGGAGCGGGATGTAAATCACAAGCAGCCGCGGCTGCCCTCGGCGGCACAGCGCATTGATCAGGAGACAGAGCAAGTAACTCAGGGGTTGCAGGTTTGCATCCCCAGGTGGCCCACTGCTGTTCTGTACTCTTGAGCAAAGTGCTCAGTCGCGACTGTTCTGGTAAATATTCAGGTGCGTCAGTGGGCTGCATGTAAAAGGTAAGCTGTGTTAATTATCTGCCTAAGAGCATGTGAATATGTGCCTTTGTTTTAGTGACTTCCTGCCAGCTTAACAAGAAGTGGAGTACAGCGGGATGAAAAGTTTTTTTTTTTTTTGCCTGAAGATTTAAAACCAACACCCCCACACATTACTCAGCAGCTGAATGAGCCTCTGTGCTGAGGCCTCCCTGGGAGGTTTGTGATGTTATGATAATCAAGGACAGCCTTTACGCATGATAGCATTTCACTGGAGGCACAGCAAGGCCACTCGAAAAATAATAATAAAACACCGGCTCCTTCAGGTTTTCCTTAACTCTCTCTTCTCTAATTGCAGGGGCTCTTGGGTAAGAAACACGAGCCAAAAAAAAAAAAAAAAAAATGCTGCCTTCAATTTTATACACAATTACTCAAACATGCCAGACAGCAGAGGCCAGATATCTGCCTAGCGCTGTTAATGACTACACCGGCCAAGAGAATGCCCTCACATGTAATTTAGCAAATACACTTGTCTCCGTGCCAAAGGATTAGGCCAGTCTTGGATGCCTGTAGCTAACGGGCTAAAGCTGTTCTGAATGTTCAACACGCCATGCTGTTTTTCCAGCCAGAAAAAGAGCGTCTTTCATTCGCAAGTCAACAACTAATTTACATTATTACGAGTTTACCGCTTCCGGATATTACCCCTTGAGACTTGAAACGTCTTGTTTTCGAGACAAAATACACACCTTAGTGCAGACAATGAACGTGTTACACAATTAAGTGCATCGTCCTTATTACAGAAGAATGGAAAACAGGCACGCACACGCCCACCACGCCCACCAGATCCCCGGACGCCCACACACGATACGGTAAATATCGGCAAACGGGAAATTAAACTTTGCAATGCCAGGGGAATTGGGTATGACAGCATAAGTTCCGTAGATTTCGTGTTTTTAAACGGAGCAGAACGTGTGAATAATCAGACGTGTTATTATGGGATGTTACATGCGCATATAGCACCATCACACAATCAGCATGGAGTCGTTCTGCACGGGACCAAACAGGAAAGGCTTCTGCGTGTGTGTGAGACTGGAAGACATTTTAATCTACTTTAATCATCAGGGTCACAGTGTCAGACCGTGGTATCCTGTGAGGAGACGCGGAGCTCGTTTGCTTCTGGCTTGACTTCAAAAGAAAATCGACTGGGGGGGTAAGGTGGGGGTGGGGGTGCTTCCTGGGGAGGGGGGCATCCAGCTTGGGCTTTACAGGGGAGCGTGTGGCCCCCGCCTGCCAAATCTTCTGCTCTAATTCAACATGGGTTCAGTAGGTCAGGACGGGGTCACCATGGTACCGTTAAGATCACTCCGCGCTCAGATCCATCCCATAATGTCGGGTCTCATTAGCAGAGCGGATGCCCTACGGAACATGGGTTCAGCACCGGGGCTGAATTTTGCTTGCGTGACGGTTTCCCGGACGATGCTCGCCGAACATGGGTTCAAAGACAGAGCTCACTCTCTCTCTCCCTCCCTCACTCACTCTCTCTGTTCCCCTCTCTGCAGCAGGAGAGCTCAAAGACCCTTGGTGTACTGCGCAGATAGCAATGGGACACATCTGTGAAATTCCCTTTACCGTGTGTGCTCAGATACGCCGCATCACCGCTCAGAAGCGTGAAATTTCTTTGTAAGATTTGGCTTTGGCCACTGATGAGTGACAAATTAATCATGTGTGTCTTTCCAAACATAACCTAGTCAACATGATTATTTTTTTGCAGGGATATCTGTCTTTGGCTGTACGGTCTCCTCTCTTCTACAAGTACAGCTGGATGCATCACTGAAGCGGTTTGCAAATGTCTGGCATAAGGACACAACAGCTGTACCTCAATCAGGATTCAAACCTGCAGGTCACAATTTTACACACCATTTTATATGTGAAATATGGAGCTCAAATCTTAAGGGATGTTATACAGCCAGCAGTATATGCATGGGAAAGAGAGTGCTGAGAGTTCTGGATCATATTTAGTTTAACATTGAGACATCCTAGGTGATGAGTTAATTCAAACTCAATTATTTCCCACCATGCAGTTTTTTTTCTTCTTTGCTGCTATGAGTTAATTGAATGGGGACTTAATCCCTCAGCTGTAATCTTCCAATCCCCAGCTGCACACTGTGCCAGGGGACTCATTGGAGGGTTGTTATTTAAATGAGTCTTGGTGTTTACTGAGAAGTGGACTATTTTGGTCCGTGGAATGATTTAGTTTCTAGGAGATTAAACATAGCACTTGAGGGTTCAGGAGGAACCGATTCCCACTGTTAGCAAACGCTTGCCTTTTTTTGGCAAGCCTTGTGTGAAGTGCAGTTTCGCTAAACTTTCTCGAAAGTTTTTTTTAAAAAACAAGGCTGCAGAGGCAGAAGCTTGACGTCACATTTTGGTGGAGAGAATATGCTTCTGGGCCCTCCCTCTCAAACGGAGCAAAAAGGCTACAGTGGTGAGCACCATCCCATCCATTATCTAAGCTGCATGCCCATGGGGCTGGAGCCTATCCCAGCATGCACTGGGCAAGCAGCAGGAATACACCCTGGACAGGTCACTAGACCATCACAGGAACACACACTTCACACACACCCTTACCCATGTGCAATTTAAAGTCTCTAATTAGCTTAACCTGCATGTCTTTGGACTGCGGGAGGGAACCCATATGCACACGAGGAGAACATGCAAACTCCTCATGGGTTCCAGGTAAAAAATAAAATAAAGACAAAATAAACAAACCCATATACTGAGACTTTTCAGTCACTTTGCTCTAGAGTCTTTTTTTTCTCTCTTTCTTTCTTTTTTTCCCCTTCTCTGGCTCACTCACGCTCTCACACTGCTTGTGGCTCTCTCAGTCTCAGCCACCTACTGTGGCAGAAAGCTCACTTTTAAGTGCTGGACTGATTGATCTGTAATGCAGCCCAGGTGTGTCTGCTTAACCAGGGGGCGTGGCCTTCAGCCTGGCCTGATCTCTTCTCACAAGCGAAGCCCTGCCACCCGCGGGTAATTAACTAATTAACTTACTTCTCTAAGCACACGCTGTTCAGGAGTCAACCTGGGCCGGCCTCCAGTGCTGGAGCATGCTCAGTTTGAAAAAGAAATTAAAAAAAAAGGAATTTACAGAATTGAACTGCAGTATTTGTCTGCAGTTTCACTGTAAAAGTTTCTTTTGCTCTTAAATCTCTTGAGTTGTCTGTGGGCGCTTTCATTTATGCCTGTATGTTTGTGCGTGTGACTTCCCTGCTGAAAATTCCAGCTAAAGCCAGCTGGGATTCTAAGCTTTATCTGTGTTTTCCACCATTCTAGCTGGTCATAGCTGGTCTGTGGCTGATCAAAGCTGGTCTCTCGTTGGTCAAAGCTGGTTAAATTAGTAGTGTGTGCTGGTGGTCACACTGGTGGACTAGCTGACAGTATAGGCTGGTCAGCTGGTTGACCAGCTAAAAGTGTCGAAAACACAGTTTAAATGAGCTTGACCAATTTAGGCTGCTTTACACTGGAACCTTCAGCACAGCTCACTGGCAGACAAGGTTTGATTGGAGTAACCCGTATCCAGATCAGACGTACAGCCAAATTGGCACGGAAAGCCTAAGGCGAATTCCAGACATTGGCCATAAAATTTTTATTGCTTTAGTTTTGGCCTTGGTTTTCAGTTAACTGATATTACAACATTTATCAATATCTGTGCGATCTACTTCCTGGCTGAGGGCCCAAGAACGCGATTTCACCGAAAAGCCGCACTGCACCCTGGGAGCACTTAGCCTGTCCCAGATCCGCAGCCACTGACCAGTAATAAAACACAGTGTTTCACAGGTGCTGAAAATTCTCCAGAAATTCGTCTTCGGTGTGGTTCTCGGACTGCTGATTGGCTAACATACAGAAGGATGTACAGTAGTAGCATAAACCTGATTGGATATCATAGCTCCCCAACTGCTGCCAGCCACCCTCAACTGAATTGTTGATTTATGTTCATGAAGGGACCTGACTGTCTGATAAGGCATTGAGGTATGTGGTGCAGAAGTCATTTTTCTCGGGAAAGGTAATCATTAGATGTAAACACGCACACGTATAAATTTAGACAGTTACAGCAGACTCCCCGCATGCAACAGCAGCACACAAGCGCTATGTAAACAGGGTCAAGGGAGACGGCCGTGTGATGGAAAATGCACAGTTAGTCAATCAAATAAACATGATCAATACACACGAGAAAGGCCTCATAAATTAAACCCCTCTCCGTCTCCTCAGCGTTCAGGCAGCCTGCTGAACGCGGTAATTTGAACCCAGGTCTGCCAGGCTGCACACAGACCACCTGCCAGGCCATTATCCTGTCAGTCTGGGCTGAGTTCTGCTGAGTCAGCGTTACCTGGGACCGAGCCATCGTTACTGCACATTCGAGGAAAAGAAAAAAATCCCCGATTCCAGTTTATTAACGCTAAAAACCCAGCCAGGTAAGTCTTGCCCTCATAAATAAATGATCACGTTGTCACAGGTGCGGAGAGAGAGAGGTCCCGACGGTCAGACTCGGCTTTGACCGCTTCATGTTTTATGCAGGTGGACACAGGTGAGCGCGGAGATGAAAAGCCGAATTTCGCCGAGTAAAGCCACCTTTCCGGCGAGAAACACCGCGACACATCGCCACGGCGATTTCCAGCCCGGCTGTCAATCACAGGAGCCGCGCGCGCACTGTTGGGCTTTGGGGGGGCCGAGGTGGACGCTGACTGCAGGCGTGAGGAGGAGTGATAGAGACACCTGGAGAGGAGGAGGCGAGCGACAGACTGGCAGAGACGTGGCTCGATCACCGCTTTACAAACACCACAAAAAACCGCCGCGCGGACACTCTCCCCACACGCCGAAGCGAATTTAGAACGACATTTTATTTAATTAATTTTTTTAAAGTCAAATCTGCAAACACTCACATTCGCCCGAGTATTTTTGTTCAGTTACTGAGCCAGGATCTGCAGCAAGGACCTTCGCTTCCCCTAACACCCTCCAACCCACGCAACCACTCTACAACCACCCCCCCCCCCCCTCCCTGCCTTCTGGCCAGAGGGACGCAAGCTGGCAAAATTAACATGGCACCACCATTTTAGCGCCGGACATGAAATATAGATCAGTCACCGAAGGGTAACAGTTTAAAATATTAACAGCCATGACAGTTCCTATATGTCACGTCCCCCTTGGTCGGAAGTTTGGGAAGGAAGAGGGAAAAAAAATTGCACAATGAATTATTGAGCGCCATCTGTCAAAAGATTGTTTTTGCTATTTGATGGAAACGCAAACGAACGGCGGGCGTGCGTTTGATATGAACGTGCGAGTCATTCAGCCCTAGGACTCGGATGCTTTTTTAACTTGGGGTGAATCTGAGATTCACATGACGTCAGTGAGAGGTGTTTCTGCTTTCACAATGAGGCGGAAGATTAGCACGATTAGCACGAATGCTAACATTAACACGATTAGCACGAATGCTAACATTAGCACGATTAGCACGAATGCTAACAGTGCAAGACAGCCCGTTATCCCACGTTAGCGATTATTCAACGCGCTCAACATGTGTCCTGCTGCTTCTGTTCCTGTGTTATTAATTGTATGTGATAGTTTACTCCTCATTGCAAGGGTAACAAACATCAGTCCCGTAGGATATGCCGGCATTCTGTTGGTTTTCATCATTACTCGACAGTTACCTGATCGATAAAGGCAACTCGCCTCACTTGGTTTCTTGAGTTATCTGGATTTATTGATCAATTAACTGTTGAATAATAATGAAAACTAGCAGACCCTGCGGCTCTCCAAGACCAGGGTTGGTCACCCCTTATTTCATGTTAATTTCAGCGTGCAAAACATTTCAACACGTGAACACTGCCCAACCACCCATTAAACATTCAAATATTTCTCATTGATTTTGACATTCTTCCATGTTCATTTTTTAATTTATTGATTAATTTATTTTAATGATTTATTTTTTGCAGCTGTTGCCTTAAGCTGCCCAGTAATTATTTCAGATGAGAGGCCGATCTGGATTTATTCATTTGAAAATATGTAATTTCATTGCCGATGCTTTTTTTTCCTGCTCCTTTGAGGTAGGATGTCTTGCGAGCGAGAGGCCTTTGATTTGACACACTGTAGAGCTGCTGAGAGTTATAAATGATTGACAGGCATGCCATCTGAAATTACATTTAATAAAATATATTTTCTCTTTTGTCTTCTTTCCAAAGAAAAATTCTTTTAACATAAACTGTCAGACATCAGCCAAATTAGCAAGAAGAAGGGTCCCTGGCTGCCAAAATAACAGAGCGTTGCCTCAAAAAAAAGCAATCAGCAAACTGTAGACAATTAATGAATGTGCAGTTTGATTGTATCACTATAAACAATACTGTTACTGATCGGTCAAACCAAAACAGGCAAACAAATGTGACTTTTTAAATTAATTTAAGATCATTTATTTATACAGAGTAGTCAAGCCAGAGAAAGTTTGCAGAGAACACTTTAATGCACTGGAACATCCATCCATTATCTAAACCCGCTTATCCTGGGCAGGGTCACAGGAGCCTATCCCAGCATGCATTGGGTGAGCAGCAGAAAGGCCCAGTCCAGATTCAGTTTGCCACCTGCATTCTACCTGCGCCACCTGTAGGCTGCAGGAAGCGTATTCGCCCAGCGCAGTGCCAGCACAGGTAAGAGATTGAGCAGCGCCACCTGCAGGCTGCAGGCAGTGACTGCGCAGGTAAGAGACGCACAGCACAGCTGGCGGTCTCCAGAGTGCAGAACAGAGACAGCTGGCAGAGCCCATTTCAGAGGAGAGCCTCAGCGCACTCCTGAAGTTACACACTGCAGTGATGAAACAGACTGAGAATGACTGCCGGCAGCTCCAGCTCCAGATTGGCTGCAGATTCTAATTAAATTGGGCTGAATGTTGGTTAAAAACAACAGTGTGGATCGCATCTCAACTTTGCGGGGACAACAAGCAAGAAATTTTCTTCAGGATTTTATTTACTTATTTATTTTGGGTGGGGTGGGGGGGGGCACGAACAGTACCACCAAATACAACATGATAATACTTTGGGGGGGGGAGGAGAACATTATGAACACAAAATGTTTTATTTTACCAGTGTCTGGGTTTGGGGCTTTATCATGAGCTTATCATTGCCGTAGGAGTTAAAATGATGAGCATATGATGATTTGAACTGAATTCAGAATCAGGTCTTGCAAAGTATTTAAATGTGGTTTTGCATTAAAAGCTCTGTTTCACCGGCACAAATGAAAGCCACTTACCAGATTACATTCACAAACCGAAACTCCTCTTCGAATAGCATCTTTCGGTCGTGTCTTTTCTCCCAGCTCAACTGCAGAAAAGCAATCAAGATCATCTATGCAGACGACAGCGGCTATTATGGCCTTTCTGAGCGCCGCGAAGCACGTTTCTCGTCATTCAGCACAGCACCAAATATTAAAGAAAATAAATTGCAGCTCTTTGAAGAGCAGGCGTTTGATACGTTCTCATACGCGGGGGGGGAAAAAACGAGGAAAATTGCAGCAAAGCCGTCATTTTCAGAGGAGAGATAAACAGAGAAGGTCATTCCGCCTCGCGCTGCGGCCCGGCCTCGCCTGCCAATCCAATTTTCTGGGAAGCGGAAGAACAAATGGCTAAATAAGAGGAGCGTGCGTTTCTGGGGCGGCGCGGCGGGGCTGGGGGAGCGAGCCGAGCCGAGCCGCGGCTAAGTAAGCCGTAAGCTTCATTAGCACCTCTGACGCCATCTCTTAAAGCGGAGCGAGTGGCTGCTAACTCGCGCGGCCTTTCTGAGAACATGGCTTTACTGGGCCTCTCATTAGCGCTGCACACTGAACTCCTTGATCTGGGATCTGGCCTTGGGGGGGGGGGGGGGGTGGAGAGTAGGTGCCGTCCGCCGGGCGTCGAGCAGACGGGGGGGGGGGACGCGTGTGCAAATTGGCGAGGAAGGGAAGCAGAATCTGAAACGCTTCAGAGTCACCCGTGCGTGTGCTGCTAGAGTACAGCGACCGACGATCCAATACATCCTGCTGTCCGCTGAGGAGTGAGCGCCACCGGGGGGGGGGCGTATAAATAAGCCGATTAAACAGGCAGGCTCAACAGCGGGCGTGTTCCCGGCCCGTGGGGGGGGGGGTGATCGCTGAAGGGACCCTGTCCTGGAGGATATGTGTGCGCACTGTAGCAGGTCATCCACTGAGAGCACCCCTCGCATCATTAAGAGCCCATTTCAGTGACCCCGCAAAACAATGCGCAAGCCCTCCTTATTAGCGACCGCTAGCTGGCATTTTAATGAGCACGACCCCTTTAACCGAGCGTCTGTGTGGCCAACTGCAGGCGGCCATTTTATTAGTGGGATGGTGTGTAAAGTACCGTATTTATTAATAGGAAGTCTTGAGGCACCACACGTCAAAATCCAGGGTCCCTGCACTAAATAGTCCTTATTTATGCTGCATATCTCTTGTTGCGTTTTGTAGGAAATTGGCATCGGTACGGCATGTCCTGCGTGTCTGTCGCCTTCTCCCCTGTTCCACAAGCCTCCGTTCTGTGTTTCCCAGCGTGCACCTGGGCCTCCCAAGCCCCACCTGACCCAGCGACGGCAGTTTTTCATAATCACAGTTGATTAATTTATGGTCAGCCGTACCTGACGGACAGGGCTGTGTGGCCAGCCTCGTGTTCGGCCGCTGCCAAACGTCAGAGCTGGCCTGAGCGCGCGCCGGGTTTAATATGGATGGCGGGGTACGGGGCGGGGGGGGCGGGGGTGGTTGGGGGGGCGGGGGGCGTTGAAACAGATCCCAGTCACTGGTCTGCCAGCACCTGCCGCTGAGACGCGCTGAAAACTAGATGCTGCTCGTCCACCGTTGGCTTTGATAAGCAGCAGAACGGACTCGTGTTTAATTTAGAGAGCGTGGCAGCAGTGATACGCGGAGGCCAGGCTGGAGGGTCTCGCTCAGGCACGGCTGGGTGAAGCAAACAGCTGGTCGCTGGACGCAAGAGCGGATCTCAGAAGGATCGTTGGACCGAACTGCCCTGGTCATCAGCTGGAATCCTCTGATATCTGAGTCACCCTTTGAGATTGCTGCACACTGAATGCACTGAGTCAGATCGCAAGGAGAAGGGGAGGTTGTACTAGCAGAGGAACCAGGAGACTCTACATGAAGTCGCATATGAGATACAGCTACCTCATCAAGCACGTTTTTTTACACCAATTCTCACAAATTGCCCTTAATTCCACGCAGACGCAGCGGCAGGGTTTTTCCTCACCTTGTTTCAGTTTAGCCTTCAGGTGACGTGGGTTTGGGTTTGGGTTTAATGAGCCTCTCGTGACTTATCTTCCCGCTTCGCATCCAGCGCCTTGCTCACGCGCCCTCCTGGGTCATGAGCTATGCCTGTAGCGCCCTGGCCCTCAAAAAAAGAAAAACAAAAGAACCAAGGCTAACCTTCCTCAGAAGGACAACAGAAACGTGGAGTTTCCAAGAGCTGGGTGAGAGAGAGAGGGAGAGAGAGAGAGAAAGAGAGAGAGAGAGAGCAGGTTGTGTTTATCGTACGGGCCTTGGCAGCGGAGCGCCTGGCGTTAGCTTCGGCTATCTGGCGAAAAAGAAATGGAAGGGAACAAAAACAGAGAGAAACGCGCACGGCAACGCAAGGGTGGCTATCAGGCCGTCGAACGGCAGGGCAGTGTACGGCGGCGAGCGTTTGCTCTGTCCGGGGGGGGGGTGGGCGTCAGGGATCGGCGAACAGGCCGCACTAACGGCGGTAATAAACGCGCAGATGAACAGACAGCGCGCAGAAGCTGCTCCGCCGCTCTGTAAACACGCTCCTTTGTCACCTGGTTTGAGGGCCTGTCACTGTGGACAGGACATGCCGGGGTGGGGGGGGTTTGGGGGGGTGGGGGGGTAGGTCTGGTTCACACGGCTGCCCGCGGCCACGCCACCTGGGCCAGCAGCGAGTCATTTCAGCCGCCGCTCCCATTGATCTCCTCCTGATTAGCATAGCCTCCATCTGGTCTGCTGGAAAAAAAGAAGGAAAAAAAAAGGAAGTAAAAAAAGAAAAGAAATGTGCCACAAGCCTGCCCTGGGCTTCTGCAGTGGCGATCAGCACCAAACCAGCCGCGACAAGATAACTGATGGCCCTCTCGCTCAGGCCAGCCACTAGTTCATCTCTAATATCATCTGTGTCACTTTAATGTTTGACTCTGTCTTCCTCAGGGAGACAAAGATGTGTGGGTGTGTAAGTGTGCGTGTGTGTGCGCATGCCTGTGTGTGTGTGTGTGTGTGTGTGTGTGTACGCATGCCTGTGCGCGCGCGCGTGTGTGTGTGTAAGTGTGTGTGTGTGTGTATATGCATGCCTGCGCGTGTGTGTGTGTGTATGCATGCCTGCGCGCGTGTGTGTGTAAGTGTGTGTGAGTGTGTAAGTGTGTGTGTGTGTATGCATGCCTGCGCGTGCGTGTGTGTGTGTGTACGCATGCCTGCACGCGTGTGTGTGTGTGTGTGAGTGTGTAATTGTGTGGGGGCAGATTGGGGTGCTGGGGGAGAGGAGGATAGATGGGAATCTCGTCTTGGCAGATTCAGAGATGGCGCACTTCTGTTGGCAACATCTGTGACTGAAACGCTTGACAGACGTTCGCTGCTCCCCCCTGGCTCCCGGCTCGCTGGCCTTCTGCAGCTCCCCAGCAAAACATCCCCAAACGGCCAAACTGCGATCAATATTTAACTGTTTACCCGTCCGTGCCAGATGCAGCCGGGGCAGGCAAATGGGCAGGGGTGCACATGCTGCATGGAGAGAGTCGGGAGACCTGGCAAGCACATACGGAAAAATGTGATGGATTGCATGCTGATTGATTTCTTCGGATCGCTTAGTTGTGGCCATGCATAAATGCATATTCTCAAATAATATATTTACAAGTTACGGGGGGGAAAAAAAGTTAACTGCTTAAAATCAGAAAACGTTCTGCATTCTCCACATTCTACATTATACATATTTATTTAGAGCATCAGTGCAGGGTTCTAGAACACAGTGGCATGACACAACGCATTTGATTAACCCGTTAAGGTGTGAGATCACAAAATGTGTGATTAGAATGTTCTCAGCTGAACATTCTAATGCTGATGTAACAATCACTACTGGTAATTGAACACAAAGAGTTCTAGAACACTGACTTAGAATGTTGAAAACAAAAGTTCCAGAAAACCTGCTCTTGAAAGGGTTAAATTGAAGGTATTTCATTGGCTGCCAGCACTGTGCGCTGTCTGTGATTTGTGACCGATGTGCAGGCTATAGGATAGCTCTTCCACGCTCGGACCCGAAGCATAATGCACTCTTTATCAAAAATCCATAGCGAGGATTCCAAAGTCAGCTCACACAGGTGAGACTAAAGGCCAGCCTGATGTACTGTAGAGCTGGAGCAGAAAGGTCATGCGTGTTATCTCATTGGCTTTCCAGCAGGACCATCTTTCCACATTTCCTATCCCCAGCTCGAGATACTGAGTTACCTGAACACTGCCCGTCTGTATTTCCCTTTGAAACGCGGCTCCCATATTAAAGTTATCATATGAATGCCTTGTGATTATACAGCATTCACTGAAACCGAAATAACTGTTTCAGTGAGCAAAATTTTTAGCAGATAAAATGAAAAGGGAATTGATTTCAGTTGTGTGTTTGCACTGCGCTATTAGCTAGTGGGTTTCAGTGGTGTGTTTGCACTGCGCTGTTAGCTAGTGGGTTTCAGTGGTGTGTTTGCACTGCGCTGTTAGCTAGTGGGTTTCAGTGGTGTGTTTGCACTGCGCTGTTAGCTAGTGGGTTTCAGTGGTGTGTTTGCACTGCGCTGTTAGCTAGTGGGAGTTTCTCGGGCCATGGTTCCAAAAAGCACAGGGACAGGACCCACGGGCAGGGTAACGGGCGAGCAGGAGGGCTGTGTGAAATATGTAAAACTTTCACACAACAACAGCAGCACAACGCCAGTCACATGCCAGCATGCACCTGTCATGGCCCCCGTGCCAGTCTCAGTGCCACTAGTCTCAGTGCTTCCAGTCTCAGTGCTGCTAGTCTCAGTGCCACTAGTCTCAGTGCCGCCAGTCTCAGTGCCGCTAGTCTCAGTACTGCCAGTCTCAGTGCCACTAGTCTCAGTGCCGCTAGTCTCAGTGCTACTAGTCTCAGTGCTGCCAGTCTCAGTGCCACTAGTCTCAGTGCTGCTAGTCTCAGTGCCATGTACATGCAGCTGTTTTGACATATGTTAAGAAATCAGCTCCATACTTGAGCATGTGTCCGGCTGCACTGTAATGAGGGGGTGGGTCACACAAAAAAAAAGATTCGCTCATTAAATGTGCCGTGGACTGAGAATGTTCCGGAAACCAGCTGCTAAATCAGCAGCTAATAGTTCAACGACACTCAGATCTGGCCCTCAAGGTCAGCAGTGCCGCTGGTTTTCTCTTCTGCCTGATAGTCCGTAGTCCAATAACCTCACTGATTGGCCAGATATTACACTCACCTGGGGTGTCAGGTTTAAATCAGCCCCTGATTGGAGGGGTGGAATGAAGACCAGCAGCACTACTGACCCCGAGGCACGGATTTGAGCTTCCTTGTAATACTTGCCCTGGTCAGTGTTAAAGTGTCTCATTCTCCCCTGTAGTGCGTAATGTGATTTGGAATTTTACATTTCTTGCTTGGGTACGGAGCACGAGGTTGGCATACGTGTCCAAAATTCAAATACAGCTCATATAATAATCGTCTACATACATTCGCAAAAATCCGTAGTTGGCACCGTAACCTGTTATGAAGGAAAGCCATTTCACAAACAAGGTGCCAGAATGTGGATCGTTCACGGGCAGGCTTATAAATTTAGAGTTATCGGCTTTCGTGTTTCCCAAAGCAGGGCGGCGCACAGCGTAAGCTGGAAATATTATAGAGGGCTGCGGATATTGCGAAGGCAGTCGATTCAATGTTGGGAAATGCTCTAACAAGCAAATTCACAGAGTGTAAAAGTGGTCCGGCTGCTCGACGGCAATATACAACTGTGGGGTTCTGGGAATTGTTTTAATTATTCAAAGAACGCAGGACGTGTTCAAGGGCCGCTCTCCACGGCAAACGAATCAGCAAAGGAAACCAGCAAAACGAAGGGAGGACCAATCGGTGCGCACCGTGCAAGATCTGGGCCAATCGGTGCCCACCGTGCACGACCTGGGCCAATCGGTGCGCACCGTGCACGACCTGGGCTGTACGCACTTCTCTTGTTTTTCCAGGATGTGGAAAAGGTCATGGATTTCCAGGGTATTTGTTTCTGAGGAAGCAAATAGATTTCACATTATTACTTATTCATCGGAGGTAGCGGTTTCTGTGTGAACTTTACTGACTTCTCGTTTGATTGTGATCTGATCTAAAAGGAGAGATTATAATATTGAACACGCGAGCAAAATACTGAAGAACTAAAGCACTGTCGGAGAACTTTAACCACAACCATTTTTCCAAACGTAAAGTATCCCAAGGTCCTTTCAGTATTAATCTGCATGTAATACACATTATAAAGTAAGAGAAAAAATCCTGGGTTTACTGATGGAAACTGTGAAAAAGGTGCAGAAGAGGAACAGTTAGGGAATTCAACATTGTTCTGCTTTTCACAAATGAAGTGGACTGATTAAATGGTGTAATTATTATGTCGTATTATTTCCTGTTTAGAAAACCTGCCAACTTTTTGCAGAGTTTTGTGAAATATGAGGTGTGACAGCGGAACCTAATTGTGTTTCATGGGAAAGCAGCAGATGATGTGAATTATGGGATGCCCAGAGCGGGTTCAGCTCAGTCTTTACCCACATTCCTGAATAGAAGTATGTTAGAAATGCCCGCACCTCATTTCTAAGACATAATTTACGAGGGAAATGAAGAGAAGAGATTAATTTAATTGCGCCGCACATAAATTTGAGCCAGAAATAAGAAGCCAAACCGACCCAATAACTTGAATAATTGATCCATTATGGTAAGGTTCATAGAGAAAATAAAGCTCACTTTACAAAATATTAGACTGATGTATTGCTCTCCTGCCTAGTTTCTCATCAGAAATGTGCAAGGCCGTTTTTACAGAAATGCTTTCCGCCCTCAGAAAGCGCGGCACACACTGCTAATCTATTTGCATCCTTCACTGGTTGTGTTCTCAAGGCAATGCTTTTTTATGTAAACATCAATAAAAACACCAATTCCCAATGCACTCATTCATTCAAAAATAAAGACATATCAATCAAAAATGTTTCTTTCTGGCAAAGATGCAGACAAACACACGTATCATGACCTGCAATATATATACAGGGTGATTGTTCCTCGCTCTGATTTGCTTCTAAGAACCAGGGTAACCATGAGTTTCTGAACCTGGTATCATTTGTGAAAGAGCCATTTACCTTTGTGGTATCGATGGCTATCCTGTTTCAGTTAGAAACGATTTCTTAGCCTGTGGAGCCATAACAGCTTAGAGTGGTCTAAGACAGCTGCCAGGTGGCCACGCCATTATTCTTTTCCTTAAGTGTTATCTTTTTTTTTTTGATAACAGTAGCGCAACACACAAAATATATTGCTTGAATGTCAGCTATCTGAGATGCTAGATGAACGTTCGTACATCTTGCTGACCACAAGCCCTTAACGTTGTCTGTAGCCCCTGCTCTCCACAGTTAAACTGATAGGTTGGCTGTTCTGAAAAACACTAGCTTCACACAGAGAAATAAACACTCTACACTCATTCACCGCAGTTCAATTTTTATGGCTCAAAAGTGGAATAAATTTGATATAAATGTATAATAATAAATGGAGGTAAAATTGCTGTAATATCTGTTAGCAGGTAGCAATTTGGCTCTCGCAGTCAATATTTATAAATGGGTGCATTTTTTTATTTTTTTTCGAATTACGGGAATCTAACAAAGGCTGCGTTTCTACAATTGATTTCAGCCCACTTTGCATTGTCTGATGGCTTTTAATTTTAATTCTCTCCGTGTGGTGGTAAGATAATCAGCAATAACTCCCCCACTCTCTCTCGTAAGAGGCAGTTGACTTTCTCACGGCAATGACCCGTCCATATTCATGAAAGGCCCTGCTTTGTGCCCTCAGTAGGACGTCACGTTGGTTTGGAATGAATAATGGTGTAATAAAGCGGTTATGCCTCGATGGTTACCTCACTGCGGCCGACAAGCTTCCTGTTTCCTGTTTCCTTTTCCATTTTTCCCACAGGCCCATCACCTTCTGTGCTCAGCGAAGATCCATCAGGGAGGCCCATCCAGCACGAACCTGACGAATGGACACACCTGAGATCCATCACTGTCCAACACGGTATGCGTTCACGTCCTCCGCCACGTCTGTTTTTTTACCCTGGAACTACGCTGGGAGAGACCCCCTTCTGCACTGCATTCTGGGAATGCCCTCCACCTCTTCAGCTGTCAATGGGCTATGACAAATTACACTTAACTTTCATTACAGGCTAATTATCCAGAGCGAAGTATACACTCTCTCACACACGAGACAACTTCTAGACAACTAAAGTCTTTTTAGTCCTAGAGGTGCACACATTTTAAGATTCTGTAAAGACTTGGAATCATGCAGCTTCACACGTTATACGATACCAACAGCTGTCAGTGACTTACTGTACACAGCTTTTGCATCTTCACATAGTATCCATTTGTACAGCTGGATACACACTGATGCAATTCAGGTTATGGTAGAACAGCAATATGCTGTGCGGGAATCAAACCTGCAACCTTTAAATGACAAAGCCAGTTTCCTAACCATCATACCGCACTCCCCAGTCTCCCCAGTCGAAACTGAAAAACATTGGCATCTGCTGCAGCTCATTCTATACAGTTGAAATTGTTATTCAAACAGTCAAAATAGATCAACTATTAAAACAGGTCTATTGTATCTTTGAGTCCCACTACAGGAATGAAGAGGGAACATTACATTATTTTTACATTTATGTGTTATATTATTTTCCCTCTCGAGCGCTTGAGTGTTTATTCTCCTTGTGCGTTTTCAAATTTTTAAAAAATAGCGTGCCTTTAGGGGATGGAGGTAGTACATCTGTCTCTGAGTGAGGATATTGTTCACATCTCATTGGTCCTGTTACAGTCGTCTAGGAAGAAACTTTCCGCCACCACAAAACTATCAACATTCCTCCAGTATTTCTCCATATGTTCTCCCTTGTTAGAATTGTCTGTTTCAACTGCTCTCTGTAGACAACACATGCATACAGAGGAGGAGCACCAAGTAAGCGATTATTGATTGACCGATTGATGGATTGACTGATATACTGTTTGATTAGCATGCTCAGTTTGTTTCTTTCAGTACCACACTCAGATAAACGCGCACAGATTGAATCGCCCAAAACCGTCAGTCGACCCTTTTTCTGTTTCAGAAATGCAACCCCGAGTCTCCCGCCCCCCCCCCCCCCCCCCCCCCTGCCTGGTAAATGACACTGGCTGCGGGTGTGCGGTGGAAATATTCCCGTCTGTGTGATCTCCCCGGCGACACGGGCCGTCGCTGTGGCGGGCTTAGCGCCTGACGGATGAAACGACGGGAATCCGTGATGGACGAGTGCATTAGGGGAACTGTCACATCCCCAAAACGTCCTCTCTGGACAAAAATAAATAAATAAATAAAGAGAACGCACACTGCCGCTGCCTGTCATCGTTCATAATAGGCACATAGGGATGGGATTATGGATTATTTGGGGGTGGGGGGGAGGGAGGGGGAGGGGGCTGGTGTTGGAGGGGAGAGGGAGTTCAATTTCAAAAACTATTTTTAGAAGACATGCGCTTTGTTTTATTCCATCTCCTCAAACATTTTTTTTCTTTTTCCACAGTAGTTATACCTTTTTCATGCATGTTATGGATTCCAATACAACAAAAAGATGTTGTATTTAATAGTATAGTTTAAATTCCACAGCACTAAAATGCATCTGCTTTTAATATCGCTGATATAAAATGAACCCTCTTATTGGATATTTTAAAAAGCCCTGTGTCTATGAAACAGGATCGTATTAGATTAGATTATTGTCCCCGGCCAAAAATAAAACAGTTTATTAGGGAGAAAACACGTATGACCCAACAGTACATTCAATCGGACCACATATAAAGTAAACAGCCACATTTCTCTGTCTCAGAGGACAGCACTGGATTTGCTTAAAGGTCAATCTGAATCTAAAGTGGATGTGTCACTTCAGTTATTGCTTTCTGCTCTCAGCCCGTTCAGATGAAATATAAATCAGGGGCTGTGTAGGTGC
The DNA here is from genome assembly GCF_018555375.3 of Anguilla rostrata. Lineage (NCBI taxonomy): Eukaryota > Metazoa > Chordata > Actinopteri > Anguilliformes > Anguillidae > Anguilla > Anguilla rostrata. The sequence continues at coordinate 1,370,799 of NC_057937.1, forward strand.
AGTGGCTGACTGCACACTTTTCGACAGGCCCTCTCGCGGTAACGCGTACCCTCCTGAATTTGGCAGAGGACTCTGCAGCAGCGAGGCAGTCGCGCAGGCGTGGTGTGGCATTCCAAACAGGGGAGGCCCGGACAGATCGGGGGGGGGGGTTTGGCAGGCGCTCGAACCCGAGCTGACAGGGGAGGAGGAGCAGCCTCAGAGCTGGGGCGGTCCTCCAGGGCCCTCACCTGTCTGCGGAACTCTGCCGGACCCCCGCCAGCTCACCTGCGCCGCGCCCGCACGTAACCAGTCCCCGCGGAGCACGCGCCGTCCGTGCCAGCTGTCAATCACGGGCTCTGGGGGGGGGGGGGGGGGGTGCAGATAATATCCTGTCACAGATTTAGCCCGGCCCGTCGGTGCCAACTCCCCCCCCACCCCAGCTCTTGAAGCCCGTCCAGAGGATGGCGGTTCACAGCCAGTCGGCACCAGCTCTGGTGTGAGAGTAATTGCCCTGAGCCTGACACTTTTTCGCCTGTAAATACCCCAGGTCCAAAATTCCAAAAACTATTTTAAGCTGCACTTTTAAAACAGCGATCAGGATGCTGGCTTTTTCTTTTTTTGGGGGGGTCCAGCGCTAACAAAACATCCCAAATCACGGAAGGAGCACATTGGAAGGGAAAGGGTATTTATGTCTGTGAAGAAAAGAACGACATCACAGGTAGTGAAGAGAGGTGGGGGTGAAAGGTGGTGACGACTCCACAGATCAATTTGTTTTATTTATAAAAAGCGGGAGGGGGACAATGCAATATTCTTTCAGGGGACCCAGAATTCCTAGCTGCACCCCTGTGCGAAGACCCCATGTATTAGAGAGCAACCCAGGCATAAGTGTACACACTCTGTTTATTTCATTCACCTGGCTGGTGATCCCTGCAGCCCTCCTCATCATTCCTGTATTTGCCTTTATTGGTTCATTCAGAAGGCACATTTGACACCTGCCAGGTGAAGGCAACAGCAAGCTGACATAAAATAATGTCACTTTAGTAGTGTAGCTCGTTGTTTAATATTCAGTCTGGTGTGATAGTTATCGCTTTCCCCGATGCCAGGCAGCATGCGTTAACATTTACTCTTTTTTTTACCTTAATCCCTGTTTACAGTAATCACAGCTGCCCTTTTCCTGGAGCGCCGGGGCGCTTGATTCCGCTTTGATGTGCTGAACGCACTTCCTCCACATTCGGAGTGCGCATCGCTGATACAGGCCGTTAAACAACAGCTGTCCTCCTCCTGGGGCGTCAGGCAGCTGTGTCTCCAGGTCTCCGTTATTCTGTTATTGCGCACGGCAACAATCTACCCCTCCAACACAATGATAAATTCAGCCAATCGCTCGTCACAGAATGTTATTTTTTTTTTGTTTTTATATGTAATAAAAGATGTGTTGATATGTTGATAGTGTTGATGTTGGAATTTGGATGAGCGGTATCGTTTGAAAAGCAGTCGGGTGCTGTTCGTTGCTTCAGACGGTTCCCTAATGTGTATGAAGACCATGAAGTGCATGGTGGCCCAGTGCAGAGCTGAGGCTCTGAATGTTTTATGTGTTTAAAAGCATGGTTACCGGGTAATCAGCTCATTTCACCGCTCCGCTCCGCGAGAACACGGGAACTCCCGGGTGTTGCTCTGTCGCACGTACGCGTCGAATACGGCGTCCGAACGCCTGCCGTTCGAACCCAGCTCGCAATAATTTCTTTTGGTTTTGGGTTCTCTGTTTTCTGCGCCTTTTAAATGATGCTTCAAGCTGACCTGCTGTTTTTCCAACTCTGTGAGAGGACTGGAGTTGTTGTAGTTTTTATTGTTATTTTATTGTTTTATTTTTTGGTCTGAACGAGCAGCGCTATTAAGAAAGCAATGCCCCTCACTTCCTCTCACAGGCTGGCTGGATGAACTTCTCCTCTAAAGTATTTACTGTGCTCTGCATTTCTCTATAAAGGGGGGGGGGAGGGCGTGCACCGTGGGACCCAGCGAGTGAGCAGCCAGCCAATGAGCAAGGTCCATTCCTGTTCCTGCACAGCTCCTGTTTAACTGCTCCAGTGTGAGTGTGCATGCGTGTGTGTGTGTGTGCGTGCGTGCGTGCGTGCGTGCGTGCGTGCGTGCGCGTGCGTGTGTGCCAGCGTTACTCTGCACACACCGCTCGCTCACCCCTGAGAAGTTCAACTCCGGGTCATCCTTTAAGAAGAATAGAACAGTGTAACTCCCAGAGTGCTTACAGCACTGCTTCCTGCTTAAATACCATGCCCAGAACAAAATGGGGCTGTGCACTGGTCCTACACAGATTACTGTACAGCCGCTCAGCACAGAAAAAACATATACAGTATAGTGGTATTATTATTATTATTATTGTTATTTATTGTGTGTACTGCTGATGTCTGTTATTGTTTAATTTTCAGCTAATATGAACAGTGAGACCCCTCATTCTCTGTTAAAGCCCCCATGAGGCACCTGGTCCAGCTGCCGAACATCTGGAGTGGAGCCTGTGGGAGGAGTCACGTTTTGGAGGGGATGTCGGGCGGAGCGGTCCTGACCAGACCCCCCCGAATTCCCGCCGAACCTTCTCTACGGCACGGTGCCAATGTGAGAGGCGTCTAATTAGATTAAATTACCCCCCCCCCACCCCCCCCAAAAAAAAGCTTGGTACTCCTCAGCCAGGCGGGGTCCGGTGTCAGAACGGCAGAGTCCAGCGCGACACCTCGCTGAGCACAGCGACCCGGCGAAGCTTTAATTGGGTTTAAATGAACCGCAGTCCCTCACCGCGGCCACTCCCCCCCCCCTCCATGTGCCCTCTGTCCGCCCTCTATCCCACAAATCCTTGCAGCGAGCATTGAAACAGGAGTCTAAAGGGGGGGGGGGGGGGGGGAGTGATGGGGGTATCGGAATAGCCCCGCATCAGCATGAGAAATAGCTATCGAAAAAACAATACATAAATAGTGCCCTTGTCGCCGAGATTAGAAAAGCAATATCCCATTCTGCCCAGAGAATGAAAGAAAGCGCAGGAGAAAAGATTTCCACGCCGGGGTAATTCTGCCGGAACAACATGACTAATGATCCGCCATGCAGGAGCCAACGCAAAATTAAGGGTCCCTTCTCTTTTTCTCGCCTTTTTTTTTTTTTTTTGCGGTGCCTTTGAGAGAAAAAACATTGATCCCCTCCCCTTCTGTTGTTGTGTACATAGAACAGCTCTCTGGTGTGGGTACACTTCTGTCACCGTCTCGGTTAATTTCTGTTATTATTTCATGAACCTGTTGGTTGTAGTGTTACAGCCGTTATTGTGCGGTGCTTTTGTGCTTTGGCCCAGTGTTTTGCACATCGTAACGAGTCAGTATCCGTGCGGTTACGATGACAGTATATTACATTTCAACTAGAAGCCTGAGATATGTGGATAAAGCAGAACACAAGCAGCTCTTTCTTACAATGTTTTTGATAGAGTTGCAGGATGTGCGCTAAGACTTGGCTTGTGCATCTGGATTCAATCAACATTTATTCCTAACTTAGGCATGCAAGTAAATGTAAGCGGTATATTTTTACAATATGGAACAAATTTCACCAATGTGCACTGAAAAACTATTTTATTTGGGTACTAATGAGCACCCTTTTCAAGCAAAAAGTGCAAATTAATTATGTATCGCTGGGAGGACAATTTCTTTTGTACCTCTGCACCTTTTTAGGCACTTTTTCTTACCTTTTTCTCCTGACAGTGAGGTTGGATGGGGTCTGATGTGCTGTAAAGGGCATTCACGAAGCTCAGTCACCAAAGAAAGGCCACTCACCCCATCCAGGCTCGTCACTCTGCCCATTGTGTCGAGCCATTTCTTTGCAGCAGAGCTCAGAAGTGTGAAAGAAGGTGGGAAATTTTCCATTGGTGAGGGTGATATGACGGCCTAGAGTCTGGAGTTCATTTCTCTCAGCTAGGGACCTTGCATGATTGGCTAAGCGAGCTCAGCGTACCCCTGACCGTGTCTCTCCCAAACCCAAAACCCACGTCAGACGAGCACGGTGACGCTGGCACTCGTATCAAAACCGGACTGAGACAGTGAACACCCTCCACCCCCCCAGTGCCACAGCCTCATTATGGATCCTGCAGTAAGAATGCATCCCACGACTGCAGTTAGGGAAAGTGGGGGGGGGGGTTCAAACAACTGGAAATCACCGCATTGCGTACCCGTGTCCATGGATACCGTTCAATTTGGAGCCTGTAAGCACAGAAGAATTTTAACTGTGTGTGCGTGTTCAAACGCTTTATTCATTACAGTGCACAGGTCAGAGTGGAACCACGCGCTCCAATTTGTCGGCTTCGTGTTGCTCGCGTCTGTAGATTAAACTACGTTCTTCATCACTCGGCCCCTGAATGAAACTGCTCTCCGGGGTGAAAAATGAACCTTTATGATGGCCGATTAACATGAAGCTTCCTCTGGCCCTAATTATTAGCCAATATAATGAGAAGTCCTTCGGTGCACAGTGTCTGTTAGAACTGCGAAAGGTATGTGTAGGAAAATAATGGAGAAAAGCTTAGCACTTAGCTAACGTCCACACCTACGCATTATCCGTGAGCACTAGGCACATCGCCTGCACAGAACGCCGTGATCGATGGTGACAAGAGGGAGAATAAAACAAACGGTGACCTCCAGCCTGAGTTCCCTGTTTCAGTGTGTGAGTACGTGTAGTCCTGTACGTATAGAGCGCTTTCTGTTTCAGTGTGTGAGTATGTGTAGTCCTGTACATATAGATCGATTTCTGTTTCAGGTTTGAGTGGCGTCGGCGTTGATGAGTGGCACTGGCGGAGACGCCCTTAGGCGTCTCTGCGTTGAAGACAAGATGGCGCACTAGTCCTTTTGAATCGACCGTGGCGAGGCCATTGTGGCCCCACCCAGGCTATCAGCTCAACCATCTTATTTCTTTGTGTAGCACAGTGGCTCCCAACACAGTTCCTGGAGAACCTACTACCCTGTAGGCTTTCACTCCAAACCTATGAAAGCGCACGTCATTCAACAGCTAGACCAGGGCTGCCCAACCCTGCTCCTGGGGATCCACCGTCCTGTAGGTGTTTACTCCCACCCTAACAAAGCCACACCTCATTCAACAGCCAGAGATCTCATTGAGCTTCTGATTAGTAGGTGTGGCAGATTAGTGTTATGATGAACACCTGCAGTACGGTAGACCTCCAGGACCAGGGTCGGTCCATCCCGCCTTAGCCTTGTAGATTAGTATTCTAAGGCATAGATATGCCCCAGTGAGGGAGCATTAACAGGCACTGCACCGCAGAGAGCAAACCCGGACCCCGACCGTACCCCATTTTCTGACAGCATGCGGTCAGGCGCCCCCCCGGTAGTCTAGGTTTTCCTCCCAGCATGCAGTGCCCAGTGTGGACGTGACCTTCTTTCCGCGGCGTGTGTGTCCTCTGTATCGACCGCACCGCCGCTCTGTCGTATTCCACCGCTCTGCTTCTTACAGACCGCAGTGCTCAATGTGCTCCAGCTGACAGAGAGTAAACCAGCGGACCCTGAGTGCCAGACGCGGCAGGCAGTTCTTAAATATTCTCAGATGAAAAGGTCACACGTGTTACTGTCATCCAATGGCTCTCTTTAATTTCAACACGTCGTTTTTTTTTTGTTTTTTTTTGTTTTTAAAAATCATTTGCACCCTTCGTTTTTTTTTTCTTTTTTCTCTCCATAACATTTTACTTCTGGAGCGGCATTAAGGGGACATGCTGCGTCTTGCACAAATGTTCCTGACGAAGGGAAGATAATTACACGGTTAGCGATGCCTTGTGCCGCTGACGTGCGCCGTAGATTACTGAGGAGCAAAGGGCGAAGGAGCAGCGTGTGGCAGAGAGAGAGAGAGAGGGGGAGAGAGGGGGAGAGAGAGAGAGAGAGAGGGGAGAGAGAGAGAGAGAGAGGGGGAGAAGGCGGCACGGTAAAGGAAGCCAGAGAGAGAGAGAGGGGGAGAGAGAGAGAGAGAGAGAGGGGGAGAAGGCGGCCCGGTTAAGGAAGCCCACGCGTTTGATTCCCTAATTATGCACCGACACGTCGTTGACACGCCGTCCCCTCCGATCCCGGCGGATAATCCCTCCGCCTCGATCGATACGCTTCTCAGGAGTCCGGCGACCCCAGAAGGCCCTCTCGCCCGAATTAATCCTCCCGGGTTCTGAGGGGTTCTCTCCCGAAGCCTAACGTGCGGCAGCTGAGCTCGGTGCGGCTCAAAAAAATCCTCTCGTTTTACTGATGAGTCATCACACCGAAATGCCGAAGTTTCGTCCGCGCGCGTCAAAATACAAACAAAAGTCCGCTCCTTTAAATTCCACTTGGCTCAGGGCTTTCTCTCTTTAAGGGCTCGTTAGCTGTGAAGTTGTCTGACTCTGACAAAAAAAAAAGTTACTCATCAAGAAGGACTTCAAGCAGAAGGAGTTGGCCTCAGATGTTGTTTTCTCCCGTCATGTAGATTCACCTTGGAAGGCAAATCAAGTTTGCGGGGTATCGTGAAGGGAGGGAGGGAGGGAGGGGGGAGGGGAGGGGAGGGGACTGTGCCACTCCGGGGTCTTTGAATTCGGACGGCCTCAGGTGTGTCTCCAGGCAACAGCCCACCCGCTCGTCTTCCCCTGGCTCCGACCGGCGACGCCCGCGAGGCGGCGGGAAAAACGGTCGCAGTGTCGTCACGGCGACTGTTTATATTCAGGCCGCGGTCTCCCGCACTCTTCGACAGCCCGTTTCAGGTGTTAAATTTGGAACAAAGGAAAAGAGAAAATGACCCGAAACGAGCCTTTGCCCATCACAGCTTGTCACTCGACTCAATGTGTGTTCCTCAGTCAGATTTTCGGTCTCGAGGAATCAAAGAGCCTCTTGCTCTCGCTGAACGTGTTCGGTAAGTTATTCCATGCATTTATAACTCCCTGCAAAAAAAAAAAAATCAAAAATGCATTCAGTTGTTGATACTGACAATACCAAATGGTCTTTTGTTGTTCTACAAGTGTCAAGTCTTTCCTCTTTCATTGATTGGTGTTTGTGTGTGAGTGTGTGCGTGTGTGTGTGTGTGTGTGTGTGTGTGTTTCACACAGTAATATTATACTGTATGGTAGCTTGAGGGTAAGAGATTAAAAAATGTATAATGTAATTTCTGTACACATGCAATTACCACTTATCAACTCTGGATCCTGCCAACTGGGAAACACCACGTTAAATTAGTTTCGCAAACTCTTATTCCCAGTAAAATTGCTCTATGTGTGTTCTATGAATAGTATTTTCTCAGGAACTGTCACACACTTTCCACGTAGGAGACAGGATGAATCCTTCCGAACGTACACACGCTCTCTCGCCTCAGAGCGATGCGAGGAAAACAAGCCTCTCTCTCATTCGCTTCACACTTAACTTAAAAGAGAGAGCAAATCCCAAAGGGCGGGGTTTATCCGCCTCATAGAACCTTCCTGAACCTGCCAAAGTCGCTAACAATGTGTCACTTTCATTCTGAGAAACAAGCAGTCAAAACTGCACTGGGAGAACAACAAGGGCATTCTGCCGACTCTGCCAAGTCCTGACACGAGACGAGCTCACACCTGTGTGTGTGGTTGTGTGCCATCGGTGTGATGGTGTGGCTGACTGTTGGGCTCATGTGTTTTGGACTTGGAGTGTATTGTGTGAGTGTGTGTATTGAGCATTGGAGTACATTATGGGGTGTGGTAGTGCGATGTGGTTTAGCAGTGTAGTGGTGTTGGATGTATGTGTGCGTGTGTGTGTGTGGTGTGTGCGTGCTCGTGTGTTGAGTCGTGTAGTAGTAGTGTTGAGTGTGGTTGTGTGTGTGTGAGTGCATGTGTGAGTACGTGTATGTGTGTGAGTGTGTGTGTATGTGTGCGTGCGTGTCACAGTCGTACAATGGGCACAGTCTCTAAGCTCGTTAAAGTGTCCTCGTTAAAGTCCTGGAATGACAATTAAAAACCTGCTTCTTTTCCAGTAATGGAAAATTTACTGACTACTGGCTGCATCTTCCAACATCACCGAGCTCAGTGTCAGACAAGAGTTCGTCAACGGATTCCTCTACAACGTAAGTGGAGGGAGGAGGAACCGTCTCCCTTTTACGGTACCATTCTCTGAGATTGTGAAAGCCACTATTAAATTTCAGTCCAGTCCTCATCATCATCATCATCACAACGGACCAATGAAGTTTATTGGTCTGGAAACGTCTCCAATTATAACAGTTTTCAATCCCCTTTCAGTCTACTGGTTGGAGCCTTAACCACACTTGGTGCATTCAAACAGTTAAACAAAAAGCAGTCCTGTTCCTCTCTCCAATAGGCTGTCTTATATGGCGACGTGGTGATGTGTCGGATGAGATCTGTGAACACCTGTGCAAAGGGCGTGCGACCTCCACGTCATCCGCTCCGACAGAACACACGTTTTTATTAAGAGAAACGGCCTAAATGCAGACCGCCGATGCTTCATTAATCGTGTGGAAAGCTGTGGAGAGCTGTGCCAGTACTGCCTGGCGTTAAAGCGAGCTAGCACGTGCGCTGTTAGCCTGCCGCAGGAGCTCAGCTGGACCCCCGCTCAGGGCTGTGCGGGAGGAGACGTGCACGTCCCTGTGTGACGTGTGCAACGTGAGGCCTTGATCATGATTCACTGCACACATGTGCAGGACGCACACACTTCTTTTTTCTCTCTCTCAGGTGATAAATTGTGCAAAATGCAACATCCCGCACACCCCCCCCCCCTCCCGGCGATGTAGCCTAGCCTACGCTGCACTGCTGAAAGATAGTGAACGATAAAATATAATACCTCACTTTCTAGTGCTTAGATTACCTTACCATGTTTATCAGGATCTATAAAGCAGTCGTACCCCACACTGGATAAGCACGTTTTTAGCATTCGCAGCTGCACCACACACCAGTGACAAACGCCCACAAGCACCCAAAATTGACGTAACCACATAGCATTGCATACCCTAAAGGAAGAAAACGGACTCTTCTACAAATGTCACCACACATTCTACCAGTATGCTAGATTGTCTAGGCCAGTCTGATGGACTAATAATGAATATGATTTCATGCGTGAACATGAATACATTTATTAAACCCGGGAATATGACATAGAAGAGAAGCGGTTGCAGTGACAGGAAGTTGGTACTGACAGGAAACCCTGCCGTGAGCACAGCAGGATGTGCTTAGCGACGGATCTCCACTGCGCGCAACATCTCTCTTCTGTTTTATACCGTGCTCATTGTGTGCAAGACAAACTCCCCCCAGGGCAATGAGTTTCATTCATTCTATCCTTCCTCCTCTCATTCATTCATTCAATTATTCATTCATTCAATCATTCAGTTGATGAATTTATGTGGATATCTCCCGTGAATAACCTGCGTATTATCCCGTGGACAGCTATATTTTATTTAGTTATGTCTATGCAGATGTTTGCGATCACCAGCCTCACAGCCAGGTCTGCTAATGTGCATTGATGCTCAAGACAGTATAGCAATGGAGAGGATGTAAAGATTCGCACTCGAATGCGAACGCTCTATGGATGTAAAGGAGGGATGTGTACAAACGTGTACAACTCTTGATTGCAGTTGCTCACTACACAATCTTTGCTGTGTTTACATGTGTCTGATGTCATGTCCTGGGGCCTACCCAGACCCCCCCCCCACCCCTCCACCATCCTCCACAAGGCCCTTACAGGTGCAAAGTCAGGTGGGACGCAACCCCCCCCCCACCCATACACCCCCCCACCCACCCCCGTAACCCCCCCTCCAGTGACAGGCAGGCCCTGTGGACCAATGACATGACATAATTTCTCCAGCATTTAAAAAATAATAAATAAATACCCACAGTTTATTCCAGCTCGCGCTAACTCAAGAATCCAGACTAATTGACCGTAACTTTGCAGGGATGTTTTGGGTTCTGGAGCAGACCCCCTGGGGTCCGTCCCCGCAGGTCTGAGACGGAGCCATCGTCCGGTATCTCCACCGACGCTAGCCGTGTCCAGATCTCCCGGTGTCGCTGAGACACATCTCCGTCTGCAAATTAAACAGCACCGGGCGTGCCGCTCACACAGACAGCGGCTCGATGGGGAAGGTTATTTTATTTAACACTCTTCACTTCTGTCCAATAAGGTCGTGCTTTATTGTCAGAGAGTCAAAGGGAAGGGAAAAGGTTGAGTCCTTAAATCAAGCAGAGCTAGTACTCCCGTCAGGAAGCAGAGTGAAATGCATTGTGGTTGTGAAATGGAGAACCCTGATTCAGCACCAGTGTGTAGAGAAACAATGGCCTCATCTCATGCACTCCTAGACTCCATGTGATCATTATCAGTGTAATCTGTTACATACACACACACACACACACACACACACGCACACGCACACACAAAGTTAAGCTTTGGAGTCGTTTGCAATGACTCACTAAAATAAACTGATTTATACTGAAGTAATGATGTCTTCGCTCATTAAAAGAGTTTTAATTGTAAATGAGAGAGGCAGTTATCACGGCAAATTAGCCATCTAATTCATGATAGAATTTTTTTTTTTAGGTCATTGCCTCATTGAGTAGGAATGTGAATTACTTGGTCCTGCACTCTTATGGGAGTAGGCTTGTTCGTAGTGATACTACAGGGTAATGTAAGAATTTCAGCTTAATTACTTAATGTGCAGAGTGGAGGCACTGTACCGGAATTGTATAAAATCAACATTGTTCTAAAAAGCTCCTCTTAAATCAAGTATAAACGAAGCCAAAGATATCACAACTTTCATATGAAAAAAAAATTCTTTGTATACCATGCCGTATGCCATGTTTTCACTGTTAAAAAATGTCTGACAAAAATAAAATAAATAAGAAACATGGGAAACAGCTGGACACATCTTCACTGAACAAAAACTGAAGACGTAAGGAATAATGCAACAGTTCCAGCAGCGAAGGGCTTTTAATGTTTGTTTTTTTATGATCTTTGATGGTCCCGTAGTTGTACTGGGAGCAATTTTGTGGAATGGTCTGGGTGCACTTACATCCTGTGAAGGTCAAGGTAGATGTCAATCTCTGCTTAATGGTGCCGAGCGATTATCTAGGCCCGACGCAAAGGCATTTCTATCCTGCAGAGACGAGCGCGTTTCCAGACCATAATTCCCCCGTACGCAGAGCTCCTGTAGCTGTCTAATGGTTTTAGGAGCGTGACATTGACGCTATCCTTCTGTTATGGCATCGCCTGTCACAAGATATAAACCTAGCTGAGCATTTAGGTGATATTCTAGAACTATCCCGAAATAGCGTTCTCTGAGTCTCCGGCAGCTAACCGTGAGTGGGCTGGCTTCGTCACGAGCGATGTCGTGTTCATGAGTGGTGTCATGTTCAACTTGTAGAACTCCAGACATTGGCATATGCTGGGGTAGTATAAAAAAAAAAGAATCGTAGAAGCATTATGCTTCTGATAAAGTTACCCAAGGTAGCTTGTTTTTTGGAAATGAGCAGTCAATACAGCCAAATATTTAATTAAACTTGCCTTCTGGTGCCCAGGACACTTGGAAAGAAGCACAGCAGTGCTCTGGCCTGCCACTCATGATGTGTAATGGAGTTACACTAAGGGCTCTGAATATCAGCCATTTTAGGGCGAGGGGCTGGGGCGATGCACAGAGTGGATTCAGAGTGGAATGGCTTAGCTGCACTAAAACCGAACAAGCAGAGGCTAGGGGCTGGAAATAGCCAGAAGAGGAAAAAAGAACGATATGGAGCCTAAGAGTTAAGAGGAGCTCTGGTCCATTCATCCTACATGTAAAAAATCTCCTGAGCAATATTATACTGTTTAGCAGCCTGCTACACCAAACCCAGCTGTGCTCCAGATCCACATGAAATTCATATATAACAGAGTAAATGTGCACGGCTGTAATCGCCCTCCCCTCTTGGAAAAATTCATGACTAGAATGCATATAATGTGCCTTTCACTGGGACTGATTAAGTCTGCGACTTGTTGACGGCGCTGAAAGCATTTAGCGTACAAAACTTGCCTCGGAAATTCACCGCCAGCTTTTTTATGTCTGCTATCAACAGGGGACTTGTGTACTGCCGAAAATGACAGTCATTGTGAAATGTACCTTTGAAATTCAGGCCCTGGTCGTCTCGGAGCAACATGCCTCCTCATCGGGGGAAACGGTGAAGCACCCGTAGGGGCTGGCTCTGCCGCCGATTCGCGCTCCTGGTGCCGCAGTGCCCCCAAGTGGCCAGCGGGAGAACTGCAGACGCTGCGGCGTGACATAAACCGTCACACATGAAAAGCTTTCTCTTTCTCTTTCTCTTTTTTTTTCTTCTTGGTTACTGCACACGCTATCATGATGGATGGGCTGAGCGAGCGATTGACTGGTCACAATTACTCCCCGTTCGATTGCGAGACGCTCCAGTGACGTGTGTGGATTCAGAACATGTAAGAAATTAAACTGTCTGCTTTTTACTCTGGAAAAACAGGTGAGGGGAAATAACAGGGAGGGAGAGAGAGGGGGGGAAATCTCCAGATCTGATTTACCGCCCACACGTTTATACTGACGGACGCCGCGTGCTGTGAAACGCGCTCGCTCCATCTCCCCCGAGAGGAGCGTCAGCGCCGTCCCCGTCCCGTAAATCACAGACGCGCTCGGGTGTCTTTAAATGGCCACCGAGGCCCAGGATGTCCTCGCCACGCCACGCCACGCCACGCCACGCCACGCGTGTCTGATACCCCCCCCCTCGGGCCGACCCCCCCCCTCGGGCCACGCGTGTCTGACACACCCCCCCTCGGGCCGACCCCCCCCTCGGGCCGACGGGTCTGTGGGCGTGGCCGGCGATGGAGAGGCGTAGTGACGCGACGTGGGTGGCCGTGGGGTGTCTGGGGACGCCCCCCCCCCTTCCCTCCCCATTTTTGCTGCCGTACCTGAATCCCACCCGACCCGTCTGCCGTGTTTTGGGGGGTTCGGGGGGGTTTGGGGGGTTTGGGGGGCGCTTCACAGCCCAGTTAAGCCCGAGCGGGGGATGAGCGAGGGGTCACTGATGTGAGGAACGGGAAACAGCCCGAGTCCCCGTCCGCTTAGTGTCGTTAGATTCGTGGGAGACGTGCAAACACGGGCGCGAGCGTCGCTGTTCTCATGCTCCCGAGCAGACGGAGGTTTCAGCCCAACGGATCAGGGGGGATTTTATTTTTATTTCTGTATTACAAAAAAAACTAAAATAAAAAAAAACAGTTCAGCGGCCATGTTTTGATCTCCAGGCCTGTCCGATAACGGGATGTTCAAACGTTTACCGAATTATCAGAGTTCACAGGTGGAGGCGTCTCCCTTTGAGATGAAATGGCGCCCGTGGGGCAGGTGAGATGCCCCTTTATCCAGCTCCCTGTCTGAATGCCGGGGGGTGGCGGACACACCCCTGCAGCGCCCAGATTGGGTGGTGATGAATCCCCCGGAGGGATGGGCCTCTGTCAGCGGGGGGGTAGAAACCTGATTTTGGCCGCTCCGCGTGGAGACAGTACCTGGGGGCTGCTGGGGGTGGTGGGGGGGGGGTAGATGAGAAGACTTCCTCTCCGGGTGGGTCGCAGAGATTCACAGTGAAATGCTCAGTGTTAACTCTAACAGAGGGCCTGTGTATGCTCCCTGTTTCGTTCATGTACAGCAGCCTCCCAGGTTAGTAGTAGAGGCAGAGAAACTCTGGAGGTTTTAAAGTCCAGGCTTGATACACTGTTGGCTCTTTCTGACCTGTCAGTAATCAGAGCACTCGATACGATGCCGAGCATTGTTCTTCTCGTCATTATGATATGTCATGTCATGTTACGTCATGTTGTGTCACTCTGTGAGACTGGACATGTTACTGTGCAGTGGGACAGACTGAGACAAGGCGGGGAGGGACTTTACTCCACGACTCAAACATGCGAGTACTCGCCCTCCCTCACTGCAGCGGCTGCCTGGGAACGCAGGCGATCCAAACGTCTGAATGTTTGGATTCAGAATTCAGCGACCTTGAGCCGCAGCATTTGACCCCCAGAGGCAGACGCAGGGCCGAACGTATCGAGGCAGAGGACACAAGGGGGGCGGGGGGGCGGGGGGGCGGAGACGCAGAGAACAAGGCGGGGGGGTGGGGGGCGGGGGGGTGGCGGAGATGGGTCTGAGTCTGACGCTCCGCTGGAAGACGCGCTGTCAGTCACCGCTCGACCCCCCCTTCGCCCTCCGTCCTCCGCCCTCTGCCAGCTCCAGAGCTTACGGCTGGCGTCTGGATCTGTTCCGCGTAACGCAAACATCGCTAAATCAGATCCCTCTGAAATTAAAGCATACACTTGCCTAAAATCGCACGCGCAAGGTAATTCACTTTAAATCACTTCATAAGTCCCCTTCTGGTATAACAGGTCCCTTTCCCCAACACACATACAGAAAAAAAAATTATATATATATATATATATATATATTTATGTAGACTTCAGACTATTGTCTCAGTTGTCATGACGATACAATGGGAGAAGACGTTTTCTCTGAAGCTCTGTGATGCCTGTAGGAGGAGGCCTCCCACTGTAGCTGCTCTCCTGACGTCAAGCCTGCGTGCACAAGATAAGCCATTACTCTAATCTAATATCTAATTCCCAGGAGATGACTTAAAACTCAGCAAATTAATTAGTTCAGACAGAGTTCGGTGCTTTCGTCAGGTTGCTTTTCTTTTGTATATGACCCCCATCCCCCCCCCATGTTTGAAATTCCATTATTTAATTACTAGACGGCGGCTAATTGCTGTTTTTTTTTTCTTTTGGTAGCTTCATTATGTCTGGATGTGCAGATCTCTCTTTAAGGGCCGCTTGTTAGGAAATCAAAGCTGGCCTCTGCTTGATGCATGATGTCTGCTGTCTGGCGCAAAGTGCTTTCACAGTAACTAAGAGACGAGCACAACTGTCACGGACATAAAAGAGGAAGTAAGCCTCACCAAACTTCTGGCCGATAAGGATTTTATATTTTGTATCAGTTTGTCAGCTTGTCACTTGTTTCTGGACATTTCCTGACATTCTTCCGAGTAATAATCTGGAAAAGCATGACAAGCTTGTAAATACTGGCTAACAATGCGTCATGGATCATTTTCCGATAGAGTGGGGAAGCAGATCATTAAAACGACAGGATGGAAACCGCAGTTGTACCACAACTGTATGTAATTGGCTCAAACAGATTTTTTTTTTTCCACTTTCTCCCTTTTGAGTTTCCACTGTTGCTTGTGAGAATTCTGAAGCTGATTGGCTGCAAATGACAACCTGCCTGCACTCTGGTCCAATGAAAATGGACCACACTCACCGGGAGTGGTTCAGCCCTGCAGTTTCCATAGCAACGTGTGAAGTGAATCACGTGACCTGTGAGCAAAAAAAAAAAACACATCACAGGGGTCAGAGGTCAGTTTTAGGCGGAATCTGCGGCGCAAATGACGCGATGTCCCACCCCAAAGCTGCGTGTGAACGTTGAGACCGCACTGAGCTCAGAGAGTTATGAAGTATGAAGTATGAACTTATGAAGTAAAACAAAGTATCCAAAGAGCTTCTGCATTTAGCTTACGTCTCAATCCCACAGCAGCTGCCTGTGAAAGCAGCGTTTTTTTTTTACCGGAGAGCAGGACTGTCCTTTCCCCTTTTGTTTTATTGTGTGTGTTTTTTGCTTTATTCAGTCAGACAGAAAGCACACAGGGGTCACAGATTGAGATGGAATCGGCTCTGAGGAGGTGCCAGCGTTCGAGAGTCCCTGCCCTTCGGACCTGCCCCACCGGGCATCCCAGAATGCAGTGCTTTAAAGCTGTGTTTACCCAGCTTCCTGTCAAGGCATGCCTCAGACACCAGTCATTACATCACACCCTTTAAGGCTCTTAGTTTCAGCCAGCTACGAAGGTAGCATCAATTGTACCCGAGAAGAGGATCTCATAAATCTCTGCAACAGCCTCTGCGATGTTTATTTCCGTTAACAACAAAATATCAGCTGGTGTGACTGGTGTGGTGCTCGCACAGAAAGGCCAGAGGTTCACTTACTGTACCAGCCATAACGGCTCAACCATTTCATGGAGTTATGTCTAACGAACGGTATGTTCGTTAACTGTGTAATGCGTCTGAGTAATAGGTTTGAAGTTCTTTTTAACGACACAGTGAGCTTTCCAGAAGCTAGTTAGCTGGGAATCGCCATGCCGGCGCATGTATGGCAAGCAAGCTGCGAAGTTAAAGTAATCAGAAAACAGAGTTTTATGACGACGATATCTGTCACGTTACTGTTTGGATTTATTGAGCGGGGGAGCTAGCCAAGTAGACAGAGGGATGGTTGGGAAAGCATACTGATTTTCTCCGGGCTAGTTGTGTGTCTGTTAGTCCTCAGGCCCTCAGACCTCCCATTTTAAACATTATCTCCCTGAAAACCCTCGCTGACGTAAGGCTAACTGCCCAGCGCAGCCCCAGTGCCTTTCCTTTTGATGCGTTTTATTTTTCAGTTTCTATGCACTGCTATTGGAGACCGCAGAGGGCAAAGTCAGAGACACAGCCTTATCCTGGGGTGTGCAAACTGCCATTTTCCCCTTCCAGTTTTCTCAAGCAGCAGCAAAAGTTCACAGACAGATGTGCAAAGATATTATTATTTTTTTATATTATCTTTTTTTTTTTTTTTCGTTCAAAATTAATCACAATTCTCCTCCAGGGCACATCTTGACAAGACAGTACGTGACAAATGAAACGTGACCAGTCCATGCAAAGCACTGATCATTACACGTGATGAACCCTTTTCATCGCTTTCTAATCACGTAGCTTATTTAGATACGTGTTGGTAGAGACGTCGACAGCCAACCAAGGAGAGTAAAATAGCAGGAGCGGCGTTCAGATGTTGGAGATCGACTTCAGACGAGGCCTGAATATTGGAATGTTTGGCTGGAGAAGGCGATCGCTGATAAGGCTGGAACATCAGAGAGGCGGTTCTGATGAAAGGCGGGTGAAATCGGCCCTTAAAGGTCTGAGCGACCTCCCGCTGTTCCTCTTTCCTGAATCCGCGCTCTCGTCCTCCACCGGAGAGATGAGCCGGCTGGTTTCTCTTCCGCTCGTTTCTCTTTCACTCGTTTCTCTTCCGCTCGTTTACACACTCGGGCTCGTTTACACACTCGGGCTCGAAAAAAGAATTCTTTTTTTTTTTTTTTTACATTTTTTGTTGCAGTGCATTCTGGGAAAATTGTGTGGTTTCATTCCTGAATGACCTTTGACCTCAGAGTCTGTCAGCTTCCGTGTCGGACATTCAGATGGGACTGAAGTTGAAACTGATGACGCTATGCACTCTACAGTTTCATTTAGTATTGGTGAGTATTTAGCCGATGTTTCCAGGACCTTGCAAGAAACGTAGGGCCTGTTTTACTAAGACCCTTGCATAGTTATATAGTTCCAAGGATGAACTCGAGGGTTAACTATAAGTGTATATTTTCAAAGCGTTGGGTCACTGCTGAGAGGTAACATCAATAAATTATTATGAAGGAGGTGAAAAGATGTAAATGCTTGAAGAGTAATGTGTCCTGCGTCCTCTGTTTATCAGTCAGTTTCAGCATATCGATCCACGCCGATATCTGTGTAAGCAGTAGTCCGGCTAGCCATACCTCTGCAATACATTAACGCTCATTTACAACATGTGGAGGAGTTAATATTCCATTATGTCAGCAGGTGCAACGCCTCACCTGCCAGCCCAGAGGTCAGCTTCTGTCGTTTTCAATACGGGGAGGACGCACTGATTTTTTTTTACATATTCTCAAGTCTATATAATCCTCCACTGCAAATGAAGAACCAGTCTGGCCCTTTGGATCACTGGCAGCAAGTTTTTTCATCCTACAGGATTGCTCATTTGATGGATTTTACATAAATCCTGATCTGATTTGGCAAACATTTAATTTAATTTAATTTAATTGATGCTTTATTGTTACTGTGCTTTTGTGTGTGTGTGTGTAGACACTAAGCTTCAAGATTAGTATTCTAATCAACAGATATAAAAACCTACACACCCGACTCCTGCAGTCCTTCCTGTCAGGGCTAATTAGAGCCATTTTGAATCATCTGGCTGTCAGAGAAACATTCCAACCTGCCGTACTGGTGATGGAGGATGGAGAGAGGGAGGACTGTGCCTGTCGCCTGTGTGATTCCAGCACATTCCGCATTCCGCAACATCAGTGGGGGGTCCGCTTTCCCCCCCTCACCCCACCCACCCCCGCACCCACAGCACCCAGCCCCGCCCCCACCCCCAGCTCAGGTCTATCACTGCCAGCTGGGCCCCGCCACACGCCACCCACCCCGCACTCGTACCCCCCCCCCCCCGAGCTCTATCACAGCCAGCCGCCCCCAGCCCCCCGCACGGGCGTCCTCTGGGTCACTCAGCAGCCTCGCGGGAGGGCGCCAGTCAGTCAGCGTGAACTTCAGATGACATCCGTCTTCCACAACACAGCCCTGACAGCAGCCTTCCCTGTCCAGTGGGCGTGACACCCACCCCCCCCAACCCCACTACCCCCTGCCCCCCCCGGCAGTGTCTCTGCCGACACCAAACCAGCGTCGCTGGGGCTCCACGCGCTTGGCGGAAACTCGTGGCTGTTTCTGTCACATCTGCTAATGACGTGATGGGTCCATCGGGGGCTCGACGCCGATACCTGAGAGATGACTCAATTATTACACCGCGCCGGTCCAGCCCGCCATTTTCAGCCGTAATTGTAGGATGTAGAACAACTGCCGTGATTATTATTATTTTATTAATTTTTTTTTTTTTACTTTGATCCAACGCCGCGTTCGTTAAAGAAAGAGCGCTCGGTGTGTGCTCCAGTTTAGATAAAAGATTCAAACGGAATTCTTTGACCTTCTTCCATCGTCAGTCAAACGGCGTTAAGGGCTGAAGGCGTGTTTTTCTTCGAAATGGCCGTTTCATAAGTCAGCACTGCGGCAGCCGATAAGACCTTGCGTTTGATGAAAACATCAGCCGCACACGGGGACACTTGAGACGGAACAAAACAGTCTCTTTCACGAAAGAAAAGCGAAGCAACCGAGAATAAATAGTTGAGGATGAGAATTTGTTTTTTGTTGTTAATTTCTTTTCTTCTCTGCTTTGCATCAGAAACAGCCGCACTACACCTTCACTGGGGAATCAGGAGGATATGAAAAAATGTACTAGTTGTGAAATAAAGTGGGCATTGCAAGGACTCTGCCAGCATGTCCCACAGCAGTGCCCGCTGGGCAGTGCCCGCTGTGCCACCCATAAAACTCTGTGCCCTGTGTGCCCAATCCACAGGCCAACCTGTCCGATTGAAATGAAGAGCTGGGCCACCCCTTGTGAAATACCATTCAGCCAATGAATGCCAAGGGGGGAGGAGTCATGACCTCGTGGGCATTCCGAAACTACATTTCCCCAAGAAGGGTGGGGACTACGGGTTCCTACGGCACTGGCCTGCCTCGTACATTTACCTGCGTTTGTGAAACAGGCACTGCGTCGCACCCTTAAACAGGGGAGACGGAAAAAACCCAGAAAGTTCTGGAAGAGTTTTGACGTGTGCGTTTGCGTGTGATCTTATTGTCTGACACAACTCAGGCTTATTAAAAACACCGTGTGTAGATGGAAAAGAAAAATGCATCGCAATTTCCCTGGTGAAAGATGCTCTCAGCAGCTCATAAGGTGGTAAGATGGCTCAATAAAGCAGTCAATATTCTCTATTTTGTCTTCGGAGTGGCGAAACCTCCATTTATTGAACAAAGCGTTTCTGGCTGGCTGACAGCTGCTCACAGCATTAAGAGGCCCGTCATTCACAATAGTTTTAGACCGAAGTCGTGGATTTTAATCTTTGTGAGCCCCTGTCAGCCACATTGTGTATTAGCTCAAGCATCGCACATCAGTCAAAACTAAATCGTCTCTCGTTCTGAGAGAGATGAAGCTCAGCCGACTCTGAAGTCTTCGTATCAATACAGTCCCAAGCTGCCGCTAAACTTTGATCATCACTATTCCAAAACTTCACAAGGGGGGGGGGGGGGGTACTATATGTTTTTGTATGGTTCCTTAGTTCACTTTTATTTTTCAATTTCTCTTGAATAACTGATAACAAATATTTTTCCGAGGCCTACTCTACATTAGACCTACTCTACATTATAACCTCATGTCACACGCCAAGCATGACATCCCGGGGAGGGAGATGCAGCAGTGCCGGGGAACACCGCTGTCTGTCACAGAGAGAGAGAGAGAGAGAGAGCGAGAGAGCGACCGCACCCACACAAACATGAAATAAAATAAACAGACACCTTCACCCTTCCCCCTCACGGGTTCCAGGCAAAAATAATAAACTAAAACAACAAGCTAAAATAACAAAGACAAAAGAGAGTAAAACAGAGTAGCAACTTTTCAGTTCCCTGCTCTGTAGCTGACCCGCCTTCCCGGCCAGGTCCAGCTCCTCCAGCATCCCAGCTGAGGATTGCTTTCTTTTCGGTGCTCAAAATAAAACAAAACGAAAATCATAACTGTGCTGTCAGTGTTAGCTCCCGGTCTCGGCCCCAAGCTGTGGAGAGCAGCACACCTTTAAGCCCCTGGGCTGATTAGCTAATGCAGCCCAGGTGCGTGTGCTCTCTCTACCAGCCGGCGCAGCTGAGACCAATCCGCGGACCGACTGCTACACCCCATAACGTGGTTAAAGTGGCATCAGTAAAATAAATGCAAGGAAATTTTACCATTTTTGCATTCTGAACAATTTTTCATGTATTTCACAAGGAAAAGCGCTGTTGATATTGACATCTCTTTCAAAGGAAACTTGACATATGCACATAGTTGCAATATCAGAATGACAGAACCCATAACAGATAGCAAGTCATGCTGTATCAACGCATACAATGGGAGAACAAGATTAAAAACAGGTGCATTACTCAGTTATCAGATAATGGGATTAGCATGGCCAGATCAAACCGATTCTGAGGATTCTTCCAGCATGTACTGTACCATGGCAATTCAAAGCTGATTTCACAAATTTCGTGCAGGGTCAAGGAATTTTAAAAAGCAACAATTTTCTAGAATGAAACAGATAGCTACTCATATATCCAGTTTAGTAGACAGCGCTGATAAGAAAGGCACTTTGAAATGAACTCTGTTTATATCAGGAGTAATTGCATTTATTGGAACATCTGGCCATGTTTTTCTCTCTTATGAAGCATGCACGCATAGATTTTGATTTAGTTCAATGGCTGTGTCTGTCTGCAGATGACGCAGTGCACTTCACCTTATTGCTTGTATAATTATAATAATTACATTATTTTTTCTTGTGATTTGGTCATTCATTTTCCCACTTCTTAGACCAACTTTTTTTTTCTCTCAGTAACTGAATAATTGTAATTAATTTGGCATTCCGATCTACAATGTACATTAAAGAATTCTTCCAGAATTTGATCATTTATCATCATGTACAATAGCACCTTGGAGTTTTTATTGCTTTTTTGAAACTGTTTGGAAAGTAATCATTCAAAGATTAGAATTCATGAGATTTTAAAGAGTTTTTCTCTATGTCTCTTTATTTTTCCACTAAATAGTTATCAACCATTTTGAAGTGCACTCAGCGCATCCAACTATGAAAATCTTTCTAACTTCTGATTACATAAATCTCATAAATCTTAATATTGATTGATCACAAAACATAAAGCACCATTTTCGATGTGGGCTCAAAGACGTTTGCATCTCCAACACCCCCACAACACTCCACACAGGTTATGGTGTGTATTTATTTTAGTAAATAATAGCTGTTTTTTTTGTCTTCTTTGGTAGTGTTTCTCTCCTTCTTCTGAACAAGTTGAAAAGCATAAATAAGCCCTAGGACTACCCCGAGGCAAAGTGCATTCAGGTTTCTTCAAATGGATTTTTTGTCGAGTAAATTTAAGAGCAGAGACCTAAATTAGCATATGGGCAAACAATAGAGCACAAAAGAGTATGAATTATCTATAAGTCCTTGCATGAGAAAAGAATCGAGACGCTCTCATAAGACACCTTAAAAAGTGAGCTATGCAAACGAACGTGTGAGAAGTCTTACGCGCGGCGGGGGAGCAGTTTCTGATGCATATTACGGGTTTCATTAAGACAGAACTTCACGCAGAAAGCGCGGTGTTTTCTCAGAGTGATAAGAGCAGCGGTGTCCTCGGGGCAGCGGAGGGGTGTTAGGGGAGCAGCGGCGTCCTCGGGGCAGCGGAGGGGTGTTAGGGGAGCAGCCGCGTCCTCGGGGCAGCGGAGGGGTGTTAGGGGAGCAGCCGCGTCCTCGGGGCAGCGGAGGGGTGTTAGGGAGCGCCGCTCCTCGGGGCAGCGAGGGTGTTAGGAGCCGCTCTGCTCGGCGCGGTCAACCCCTCGCCACCCCCACCGGAGGCCACGCCACGGGCGGTGTTTCGGCCTCTGTCTCCGAACGGCGAACCTCCCACCCGCTCACGCCATCCCCTTCATCTGCACACTTGACCTCTGACCTCGGCACACACCAGTAAAGCCAAATTTAATTGCATCTCTGTGGCTTTTATGCGCTGTGTGAGCAGCAAATTAACTGTGGAGAAAGAAAAAATAAATAAAGAAAGAAATAAATGAGTCCATTTTTTTTCAGGATTGCACCAACTGCTAGTTCTCGCATAATGCTGCGGAGGTGGAACTTTGACTGGTAAAGAAAACCTTCGGCAAACTTATCAATTGTTTTCTAAATAAAGGCCAAAGCCTTGATTTGCGATATACCGATCTGAGAGTGAAGTGTGGCCAGCTCACGAGCAGCCCCTGCGTTTCCACGGTGCGTCGTCGTGCTTTCGCTCCGCGAGTAGCCCCTGCGTTTCCACGGTGAGCAGGGAGAAGAGATTTGATTATTGACGGGGAGGTAAACGCTTTTCCTGTCCCGATTCTTTAACCGGTTAGGATGACGACCGAAGATCTGCCTGAGAAGGACACCGGCATCTGATGTGACACCCATCCCCCCACCCCAACCCCCATACCCCCCCACCGTAATTTGGGATATCTGTTCTTCCTGATGACATTAGCCGAGCTCCTGTCTGCAGGGGCAGTGGATGACTCGGGCAGCGCATTGTCGGAAACCCCCCCGCATGGCCCTCTGGGTGATCTGCGGCACGCTGGGCGTGACAGCCCAGGGACCGCCGGAGAGGCTGCGGAACAGCGAGGGAAATGTCAGGCGCAGCGTAGCGTTCGCGCCCTGACATCGCGAAACACGCGCCACCGTGTCTGCCGCGACCTTCAGGTGTCACGGGTTCAATTCCCGTGCGACGCCTGACTGTGCCTCATCTCCCGGGAGAGGAGACGGGCGAGAACCAATACCTGCATTTCAGAGCCGGTCCAAAGCTTTCCGTACCTTCAGAATGGAGCATTCAGCGCAACTTCGGCTTCTATTCCGCCTTTAGCTTCTATTTTCGGTCGGATAATCTGTGAAATTCATTCCTGCTTAAGATCTGGTGTTTATTTCCTCTGCTGTGCCGAACGCAGTCTGCCGGGGCGATCGGCCTCACGCGCTCCCGAGGAAGGGGTGCAGCAAATAATCCCGAAAAGCCCAGGATTTACTGCCATGCCGCAGACCTGATTTATTTAACCGAGCAGCCAAAGGAGAGAATCCCGCTGAGTCAGCGGCAGACATGCTTCATTGCTTCATCTAATAGAAAGCCTGAGCTCGTCTCCTGCCAGAAAGGACTGGAGGCGTGGGCCCACTGCTCCTGCGCCTCTCATACCTTTTACAATGTTTAGCATTAGCATTTATATGCCTGCACACACATCCCGCGCATCTCCGTCTTCATATTTCATCTTCCGCCTGGAACAAGGGAATTAAAACTTTTGTGTTTGCTGTTTGTGTGCCTTACTTATTTATTTACTTACTTACTTACTTACTTGTAGTGCAGTTTCGATTAATGAAAACAAAAAAAGATTTAAATCATGAAATCATAAACCGCTACATTTATAAAGTGTTCAGTGCTAATCGAACTCTGAGTTTATAATGTCTAAATGAGTTGAAATGGGATGTACACACACACACACACACACACACACACACACTGTTAAACTGCCTGCGCAGGAAGACTCACCTACATTCACAGTCAGCTGGTAACTGGTTTTATTGACTGCTATACTCTCGTCTTGCGTTCTAACCTGGAAACTAAATTGCAAAGAGATTAGCTAGCTTCAAATTACGCTGCTTCACTGGCTATGTTTAACACAGACCCTAATATCCCCTTGTTAGTCAGATATTTAAAATAAAAAATATTTTAGTTTATGAATTTGGATAATACGTAACCATAGGAACAGCTCTGAAACAAACGTTCTGAACGAGGCAAAATTATGCATACGGTATTTGATTCAAGGATGGAAAACAATGTTTTTAGAAAGGCAATCTGAGCATGTGTATACATGTTGCAAATAACTTCAAACCACAAATTACTGCGGAAAACATTGAAGGACAAACAAATTATTTTGTAAGATAAAGGCAAACATTTCATTTTCAGAACGACGGCACTGAATGAGTTTCCCCATGTGCTTCATGATAAACATGACAGTCCCAGATTTAAAGGCCCGTCTCCAGTTGCTCTAAATGAGTCCGGACCAATGCATTCAGCAGTTGTTGACATTTGAAAAAACACGGAAATGCAATTCATTGCTTCATCTGCACAAATAGCTGCAGCTTCAGAAAGAGCACATTTCGGCTCTTCCCTTCCACCGTTAAACACAATTATTATCAATGGAACACTGAAAAACACCCGCACAAAATCAGCTTGTTTAGAATAATACAGTCAAACTGCTCATGTATTGCATGTATCGGATTATGCCCCGCCCTTCCCTCCCACAGCTCCAATCAGGAGTCCAGCTTGTTTGCCCCGCCCCCTTTGGTTAATGATAGGAGACCAACTACGTGCAGCAACAAAACAAAAAAAAAAAAAGAAAATTTGCTTGCTCCACTGTGTTGGTAGTGTTGCATATTGGTAACAGACAAAAAAAAAACTCACTGCATATCATTAAATCTGAAAATCGTGTGTTTATGCGTAACGAAGAAACAATTGACTTTATGACAGCGCTGTGAAATGGAATTAGCATATCTCCGGGAGAATATCCAGTGTTAAAATTTCAAAATGCTCCAGTTTTCCCTTCTCTTCCTCCTCTGGATAAACAGCTCCCGTCGCTGCCCGCG
Organism: Anguilla rostrata; assembly: GCF_018555375.3. NCBI lineage: Eukaryota > Metazoa > Chordata > Actinopteri > Anguilliformes > Anguillidae > Anguilla > Anguilla rostrata. Next base: position 1,395,928 of record NC_057937.1, read on the forward strand.
GCTGTTACGTTTGCTTGTTCAAATGTTTAAATTCGGTCTCTATCGAGCCCGTGGTGCGAACGATTCCGCCCAGATCTCGCCTCGAACCCGCTGCAGAGCACTAATGAGTTCGGCTTCGTGCGTGGCAGCAGATTAAAGCTTACTGACGCAGGTCCGCTTTAACGTTCAGAAAAAACGCCTTTTTTATTTATTTAGCTATTTAATTATGGGTGAATGAGGTACAAAACACCTGAGGCAAATGCTAATTCATATCATTAAGCCAGTGACCGAGGCTCATTTACCTTATTTCTCCGACATGCCAACGGTGAATTACATTTTTTTTTTCATTTGTTTTTTTTAGACAGATCATACAAGGACACAGGCCACTGCTAGGGCCAACGCAATTTCTAAGTGAGTTCTTGAGTTACAGTGCAGTTAGATATTAGAGTATGGAGAGAATAAACACGAATACCACACAGTGTGTGCCCTGAAAATATATGAGGTGACACCAGGAGCTTACAGGAGCACCTCAGCTATATGACACCCAGAGTTGTCGACCTACCAGAAAACTGAACAATCATGTGATTGCAGCCAAACACAGTTACCCCTCACAAAGCTCATCATTACCACACATACGAAAAGGTGAAAATTAAATGACAATAAGTCACACTTTCCATTGGCAAAAACTCTCTAAATACTGTCAAAAGTCAAGTAATTTAATTATTACATTTGTGTTTTCACATCGCTGTCAAGGTAAAATAAAAAAACTCTTCAGTACATGGAGTTCCTGACGCATTCGTTTATGGGCAGTTCTACAGCGAGAGCAGTTTCTCAACATGGTGTCTCGTGGGCATTAACATACACAAAACCTGTTCACCCAGGCGTTAGCGACATGAAAGCAAATGCTTTTCTTGAGGATGCTGATTCAGTTAGGATTGTGCTCGTCCTCTTTAGTTAAGAGCGGCCCCTTCAATTAGATCGCATCCTTCCATTTAAAAGCTTTTCCCTCTCAAATAAAAACCGCGTCTGACGGTTGTTGACTGCAGACCCGTCACTTCTCGGAGGCAGCAACGCGTTCCCTTCACCTTCAACCCTAAACTGTCCCGGGGGGGGGAAAAAGTGTATCTGATTTCCATCGATTTCGGAGGGAACATTAAGGCTCTTAACATTGAAATGGCTTCTTTTGAGAATAGGTAGTGAGGAAAATGGCTCGACCTTGTCTCCCTGTTGTTGATGTTGTCTGTGCGGTTGGTCGAAGCGCTTTTGGCAAATCGCTACTTTTTTTGTTGTTGTTTTTTTTTGTTAGCAAAATAGCTTCTCTCGCCGTTCAGGCTGCAAAGACGTGAGCTCTGCGGTCTCCACTCGCGATGTTTAGGGGCAGATGAGGTCATCGGCAGCCAGTGTTCGGCTCCTGAATAGCAGAGATGGAAGAGTGGAGAAAAACCTGCCATTATTCTTTCGCACATATTGGTGTTTGGAAAAGGACTTCGGCCTACCAAGGACTTTTTCTTTTTACAAGTTTTCCAGCAGAATCTAATTCTAGAAAAAAGCGAGAAGTTCATGTCCAACGAGAGTGCCAGTCAAATGGTTTGTGTGGAGGTGTCCCAGGATTTCAGACAGATCCTTCCATATCTGTTTTTTATCAGGCCGTCAGGCAGATGCATTACCTCCAGTCCACCTCTGATAAGGAAACCAATAACATCCATCTGAGGACATCTCAGATCTGAGGTAAAGATTCATATGAAGATTTGATTTTGGAGTTTCATATATCTATTGCAGGGCTTGGGGGAGTGGGATGTCACTGTTCCCTTGCTGTATATCGGGAGTGCAGGCATTGTTGCTGTCGTGTTAATTTATGCAAATCTGTTGCCCCATGTTATTTACAACCCACAACTGAACAATTATTTGGATTTGAACGTCTCTCTCTCTTCACTTGAAAAGTCTTCAGATTTAGTCCCTCTGGATTGGAAGAGATCGCATTACCACAGAGAGTTCAAAATGGCGGTCCTCAACCAGCAAATCTACACAGGTGAGTATTGTGGTGTGCGGGGATGGTCCAGAAGAACTTGAGGCTTTGAACCCCACCTCCCTTCTGCACCAAGAAAAATATTATTAAAATATATAAATAGTTCAGATATTATATTAATAACATTGTGTGCAAGTAACCCTCACCCAACCCACGCTTTCCAGAGAGTAATCCTGATCCCCTGTTTTGCATGGCAGAGTACTGCACAGTCCCCAGGAGTCTGCATGAAAGCTGTGCTTATTTTTCTAAAAGAAAAAGATAAACGAAAAACCATCATTTTTATTTTTAGTATTGCTCATTATTTGTGGCAGGTGTTCTTACCCCAGGTGAATTACCCGAGTCTGAATCTGGCTTCCCCCCACGCCCGCCCACCCCCCGCTCCGGGTCCCACGGCAGAGAGACGGAGACAGCCTCTGAAGATGGCGGCTTAAATCTGCTCATCCTATTAAGAGCTTGAAGGCGCGGCGTATAGCTCAATCCCCGTCGTCTCCTCTGAGAACGAAACCTTCCAGGGAACGCTCTGCTGGGACCGTCTAGAGCCAACGCGCCCCCCTCCCTCCCCGCCCCTCCCCCGTCCAAACAGGGAGCCAAGACCACAGAAACTAGCAGCGCGAACGTGTGGGAAATGTCCCTTTCAACTGCCGACTGGAGAATGTCTTACAACATTTAAACATGCGTGATGGAGTGTTTTTACTACCTCTGTATCGCTGTCGTAGTATTTGGTCCTATTTTATTGTACTGTGAACATTAGCTTTCCATTATAAAAAAAACAAATTATAGTAAGCCAGGTATTGTAGAGGCTAGGTGAAGTGGTTCTTCTTGCAGGAGACTAGGAGGGTTTTTTCAGAGGTATTTGAATGCAATGCCCTTCGCGAGAGTGCTCTACTCTTTACACTACCTGTGACAGAAGAGAAAACATTGCGTCAAGCGGTTAGTGGCTTAACTGACAATCTGACTGGAAACTGTTGCCTAGAAACTACAGTTTTATGCCGGAACAATTTATTGGACCCATTAAATATATTTTCTTCTGAAAAGAAAATTGCCAAACAATGAATAAACGCTACAAAGGATGTGCTGTAGTAATAATAATAAATAATAATAATATTAATCATCTATCTGTCGATCAAACAGGTATATATGTGTTCATTAATCACCTGGTCTGTGAAGCACAGTCGTGCTGTTTAGTTACTATTGGAGATCAGGTCAGGGGCCGGTATCAGGAAGTAGGATTTCTGAGTTAGCTGGATAACTACGCAGAGTAAAACCTGGAACTGCACTTTTTGCTTCAGTCCATGTCCCAGATTGGGGGGGGTTCCGGGTTTTACTCAGCGCAGTTACCCAGGTAACTGAGTCAAAATCTTGCTTCCTGATACTGGGCCCAGTTTTTACCTCACTCTCCTCTTATACACCGTAGTGTTTATAATTAAGTTCAACGGCATGTGCAGATAAACTTTCTTACGGCTTCACAGTTTTCCAACGGTGCAACATATACCTGATGCCTTAGCTTCCCTCGAGAAGGGAACAGGTGCTGTGAGTCGTGTAATTACTGATGTTTAATGACCTCATCTGCCTAAACAAATGTCACCCACAGCACAGGTGATTGCACTGCTGTGGGATTAAAATGGAGGACACCCGTCTATTGTGTCACTAATAAAACATCAAGTCAAGATTTTAGTCTGTAATCCAATTAAGTAGTACACTTTGATCACATGGCGACTTCGCCCAGAAGCCAGTACATCTAGAAATATGATCGCATCAATTCTTGTGCGAACACTGTAATGGTCTTCTTCTTTTTTTGGCATTATATGGCTATTCACTTCAGGTATCTCTATTAGAGATGGGATCAATATAACACGTCCTTAATTATGTGGCTCAAAGTTAAGGACACACTTGGTGTTGTGGTAAGATTGCTAATCTCGGGTTGTAGAACCACCGATTTGAGGTCACTCCAAGGACTTTACAAATACGTGAAGTCAAAAAAATGAAACCAAACCCACATCGATTTACTTTGATGGCCCAAGCTTGAGTTTGGATAAAGAAAAAGTCAATAAAAAATTCATTTGGATCTCCTTCAGATGCTCTGTGATTTTACAAAGTCCAACAAGCTCCAGGTCCACACAGTCCAACGAGCTCCAGTTCCACACAGTCCAACAAGCTCCAGGTCCACACAGTCCAACGAGCTCCAGTTCCACACAGTCCAACGAGCTCCAGGTCCACACAGTCCAACCAGCTCCTGTTCCACACAGTCCAACAAGCTCCAGGTCCACACAGTCCAACGAGCTCCAGTTCCACACAGTCCAACGAGCTCCAGGTCCACACAGTCCAACCAGCTCCAGTTCCACACAGTCCAACAAGCTCCAGGTCCACACAGTCCAACGAGCTCCAGTTCCACACAGTCCAACGAGCTCCAGGTCCACACAGTCCAACCAGCTCCAGTTCCACACAGTCCAACCAGCTCCAGTTCCACACAGTCCAACGAGCTCCAGGTCCACACAGTCCAATGAGCTCCTCCACAGAATGAGTTAATAAGAGCTTTGTGTGTCGCCTTGCTCTGAATCTGAGAGGAGTGTCGTTGGAATTCTCTACGCTGAGATGCTCCAGACATCATCTGAGGGGCTGGACCAGCCATCTGTCAATCAATGAAAGTGAACAGCCGGTCCAGTCTAGGAAACACACTGGAGCAATTTTGGCCGAGTTCATTCTGGCTGGAAGATCTGTGTGTGTCAATCTCTCGCAGTGCTGATCCCACATATGGAAGTGTTTTAAGAAGTGACAGTCACTTGTTGCATTATTATTATTATTATTAGTAGTAGTAGTAGTAGTAGTATCAGGATATGGCATGAATAGATCAGTTATTAAATTGCATCATTTTTGTCATTTTCCCACCATATCTGGAGTCCATGTATTCTAGAAAACAAATAAATAAATAAATAAATAAATAAAAATTAAAGTTCTCAGCTTTGAAGATAGGAATTTTCACAATGGAAATATCTACAAGAGGTCTAGTGAAGCAGAAAATGTATGCTATGCCTGCACTTTGCAGCACATGTGCCATAAATCGTGTGGTTGGGGGGGGTGCGTGTAGATGGGCAAGGGGGAGTTGACCTTACCTGTTTTTTTTTTTTCTAAATTGATTTACCACATCTCCACCCAGATTAATCTGCTGAAACCTGTCAGACAGGACAGCTTTCATGCCATCGCCCCCGTGAGCAGCTGTGGAAAGCTCTTTAAGGTCCAGCTCTAATTAAATTCAAAGCAGATAACTATTGAATCCTTTCTACGCGCTGTGTTCCTCATTATCCTTGATAAAAGCAATTAATTACCACACCTGTGCCATGAGTCAAGTCCTGTCACTTGCCTGTGACATGTACAGGGGCCTTGACCGTTTGCGTTTTTAACTGTACCTTGTCAGTCAATGCTCTGCTCTAAATGGGTCTGCCTCCACGGCTGCATGCAGTAAGCCTGTCAATATTATGGGATGTCTGGCCTTTTGTAACTCACTAATGAGAAACGTCTGCTTAAAATAGCATGCGTATGACAGTGTTATGCATGCTTTAGAGTGACCTTACAGCAACGTTATAACCTCAGCTCTTCAGATTGCTCCATGGCTTCCCTGACCATGTTTAGATGACCTCTTTCTTTTTATTTCCTTTTGGGATAATGCTATGAGGCATAGCTGCATGAAAGTTCTCTCTAGTGGTGCTTCCTCCAGCGGCAATACAAAGTGTTGTCTGTGAGCTTATCGCTACAATATATGGGTTATAAATGGGACTTTTTCGTGATACGGCACTTTTGTGTTCCTGAAACACCGATATGTTCTGCTTTCTGTACGTAACTTCGGATAAGAGTGCCTGCTGGGTAATTCCAATGTAAAGCAACTTTACTTAAATACAGCATCTTACATTTGCTTTATTTATCCAGTGATACACCAGAATTAACCACAGCCTTCTGTCTAGGTATTTGCTACCAAAAAAACTGTATTTTTTTCTCCAGCTTCAGTGATCACAAAACCCATAATATTTTCTATTATTAATTTTAAAAAGGATGCATAATGGAACTGAATATGGGTCATAGTCAAGGCCACAGCGCGTGTCTGTGTACTGAAACCAGGTATGCAGTACAATCAACATGTTTGTAAATTGAGGTCGACCTTTTTTTTTTTGTCCAAAAAGTTACATTTAATCAGCAACAATGGATCAATCTGTGAACACGGTATTGGAATAATCAAAGAGGATTGCTACAATATGCACTGCGTTGTGTGAATGTTAAAGATTAATGCACAAGAGGTATTGTCTCCAAAAACAACCACATTTTGCACAACAAATGCGAAAAGACCACAAACAAGGGATTGTTATGTGTATATAATTAGTATTAGAGTAAACAAGGGAATATGTAGCATGTACTGCGTGTAGACAATAGGCTGGGGATAGGAGGGATTAGATCATTGGCTTCTCCTCAGAGTTCTCTGGCTTTCTCGAGGGCTCCTCTGAGATTTGATTGTTTTACCGCTGGCAGAGTCGGCGACAGCCAACATGTCTTTTGCTCTCTGTGGCCCTGAAAACATCAACAAGCCTTGAAACGAAAGTTCTCCTCGGGAGCAGGTGAAGTATGTGAAGTACGTGCACGTGAAGCGCTTGCATTCCTCGCAGCGGAAAGAATGAGTCAACAAACGTCCTACATGTTTACAAAAAGCGTGTAATTCAGACGAAGCTTTTAATGCGGGGGTACTGCTGCACATCCCCCCCACCCCCCAAAAACACCGAGCCAAATTATTTTATATAATATATATATAATATATTATAATAAATATTTTACACTTTTCTGTTTAAATCGGCCGTACGCATCCAGTCACGACACCGCCAGATCAGTCTTTATATAAAGCTCGCAATCATTTTCTGTTACCCCTTTACCTGACAGGAGAGGACAAGACATTGCAGTTTTAGTGCGAAAAAAAAAAAAATGCTTTTCTTGAACTGCTGTACACGTCATCACACATGAGCATGGGGGGGGACACTTGTCATAACTGGTCACAACTAAGTATTACAGCCTGTGGTAGATGCCATTGCACTGATACTATGTACACGGTGATCATTTTTAATAGGTATTTTGAAACGTGCTTTGCAAGATTGTCTGCATACGTTATGACAGTGATGTAAGGCTTGTCGTGAGGATGGCTAGTTATGACAAGGTGTGATGGCGTGCTTAACGTAGCATTATGTAGGCTTTATAATGTTTGGTTCAAGTAAAGTGTTACCAAACCAGCTTCTTGCTAAAATAAATCAGAAGTCTTACATGTTAAAATAAAGGAATGATAAAGAGTCATGAAAAAGCAAAGAGCGTTCTTCTCATGGGTACTGACATCAGCAGGCAAGAGGTGGTTTTTATTTTATTTTACTTTATTCAACCAGGTTGGTCAACTGCGGACCTAATTCTCTCAGTGATGACCTGGGGAATGAAAGTGGTCGGGGAATGCCAGGGGTTGTGTAACCAATCAGATGTAGAAGGTGATTGGGTGGTTGGATTGTGTAACCAATCAGATGTAGAGGGAGATTAGGTAGACGGATTGTATAACCAATCAGATGTAGAGGGAGATTAGGTAGACGGATTGTGTAACCAATCAGATGTAGAGGGAGATTAGGTGAACGGATTGTGTAACCAATCAGATGTAGGGGGAGATTAGGTAGACGGATTGTGTAACCAATCGGATGTAGAGGGAGATTAGGTAGACGGATTGTGTAACCAATCGGATGTAGAGGGAGATTAGATAGACGGATTGTGTAACCAATCAGATGTAGAGGGAGATTAGGTAGACGGATTGTGTAACCAATCAGATGTAGAGGGAGATTAGGTAGACGGATTGTGTAACCAATCAGATGTAGAGGGAGATTAGGTAGACGGATTGTGTGACCAATCAGATGTAGAGGGAGATTAGGTAGACGGATTGTGTAACCAATCAGATGTAGAGGGAGATTAGGTAGACGGATTGTGTAACCAATCAGATGTAGAGGGAGATTAGTTGGCGAGATGTGGAGAGTCAGTGGTCGAGGTCTTTAACAGTCTTTAACAGCCCCTCCCATCACTGTTCCGGGGGGCGGAGCTTCTCAATGACCAATCACCACACAGAAGAGCACAAACACAAACGTGAATGCACACACACACACATGCACAGGCACACATAAATGCATGCACACAAACACACACACACTTTCAATTTCACTTCAGTTCAACGAAAAAATGTTGCTATTCGTTAAAAAAATGCTATTGCTTAAGTCTGGGAGTGTCACAATTGTATGCATGCTTGTTCGCTTGAACAAAAAAAACATGAATTGATTCATAGTATTAACACAATAAATTTAATATTTAATGAAAAGAAATGTCTAAATATGGACGGCACTATCCATATTATATATGCAGATAGCAAATCTCCGCTCAAAAACTTTGAAGTCTGAACAATGGGTGCATTTTTCACACGCTATCTAACAGAAAAGCAAACAGCGAGGCTTCTGAAGGGTATTCTTTTTCTTCAATGCGAGTCACAAAAGTCACACACAGATGTGACGGCATCCTTCATGTTCTTCTTTTTTGTAATTGAAAAGAAGGAAGCCACACATTCTCTTTCAATTACAGCGCGTCTCTTCTGAAGGCACCAGAAGGGGTCTACAGAACGCTCTGCACAGAAAATCTCTGATAGCATCCAACAGACATCGAGCATCGAGCATGCTGCAGCTCTAGACCAATTAGCAAAAAATAAAATAAAGAAGTCTTCCTGAACAAGGAAGATTGTTCAGCTGAACGTCCACTTTAACTGGCTTTTTGTAAACTTGCAATTATATTACAGCTTTCTCTGGTGTATCATTAGTGGTTTCCTGTGCAGCACCTTTTAATTGTGAAATTATCATTTGGAAATTTAACAGATTCTCTGTGTTCTAATTGACATGCCCATGGAGCATTTTTTAAATTACATTGTTATCACTGAAATAATGAAAATGAATTAGTTTAACTGCGGTGGATTTGCAATGAAAAAAAAGAACTGGAGCTGTCTTCATTTATTTGAGTCACTAGGCCTGCTATGCAGGCTCTTAATTACCCCCCGGCTGGCCTTGACCTCGTGAATCACAGGCAGTAGTGACGTTAGCTGGCTAGCTGTCAAGCTGTCTTGTCAGTTGTGATGGTGTCACGTCACCTAGTTGCTCCCATTCATGATTTTCTAAATCATTTAGAACTTTTTACCAACACAATTCAGGAACGATGCCTTGTCTGTGTAATAATGGAAGAACTCTGGGCAAATAACCTGTGTCTGTCACATCTGAGAGTAAGGTTTCACTTTTAAAGACGTTGGCCTCACAGCAAAGCATCCCCTTCAACGAAGCATCAGGAATCAACCGTAGCTGACGTCTTTTAAAGAAAACCTTGTGACAAAGACACAGCTAAATGAAAAAGACACAGCTATGGAAAGAAGAAGTTTTTAAACTGCCAGGCGGAATGTTCTTTGTCAAGAAGCTCTAAAAAAAACTACACTCCCCACAAGGACTAGACGGGAGATTTGAGTTCTGTTTACCTGGAGTGCCAACCAACTTTATTAACAGTGTGAGGTGTGTGCGTTACATACATCTGAATAAAACCCCCCTCATGGGCTTGCAGGCATCAAAACAACCATCTTAAAAAAGAAAGGCAAAATAAGTGCCCGTCCAAAAAACAGAAGCCTCTTTTCAGGCACTGTCGTCTGTTTTATGTTTTTTTTTGCTTTTCAGGGTTGAGCTCACTTCCCTGGTGTCCCACTGAAAAGACAAACTGTAGGATGCACGCTGTGCTAAAAAACATTTGACGTTTCAGGAACTGTACTGCCACATTTCTCCCAAAAGGATTATGGGTTTGCGTTTTTGACTGTAGGAACATCGGCAGGTTACCAGGTGTTAAGAAAAACAAAGCCTTTTGAACCTTAGGAAACTTCTTTTTTTTTTTTGTTCCGTGTGCCCCATGGATGTAAATTGTCAAAATCAGTAAAATTAAAATGAACAAGACAATATTTTAGATTAGGCATGCAGTCACCCATTTTGTGAATCCAGGACATATTGTTGAGATTTTAGTTTTGCTGTGTATTTGACTAGATTGTAAATTGTAAGACTGTCAGACAGAAACTACTCAGTGATGCACCATGGGCGATACTTGTTCCTACAAACCATCTTTGCATCACGCTCAGCCCTGCTCACGTTGCAACCAGGAAGCAAGTGTACGCACACGCGTGTAGCCTACACACACGCGTGTTCACATGTAATAATTTCCAGTTCAGCATTCATGCGTGTCCTCTGACATTTAATACTTCCCAGATTTAATAAATAGTAACCGCATCAGGCAACATGCGCATTTAAGCTCTGCACCGTATCAACTGATCAGCAGGAGGAGTCCTACTAAATAACTGATTCCTCGTTCGCAGTGCTCAGGTTAATGGATTCTTGCCAGTAGTGTTTACACGAGAACTCCGTGTAGTCAAGGGGATGAATTGGTATATGGCTGCATTTGTCACCTTCAGTTACCCAAGATGTCAGTCATACTGAAATCCATTAAAAACAATTAACCAACAGCAATCTAGAGATCCTTCAGGAACACGTCCTGTGTGTTGCTTAACCGAGTGGAAATGTACTCCTGTCAACACCAAGAATGAGGGAGCCCTCTGCTTGACATACCGCTCATGTGTGTGTGAGTGTGTGTGCGCGTGTGTGTGTGTTTACCTAGGCAACAGCAGGGAAATATTCAAACAAACGCATGTCATGTTTTAACATAATTCACATCTCAGGCTGAATATTTTAATGCCAAAAGCAGACGGTCCCTGTTTCGTCATTAAAAGCGAATGTGGTCCATTCAGCTGTTAATAAGGGGATGGCATACAGTAGCATGATATCCTGATAGTGTGTAATGTCCATGGACCAAATCAACTGCTGTGGATGAATATGTGTACATGCACGCACGCAAGCACGCAGGCACACGTGCACACACACACACACATTTGTGTTTGTCCAGGATTGGTGAACAGTGCAGGATCTGATACTGTAACCTAAATTGTTCTAAAATGTATCTGTTGGACAACCATAAATTTGTGAAAAATAGGAAGAAAAAAAAAGAAATTTGTGGGGAAAAAAGGATGCAATATTCAATACTAGCCCAAGGTTTGGTGGAGAAGTGGGGGATTATTTATTTTTTGTTATTTTTTTGTCAGTTTCATTTCTTGTTGATAAACACCACAATATTGTGGCAAATAACCTTCAAGCCAAGAATCAAGGGGGCCGTGCATAAGATTCTGAAGAGCTTTAAGGTCAGCACAATTTATTACACCGCACTTTGTATGCACTCACAAAGCACCTGTTTCAAGGTGTTTTATTTTCTCATTATCTCAGAACTTAACCCATTCTTTAACCCCCGCGACCTGCTGTCCCAGAGTCTGGTGCTCCCAGTTTTAGGGCCCACAATGCACTGCTGCACGGGGAGATAAAACCCAGTTTTAATTCAGATTTTACAGCGTGGTGCGCTGTGCAAACTCTCTCCACCTCCACGCACTGCATTAGATTACCAGTGTTTCCTCAGGGGAAAGAACAGCAGATGCTGTTACAGTTTTATTTTTTTTTATTTTTTTTGGACAAAGAATGTAAGTCCAAGCACTGTGCACGAAACTAAAAATAAAGATAGGACTGTTTAAATTCGCTACTAAACGCAAAGCACATTAGATTTGGATTTCAGCTGGGACTTTGTAAAGTAAGAGAACTACCACAGCAATGGAATTATATTCTGTATGGCAGGGTACTTCCAGGTAGTCTTTGAAATGTGCTTATAGGCTCAACTGATGTATTGCCCATGTGTTTGAAATACGTAGATGCCTTCTTACAATATGCATTGCTATTATTTATTGTTTGGGTATGAGTGGGGGTATGCTAACAATCTGCAGGCCCAAACTCTCTCATACTGTCATTTACATTTTTTAATCTGGCAGCCATGCACTTACTACCTTCTCTAAACATCAATTACAGTTTGAGCCATTTGGAAATTAGTGACAGAATCCGCATTTTTTGGCATGACAACCAGGAAGGACGGCAAACTCTAACTGAAGGACACCCCTACCTTTTCAAAACAGATGTGTTAAAAACACATAACGTGTTATTTTTGAACACACATCCATTTTGTGTTACTTTAAAACCCAGTAAATCTGTCTCCCTTTGTAACACATAAATTGTAATATCTGCAATACAAAATCAGTAACTTTGACACAAAATGTGTGGAAAATAACACAAAAGTAGGAACATGGAAAGTGTGTTGGGTTTTAACGCATCTTTTTTGAGAGAGTACTCTTTCCTCACATCCAAACAGCTCGGCATGCAGTGAGCTCAGCCTCCCCGGTCCAGGATGGATTCACCAGCCGCCCGAGACCTTCGGACTTAGCATTCAGCAAGCGCTTCCGCAGGAAAAACATCAGAGTTCATCGCATACAGCTCAATTTGAGTTTAGTCGAGGAGAATATTACTCTGTGACATTATTCCCTTAAATGTAAACAAAGGGGAAGACAATTTCCTGTGCTCTTGCTCTTAGAAAATAGAGTCTGGCATTTATCAGGCGTGGGACTCTCAAGATTAGGGAGGGGGCGGGCTTTCAAGATGTAAGGACCGAGAGAACGGACCGGGAATTCTAATCAACTCCGGGGTTGCAGTTCACAGGTGTTGATTTCGCCCCTGGAATTACTGAGAGAAATTCATTTATAAGGCGCAGAGCTCTGTGCGGTGGGACTGCTCTCTGCGTGCTCTTTAAAATTGAAATGACTTTCTTTCAAATAAATATACTGGTTATGAAACAAACCCCACAGTGTATTCCCTGCATTCTAGTCCTATATGTACTGTATATATATATATATATATATATATATATATATAATTATATCCTTTATTACAGAATTTCACAATTTTATAGATGGAAGTATATTCCTACGATGGGGGTGACTGGGCTTGTGTGTAATTTTGAGGAGGGAGGAGATTTGCTCTGGTCGTTTGGCGAATGTGCACACCTGTTACGCAGATGGAAAGTGTACGCCGAGGAAGTTCCACGCGTTCCATCAAAAGTTTTGATGATTAGCCCACTTGAGACGGATCGGCAGAGTGCAATTTCGCCGGTCAGCGACGCAACGCTCTCCGACAGCATTCCGACAACATTCCGAACAGCATTCCGATGGCTTTCCGACGGCATTCCGACAGCATCGACGACAGACAGCTTCTCCCGTGCCAATCAAGGCGGTCCGGCTGCACGGCGGGCTGGAAACATATTTCTGCTCCGGGGGTCTGTGCCTGAGGCAGCGAGCGTTCTGACAGCTCCCCATCATTATCCTATTCCGAACACAACACGGCAGCGTTCGTTTATTTAGCTCTCCCTCTTCACTGGCAAATTGGGGTGCGGGAGGGGGTGCGGGTGGGAGTACTTAAAGTACAAGCTCAGAGCTGTGGATCTTCCGAAGCACATCAACCCTGCTTCTTTCAGTGTTCGTGACGCAAGCCTTCCGCATTCACCAAATGTTCCCCTTCCGTTAAGAGCCACTTGGCTTAATGAAATCAAATAAGACGAGGTGTTTTTTTGCCTCTGAAGTCGCACCTCTCAGATAAAGTTGACTTTTTAACACGGGAGAATCTGAACAGTGTAAGTGCGGTGCATTAGCTTGTGTGCGGATAGCCGTTGCTAAAATAACACTCTGGCTTTATTGCATGAGGATGGGGGGCAGTCAGCACTGCCAAAACTCGCTAATGGATTATTTGGATTATTGTAGCATGGGAAAACGCACGCCACTGTTCAGCCTGCAGCCAAAAAGCTGAATTGTGCTGGACTAAAAGGATTAAAAAGGCTTTGTTCACAGCGAAATGCAAACTTAACTTCCGAAAGCATATATACATATCTTTTTCTTTTTTTAATGCTGAAATTAAATTATAGCAGTAAGCATTAAATTTAGGAGCGTGAGACCAATCATAGCCTCCTGTATACACTGTAGGTAACGCTGGTATCTTTTGTGCTGCTGTCTTCAGATTCCTTGTGCTTCTACAATCGAAGACGACCTGGGTTAATACCTACCACAGTGGATTAGGAATTACATCCATATTGCATCCATGCCAAGCTATCGGCAGCTATGTAAAATGGCTGAGGCTTCGGCTTCTTAGTGGTGAAGCCAACAAGTGTCACTTCCTGCTTCACTGCTCAATAGCGCCACCTCTGGTCAACTGGAAACCTGCAATCTACCCGTGTTATCTATACAGTCCTCTGCAAAGCATTGCAATAAATGTTAGTTTCTCTGACATTTAATATTAACCCTGCAATTGTAAGATATTTCAAACTGAATGTCGTTGAAGTGTGTTTTCACTGAATCCTCTAAATAAGTGAAGGTGCAACGGCGGTAAATTGCTATTTGGCTTTCTATTTTTAGATAAAGATTATTCTCTAATGCAAAACGAAAAAATAAAAAAAGAATGAGGAACAGCTGTGATAATGAATTGCCGACAACTGCTTTTAAATTAAGTTTGAAATCAAACACTGCCTAATGAGCCAATTTCTCCTCAAGGAAACCTCGACAAAAAGTTTCACATTTTTATTTTTATTTTTCTCATTACTAAAAATGGCGACAGGACCGAAGTGTGCAGTATGCAGTGTTTATTGGATTTGCGGCAGAGAACCAAAAATACATTTAAAACAGTTTTTCCCTTCGCATTCTAAACGAAAATGTACGGACAAGCTTATTGCCATTATCCAAGGAAAGCTGGCAGTGCAAAACAAGCCTGGCTCCATTAGTGCAGCGAGACCAACAGCAATGGAGAGGACATCCATCCCATCTATAAAATGAGCTCCAAGCCAGGGATACTCAAATCAGGCTCTCAGTGTCAGTGGCACTGCTGGGTTTCTCTTCTGGCCGACAGTCTGTAGTCCCGTGATGTCACCGATTGGACAGGGATTACACTCACCTGGTGCGCCAGGTGTGAATGGCTCCCCGAGCTGAGGGGTGTAATGAAAATCAGCAGTGCTACGGTCCCCAGGGGCCAGATGTGAGTGTCCCATCTCTAAGGCCTCGGATGACAAATGAGCCTCGGGCGGGGAAAGCAACACAGGTTACCGAGGCGACCTCTCCCCGGTAACGGCGCCCGGCCTGAGCAAGTCCGATCCGAACCCTGGCCGTGTTTTACAGGCGGCTCTGCTGCCCACGGCCCGGCCTTCTCCCCACCTCTCCTCCACCGAAAAGGTCACGGAGGGAAGCGGAGGGAGACGGAGCGGTAGGTGGCTGGGGGGGGGGGGGTAAGGGGGGCGGTATGAGAGGGGTGGGGGGGGTGCGTTCTCCACCCTCTCTAGGAGGACAGAGAGTTTGACACAGAGAGGAGGTCCTGTGTAGTCGCCACGGCTGGCCAGCACCCCACTGTTAATTTCGGTCTTCACTGGGGGCGCATGGAGCCTGGATTCGCGGGATGGACCCCCTTATTTCTGCCTCATTATAATGAGGAGGAATGGGGGGGGGGTGATATTCATTCAGTACTTTTGCTTCAGCTACGGTCCGATACCAGCTGTATGACAACAGGTTACAAGCACACATTTTTAGATTTAAGAAAAATCATTTTTAAAGTTTTTTTTTTCCCAAATATTACCAGATAAACCCAAACTTTTTTTTATTCTCGCCATGCCGCCGATTTCAACACTGATGGCGGATACGAGAAGCGAGGGGGTTCTAGCAGCTTCTCATACGCAGCGTACCTCTGTGGAAGTGAGCACGGTGGACTTGTAGCCTTTAATGTGCAATATTGAAAGAAATAAAAGGCAGCTTTGGTGCCTCGGTAAGAACAAAAAAAGAACAAACCCTGACTGGACACATCAAGCCTTTATAAATCAGCGCTATATAAAGCCGCGGATCGCAAACTTCCTGAGACTGAGACTCACTTTATCTGTGACCACAGTTTCAGGGGACCTTGGTCTAAGGATATGTGGCTTGACATACATGTTCAGATATGGATTTTTTTTTCTCATCAGAACAGAAGTATGTACACTATGTGTGTGTGTGTGTAGTGGATGGTGTGTACACTGTGTGTGTGTGTGTGTGTGTGTGTGTGTGTGTGCAGCTCAGGTGTGGTGTTAATGCCGTGGGGGAGTGTGTGTGCAGCTCAGGTGTGGTGTTAATGCCGTGGGGGAGTGTGTGTGTGTGTGTGTGGTGGATGGTGTGTACACTGTGTGTGTGTGTGTGTGTGTGGTGGAGTGTGTGTGCAGCTCAGGTGTGGTGTTAATGCCGTGGGGGAGTGTGTGTGCAGCTCAGGTGTGGTGTTAATGCCGTGGGGGAGATTGAAAGGTTTCCATAAATGAAAATGTACTCCATTTCATTAAATGCATACGTTGTCATGTTTATCGTGGTAGTATCTAACAAAATAAAGTTAGATTTTTTTTATTTACGAGTATTATAAAGTATGTTATATTGTTTTTGTGTTAAACTGCGGACTTCTTCCTAGCTTTTTCTTGGAATTACATCATCAAGAGTAATTTCTTTAACATTTAGGAGCACTTTTTTTCATAAAGCAGTGAATTCCGTGGGTATTTATGTTATTGTCGTCAGAGAGCAAAAATAAAAAATAAATCTTATTTTATTTTTGAGTTTTTCCTTAAAGCATTGCTTCAGGTTGACGCCTGTTCTTTGCTCGTCACCTCTGTTCCTGATCCAGAAGAACCGAGCTCGTTGCGCCAGGCGAGCCTGGAGAAGTGTGATTAGATTGTGCTCACAGGTAGAGGCTCCGTTCCCACGGGCCGTGACGAACCGGGCCAATGAAATCAGTTAAAAATAAACTAAACATAAACGAAACACGGGTCACGGTGTCGCGTCTCTCATAATGACCTGTAGCAGGATTGCGTGAAATGTGCAGACTGACTTTTTTTTTTTTGTTTGTTTGTTTGTTCTGATCTTTGAGTGATGAAGTGAAATGCTATTAATTCCTTCCGGAGAAAAGTTTATTAATGCTAAACTCGAGGTGCTGCGTGACTCCCAAAGGAGGCGAGACTGGATTTATTGTTCCCAGATAAGAGCCCAAACAAGCCGGGCTGCCGCTACGCTAACACTGACTGATCGATCTGAGCTTTTATTTCTGCTCCTCTGGTGGAAACAGAGAGCGGTTTGGCGGAGACTTCGGCCAGGCGAGCGGTCGGCTCAGAGGGCCAGCGCACAGCGTGGCAGTTGGCTTTATCCAGCCTCAGAGCCAGGTGGGCAGAGCGGGAAACCCCGGGCACCTGGAGGAACATGGCCGGGCACCTGGAGGAACACCTGTCCCCGCTGCCAGCGCTCAGCCACCTCTTTCACAAGGCCGGGTCAAAGTGCGTCAAAGACAGAAGAATGAAAATCCAGAACGACAGGAGTACCCAGCGCCCGCCCTAATACACATGAATACATGCCTTATTACCCTTATTGTGGACCGTTTTACACTAGTTTGTGGACCCTCTTATCCAGAGCAACTTACGATGTTGGAGAAACATAAGTGCAAGCAATAGGGTCCTGGCTAACAACCTTTCAGGTTTCGATATAGATGTAACATCACTGAAGCACTGGAGCAAGATAACAGTTCTAACTAAAAAACCATTTCTGAGTATATAAAGATTGCGTCCATAATTCACTCTAAGAAGAAGAAAAAGACTCACGGTAGAAGTAAAACCGAAACTCTATAAAATAGCTGAATTAGCCTGACACCATCACGCGATTTTCCTACGCAGGAGTGGCAGGAACAGATGGCCAGCAGGAGCCTCTCCTTAATGAGTCCCAGAAGCGTTGTGAGGAGCGCGTTGCTACCGCGCGCGGCTGTTCAGGATGGCGAGGCTGTGCGTCCTCGACCGCTGTGCCGCTTCGCCCAAACCCTCGCGCCCCCTCGCGCCCCCTCGCACCCAGGAGCTCCGCCTCCCTCCCTCCTGCGGGCTCGACATCTGGCGCGCTGCTCAACCCACGCCGCTCCGCTCCGTTCTGCTGCTCTCCGAGCGGACCTCGCCCTCCGAACGCGCCCCACCGCGCGTCCCACGGTCCACGCGTCCGCGACCCATCGATCCGGCCGGGGGTTAAAAAGGCCGCCGATCGTGGCCCCCAGGGACGGGACCGGCGGCGATGCTCAGAACCCTCGCGGCCGAAGCGTGAAAGCAGAGGCCGAGGCGTCCGACGCGGCGAGGCGTCCGTCGCGGCAAGGCGATTGGTCGCGTCGACGGTGCCGTTTACGTGCGCATTGAACGCATCAGCAGTATTCTGAGACCTGGCACTGACCACAGCGAGCAAAACAACACAAATAAAATCTTACAATGAAGTACAGCATGTAGGAAGTATGTGTGGCATTATGAGGGATTCCATTTTCTTTTTCCTTTGTACCACATACATCCTTTCAGTTACATGCATGCAGCATGTTCTAAGAGCACATCGAACGGGTTGATAATGAATGACGCACGCATTGAAGTATAGTCTGTAAAGATGTTTGCAAATCCTACATGTTTCCATTGTAAGGATTCTTTCCTATTATCTGCTTCAAAAGCAGCACTTAAATTCCAGCAACTATAATTGAAAGAATGACCTCTCCCATCTCCTCCTTCAAGAGCCCGACCTTCTTCAAATGGTTCGACCAATCGGATGGGATTCTCTTTTGAAGGCAGATGAGAAGGCATTTCTTTTGATGGTGCATTTCTAAAGTGTTCCCGTCCTGTGTAGAACCTCGGTGTTCCTTAATGTCGCCATTGTCTGGTTAAATAAGCTGTGGGGAAACAGAACGCGCACAGGACAAAAAGACGTTTGCGTCACCGGGAACTTGGTTTTGAAATCAGGAGGACAGTCACCACATGAAACTCAGTGAAGCGCTTTTTTTTTTTTTTTTGCTCACTGGATGAATGACTTTATGATTTCATCTGTTTGCGCTCCTCTTGTTGTTAGATCACCCATGCACCTCTACGATTTAAACACAGTCTATTCGCATGTCACCACTCATTATTTTGATGTGTGCTGATTAAAGAATCTCGTTTCATTACCGCAGTAATTAAAAGAGAACCCTTGAAAATCATAATTAGCTGGAGTCCCGGTGACAGAGATTTTTTATTTTTTTTGTGACGCAAGGTGTCCCGTGTTACTGGTCACCCGTCAAAATGGCAGTTTGGAGAAGAAGAGTCACGACGTTCAAAAACAACCATTTTATTCTTCTCCTTCGGAATTTCGAATTCCGGCTACTTCGTTTACCCTAAAGATCCCTGATTTATATTAAAGACCTCTATGTAAACTACCCCCCTAAAAGGCTGTTAAAATGGCTGCATTGTTGCTCTTTCTTTCTTTTTTCTCTTTTTGGCGAAGTGGTCAGTTGGGACACAGACATCGCCTCCCTGTTGCTCGGGCCGGGCTGATTAGCCTCCCGCTCGCCGCGCGCCGCGCGCTAATGAAACAGATGTGCCGTGGGCCTGGTGGACGGGGAGAGAAGGTCACGGCGGCTGGAGCCCTGTTCGCACACCTCGCTCCTGAAAGAAGGGTGCGTGCGGCACGGGGGAGGGAGGACAGGCGCTGGCTCGGCCAGCTCTGGGACTTCCTCCCGCCGTTTCGCCGTACGTTACCGCCGCCGCCGCCGCCGAGCAGACGCACACGTAACTACTGACAAGAGACGGCCCGCTTTACCGCCATCTTTCAGGCAGAGCTACGGTGTGTCTGTGCGGACAAAAAACACAAGCACACGCACACACACACGCACACGCGCGCAAGTAGTGTGAAATGTGTCGTATGCTGCAAAGCCGGCTTCTTCCAGGGGATAAGATGTCTTGCAGTCATACTGTTTCAAGACTGAAAGGTATTAAGAAAAGACAAAACTCTGCCAGTATGGGCATAATCAGATTAATTCGGTGAAAGTTTGGAACCCGAGAGTATTTCACTTTCAAAGACTGCGGTCCCCTAAGCATTTGTAATGGAGAGTCAATCTGGAGATATTCCCCGTCCGCGCTACCTTGGCTGTGGATGTTTGTTGTGCAAGCAGCCCGATTAACTGAATGACAACAGTGCCCCCTGCAGGCGATGGGGGGGAAAGCAATCTCGATTCGTTTTCAAATGCCTGGGCGTTGGCTGCAGTTTTAAAGGCTGCACTAGAACCAAGAACACACACACACACACACACACACACGTGAAAAAGCAGGGTGTGAGTTAATGTAATAATGTGACAATGTGATTAACAGTGGTGTGTTTTTAAAAAGTGGTGCCTGTCGATGGCAGGGCAGGGGAGAGTAAAATGGAAAAGGAATTTCATTCTCCTGACTGCGCGCGTGTGTGTGCGTGTGTGTGTGCATGCAGGCACGCTTTCCTGTGTGAGTGTGTGTGTGTGTGAGTGTGTGTGTGCATGCAGGCATGCTTTCCTGTGTGTGTGTGTGTGTGTGTGCGTGTGTGCGTCTGTGCGTGCGTCTGTGCGTGCGTGTGTGTGTGTGCGTGCATGCAGGCATGCTTTCCTGTATGAGTGTGTGTGTGGGAGTGTGTGTGTGTGTCTGTGCGAGTGTGCATGCATGCGAGCATGCTTTCCTGCATGAATGTGCCTGTGAGTGTGTGTGCGTCTGTGTGCGTGCATGTGTGTGTGTGTGTGTGCGTGCATGCAGGCATGCTTTCCTGTGTGAGTGTGTGTGTGTGAGTGTGTGTGTGTGCGCATGCAGGCATGCTTTCCTGTATGAATGTGTTTGTGAGTGAGTGAGCTCATTCATGCACAGGCGTGTTGAATGCAAGCCGAAGCCCAGATTTTTTTCTCTTTTTTGGTTTTCCTCTTTGCTCCGAAGCCATCGGTCACATTAAGAGCTATCTGTTTCTGCCAGAGCGGCTCGGTGATAAAGACCATTATTACTCTGTACAATGATGCTACTCTCCCCTGATTTACCATGCCTGAGCAATGCCACCAGTGCCGGACAAGAGCACAAAAGAAAGAACAACAGAGTAACAGGAAAACATTGGGATTTTAAGGGATTCAGTCTTGCCCTTTATTTCTCCCCCCCCCCCAACCAACCCACCCGCCCACACGCAGTGTACTGTAGAAGAGCTGGCACGGCCCAGCAGGGCCTCCCATAGTCCCCCCTCAATCGCCGATTTGCTTTCATTTGCAATCTGGACAGGCTTGCAGGCTGTGTTCATGCATCGCTGCAAAGCCTCAAGCCCCAGCAATGCTGCAGTGGCCAGAGCTTCAATTAGTCAGGGGACCGCCTCTGAGAATAATCCTGCGCTCTTCTGCAAGCTTCGCTGGGGTGTGGCGGAATGACACCGTACACTCCGAGGGGGGGGGGGTGCGGGGGGGGCCGCGTGGATGTTGTGGCCAAACCGCAAAACGGGCATTTGGACTCTGGTGTTTGTGAAGCGCAGCGAGAGGGAGGTCTGAGAGTTGAAACTGGCGACCAAAAGCCACTCCACAAAAACTCCGTGGCTCGTAGCTGAGAAACGTCCGGCTGGCGTCTGCTTTCCTCGTTCATAATTACACGGCTCAAACTCGAAAAGAAAAACAGTTTCAAAAAGTCTGCCTTCTGAGAACGTCATTGTTAACGCGGGCCGATATTTTTCCTTGTATTTGCGACTGTCATTTATTTGGCCTGATGGGAGAAATGTTTTGTCAAACCCGCTGATGTCCTGCATTATTCAGGCACGGCAATACAGGCCAGTCTAAACACGGTGGAACGCTATTAACTGATTTATTTTAGCATGGGAACAGGAAGTTGTTGTTTTTTTTGTTTTGTTTTTTAAACACTTGTATAATTTATGTATATTCCCCGATTGCCTTTCCTCTTTGACTTTTTCCTCAGAATCTTCCCAGTAATGAGGAAGCAAACGACAAGTAAAAGCACACAGAGGGATCAAAACCGACGCAGACATTTTCCTTTTGTCACGTCAACTCCTTTTTTTTAAAGTTCAGCTGACTTCAAACAATGTTTTAGCGTTGTTATGTCAGGAATCAAACGGGAGTGTAGCTGTGTTATTCAGTGCGCTGCAGTGAGCCCGTGTATTTCATCAGTCATCGTTTAAAACACGTATTGACTTTTCCCCCTGAAAACCTAATATAAAAGCTTCACTTAGAGACGCCTGCTAACAGAATGGCTTTGGGCTGATCACCGGTTTTTTTGTGTTTTTTTTTTTTAAGTTCGTTTACAGGAGACAGACCCCACAGTAGGTGTTCTTTAAATATTTTTGCGTTAAGATTTTGCATTGCACATGCAGTGAGTCTAAGTCTAAGGGAAGTCCAGATGTTTGGATGTGCTTACTCCTCTTCCTGTCTCCATCTGGCCTCAGCCCAGTGTACGCTCATTAATATTAACAAGCTGAAGAAGATTGGCACTATTCCACTGGCCCCAAGGGTAACCCTAATAGCTGGACTGGACTTATTCGTGTAGCCTGGGGCTTTGTATGGACATACTCATAGCGTTGGCTAACACTCTGGTTAATGTACCCACAGAGTTGGCTAATACTCTGGTTAACATACCCACAGTGTTGGCTAATACTCTGGTTAACACACTGCAGGATGCACTATGAGCAGGCTTTTATGTTACATTAGGCTTGGCAAGTCCCTGCATTTACGGTTTAAAAAACATTTTAGCCTTTCAGACAAAAGTATTTTAAGAACGATCTCTGCCTGTATATGTCTATATATAAAACAGGCAGTCATAAATGTATGTATAGACTGCTGTTGATGTGTACTTGTATAAGCTACTTAAAATATCAGGGGTTAAAAAAATGAATAAATTCTTAAAAATAGAAGGACCACAGTTTCTCTTGTATAGATATGCATAGATATGCAGCTTAGCCATCTCAGTGGCTAAACGTTGCCTCCTGGCTGTGCGCTGTGATTGGGTGGTGCAGTCATTCAGGCCGCCAATGGGAAAAGGCCTTGCCTGGTGCTGGGGGGTCTGGTGCAGAGGTGCCTGGGCTCGGCTGGTCATGATCATTAACCCCCCCACCTGCCTCTGTCCCTCTGTGTTTCCCAAGGTCTCTCGCTGCTAAAGTGTGGCGGGAAGTAACTGTTATTGATTCACAATCATTTCTGCAAGAGGGAGGTCTTAGTCTTCTTTTTTTCTTTTCCCCCAAAGGAATTCAGGCCTCTCAAGGGCTAGAGAAAAGGGCAAGGCTGTTTTGCTTATAAAAACCTGCTTTTGGCATAAAAAAGCAGGCCTTCGGAAGCTCTCTCTCTCTCCCCCCCTCTCTTTCTCT
The DNA here is from genome assembly GCF_018555375.3 of Anguilla rostrata. Lineage (NCBI taxonomy): Eukaryota > Metazoa > Chordata > Actinopteri > Anguilliformes > Anguillidae > Anguilla > Anguilla rostrata. Next base: position 1,419,129 of record NC_057937.1, read on the forward strand.
CTCTCAACCTACAGAAACTAAATAATACTTATAAATGAAGTCTTATGAAAGATTGATGATGAGAACGGTTCTTAGGCTCACGATTTTTCCTAGATGACTGAATAGGATCCAGAGCAGTGCGAAGCCTGGTCTTCAGAGCTCGAAGGGTCTCTGCAGCAATTCACCAGCAACAGGGCATTACCCAACTCCCAAAGGCAACAGGGCATTACCCAACTCCCAAACGCAACAGGGCATTACCCAACTCCCAAACGCAACAGGGCATTACCCAACTCCCAAAGGCAACAGGGCATTACCCAACTCCCAAAGGCAACAGGGCATTACCCAACTCCCAAAGGCAACAGGGCATTACCCAACTCCCAAACGCAACAGGGCATTACCCAACTCCCAAACGCAACAGGGCATTACCCAACTCCCAAACGCAACAGGGCATTACCCAACTCCCAAACGCAACAGGGCATTACCCAACTCCCAAAGGCAACAGGGCATTACCCAACTCCCAAACGCAACAGGGCATTACTCAACTCCCAAACGCAACAGGGCATTACCCAACTCCCAAACGCAACAGGGCATTACCCAACTCCCAAACGCAACAGGGCATTACCCAACTCCCAAACGCAACAGGGCATTACCCAACTCCCAAAGGCACTACAGACCGCAGTTCACTGCCTTGGCGAGTATTCTGTAACTGAAGGTCTGTTTCTTTTCATAAATGTATCTCATTTTCCCAAGACTCCGATTCTTAACAAATGAGTCTGAGCTGTGGCACAGAACGCAGGGAACGCATTTTCATTGGTACAAATTTTATTTGAACATTTTATAGATTTAGTCTCCAATAATACTTTATCTGTGTAAAATGGCTGCAGCGTGCTGAGAGCTGTCCAAGAGCCCTCAAACCACTGGCAGGCCTTTCAGTTTTCATTAATTTTGTAAAACATTTATTTATTTTATATTTGTTATTTTATTTGCTGCATTTTGGTCCTTTCTTTTTTGCTTTAAATTCATTTAGTTTATTTAACTTTTTGTTTTATTTACACTTGGATTTGGGTTGATGGGCTGGGCTGATGTTGGGGTTGGGGTTGGGGTTGGGGTTGGGGTTAATATCGTTAATGCGGTTAAGCCTGTCTCCAGCTCTGTAGCATGGAGGGGCGTGGACTGTAATTCCTGTGCCACAGCTGAATGCCTCAGTAGAGCGGGGATGGACTGCAAAGGGTGGCGCCACCGCAGCATGTGTACGGCTGTGTTGCCTAGCGATCGGAGAGGCAGGGGGCTTCTTATCAGAGGCTTACAGGTTGGACTCCCGCCTGTAACACCCTTGGTTACCGTGTGTCTGTAAATACCCAGCTGAGCGAATGGAAGAGCGATGTGACCTGCTTACTGCATGGCAGGGGGAAAACTCCCAGAGCGAATGGAGGCTGGGGAAGCAGAGCGTGCGTTAGGCGTGCGTACGCCTCACGCGTGTGAAAGGGTTTTCATTTTAAACAGCAGCACGCAGGGTAATGTGCGATGATGACTGCAATGACACAGCTCAGGCCCATCCTGGCTGTGCTTCATTTGAGGGAGAGGGATCTTTGGGGGGTGAAAACAGAGAGGCGTGTGAAACCATGGTGACGCTTGGAGAGCCACTTCGAGCCCCGCAAACAGCAGCCGCATGTCAATCCACTCGGCAGACCTGGTGACACCGTCACGTGACCAAGATCAAAGGAGAGGATATTAAGGGAACTACAAATGCAAAGGGAACTACAAATGCATGCGAGAGGGGTTCTGCTCGGCCCATAGTGACCAGCTACAGTCCGCTCAGCAGGATCAGGGAGGGGTGCAGACGGCCTGAATTTCTCAGATGAGAGCCGCTCGCCATGTCACGGTCTCTGTTGCTCTTCGTCTTGCGATGGCGTTGTTTTCCTCTCCTCCTCCTCCTCCTTCTGGAACTCTCCTTCATCAGCTGAGTGAGAGGAGGAAAGGGGTACAGCGGTGCTTTGTGGGCCGTCGTCTCGACGGGCGAGCGCGGTGGGGGTTAATTGGGCCGTTGGCGAGAAGCCGCCCCCGCCGCTCTGTTTGTGTACCTGGGCACCGCGCGGGGAAGAGGCCACCGCTCAGAGGGGTCCTTAATGAGCGTGGGAGGCCGCTGCTGGTGCCGGTTTAAAAACATGTTGTGATTGAGAAGCATTACACATCCTCACAGTGTCAACACCCCCCTACTCCCTTTGCCCCCTAACAACACCCCCTTCCGCCTGCCCTCCCCTTCCGCCGCCCCCCCCCGCCCGGTCTCCTCTCAGACCCTCAGTCCTAAGTTCCTGTGATTCCCATTACATCGGCCACCATCGCTCTGAGGAGGCAGAACCACATCTAAAGCACTTTACCAGGATTTTTTTTTTTTAAAAGCGACCGGAAGATTTAATATTAAAAAAACGATGGAAGGAGTGTGGGCTGAAAATGCTTTCAGGGTGCTGGTAATGGAACGGGTTTCCTTTCAAATGAGTATCGCAGCTGCCGCTCGTTCAGAAGGCCAAGTTACGTAGGAGTTTGACAAAGCCGGCCACCTCTCCCTCCCCCCCCTCCCCACCCCTCAGCATAGCATACCTGCTGCTCCTAATGCAGTCGCTGCACCTGGGACACTGGGACTACGGGCTCACGGAGGACTGGGTTTGAAAGCCCAGACAAATATTTACGTGGCTCCTGTTTGTGTGGAGCGCGTCGGAGTCGTGTGTTTATGAGACAGTACACACCGCTGTAATCACACGATGAGGAGCTCAGACCCTAATTTCCTTCACTGCGGCTTCATCCTGCCACACTCCTGCTCCCGGAAAAGAGAAGCAGCCCAGGTGCATTCCGACTTCGTCGCGTAAGAGCGATGGAGATGAGAGATTTTAAACGAAGTTGATGGCGGGGTCCAGCGGTTCCCCCACTTCCTGTGCTGTGGAGTACTGGGCTTGTGACGACGCACGCGGGGAACACGTAAATAATTTCAGAAGTTTTACCCGAGCTTTCTTATTCTCTGTGAAAACAGAACCATTTGACTCCTAATAAACTGACCTGGCCTCGGTAATGTGTGTTTCACAGGAAACAGGAAACCCCCCCCCCAGCCCCCCACCCCCGTTCAGCCTCCTCCAGGAAATCGAGCCGCGACGAGACGACGCGGAATTTATTCCGACTCCCTTCATTACCGACCGCGCGATCGCGTGCGTTTAGGAGGTCGCGTTACCGTGGCAACGGCAGTTAGCTGCCAGAGGAGGCTGCGTTCCCCGGTCGCCGCGGCGATGTGTGCCTCCTACGGGACTGAATTAATGCAGGTGAGGGGGCCCGTGTTGGGCCTGGACCCCACGTGTTGGACTCTGCCCTCCCACCTCCCATCAAGCTTAGCCTGCCCTGGGTTAAAATTAAAAATGTAAAAATTCTAAACGGTGCATAAAGAATCATTCCTGCGCCCGCGGTTTCCCCGGAGAGGAGAGGCGTCTCTGGACCCTCGCCTAGCCGAGTCGGACGGTCCACGCCGCCCCCGTCGGAGCCACACGGCGCTCGCCCTCCCTGAAGCGCTCGCCGCCAGTCAGCCTGAGCGTGCCAGAAGCCCTGATCCGCGAGAGAGACCGCCACCGCCGGCCGGATCAGAATCAGAACAGCCCTGCTGTAGAGGGCTGCAGAATCAGAACAGCCCGGCAGAATCAGAACAGCCCTGCTGTACAGGGCTGCAGAATCAGAACAGCCCTGCTGTACAGGGCTGCAGAATCAGAACAGCCCTGCTGTACAGGGCTGCAGAATCAGAACAGCCCTGCTGCAGGGCTGCAGATCAGAACAGCCCTGCTGTACAGGGCTGCAGAATCAGAACAGCCCTGCTGTACAGGGCTGCAGAATCAGAACAGCCCTGCTGTACAGGGCTGCAGAATCAGAACAGCCCTGCTGTACAGGGCTGCAGAATCAGAACAGCCCTGCTGTACAGGGCTGCAGAATCAGAACAGCCCTGCTGTAGAGGGCTGCAGAATCAGAACAGCCCTGCTGTACAGGGCTGCAGAATCAGAACAGCCCTGCTGTACAGGGCTGCAGAATCAGAACAGCCCTGCTGTAGAGGGCTGCAGAATCAGAACAGCCCTGCTGTACAGGGCTGCAGAATCAGAACAGCCCTGCTGTACAGGGCTGCAGAATCAGAACACCGCTGAGAGGCTAGAATCAGATAAAGGGCCAGACACTGCTGTGGAGAGAGGAACCGCACAAGTGAGTATCCAGCAGTTGGTTGAATAAGTCATATATACTGTGTTTGGCTCAGATATACGTCAGCTCCAAAGATGCCCAATTTTCCACCGCTAGAATTTTCTTAAAGGCCCTCGAGTCACAGAGCGGCCACACAAAGTCAAGTAAAAAATAAATAACTTTTATTTCTTTTAAATTGGAAATGGGGGGTAATGTGGAAGTGCTGTCCGCAGGCATCCACACACCTCATGCCGTCCATACGTTATACGAGTCTCAGACTGTTAAAGCCAGATACCCTCTCAAATTTAACGACGGCCTTTTCTGAATCACTGGCCTTTCAGTGCCTCCACAAGCCGGGGCTGTGGCGATATCTACCCGGCACTGAAAATGTGTCTGCAGCAGCGAAACCACAGCCAGGATCACGCATGCGGAAGATGGGCGTGCAGAGCAGGCAGACAGAAGGCTGAGCTTTTTTTCCGGTGGGCCTTTCCTGTGATGTCACAACAGGTGTGATGTCACAGTAGGCATGTCCAACCACGGGCCTCAGAAGTCGTGTCGTCATTCCCTGCAGGTTCGTTAGCATTTTCGGACCTTTCCTGTGATGTCACAGTCCAGGAAACTCTCTTCTCTGTTACGCCATTCTCTGTTACGTAGCACCGTGGCTGTTGCTCAGATTAAAATCTACGATCTGGAGAAGCTGCGTTGAAAATACTCCAGAACCATTAGCCATGCCCACATTTCTGCTCTGTCGCGAGAGCCAGGATCCAGAATGCAAGGCAGCGGGAGAGAGAGAGAGAGCCAGTGGCTGCAGGACGGCATGTCTCTCGCCCCTCACCGGCACCGGCACCGTCTCTGGGGCCCTAGGCTCTAAAATGAAGGTAAACACAGCCTTCACAGCGCTGCCTGGAACTGGTCCCCCGGGGGGGGCGGGGAGCGCTCTCCTCTTCACCACGTCTGCCATCGCGCTGACGCGGCCCGTCGCCCGCCAGCCCCCCAGCCCGCCAGCCCCCCAGCCGGGACCCACCGGTCCCCGCACACCGTCGTTCTGCGGCAGAGCGAGAGAGAGAGAGAGAGAGAGGAGGAGGCGTGCTCGACGGCCACGCGTGCAGGCAGCGGCTGAACGTCATTCGCAGCGCGGCTGATAGGTCAGAACGCTGTCGTCACGGCGCCCGAGCCGCCAGCCCGCTCACCCCTGCCACCCACTCCCCCCCCCCCGGCTGTGGGGCTGCCACTGTGAGACTCACTGCAGCGTACGCTGGCTGTGCGTTCGCTCTCCCGCACCATGTGACCTGCAGCTGACGGATTATAGGCGGGTCCAAGGTAAGAGCGCGCACAGCCGGTGGGGAGGAGTGATTAAACACTCATTCATCACGGCACACCCTATTACCTCTGACAGGCTTCACGGGGGCACCCTACCAGCTCTAACGATCCTGCCCGCTCCCCCGGGTGCCCGCTCCACTCCCCTGGCATACGTGCTGTGGGCCATCCTGCATGTGGGCATCAGCGGTGTGAAGTTTAAAAACAGCCGTGCCGGTTGTGCCTGGTGTGCTCATGACTTGGCAGGTGTGAGCCGTCCTACACAGATAACATGTCCAGTGTAAATTCTACATTAGCAGAATACAAATGAGTCCAATAGGGACCATAAGTACTCTGTATGAGTTGATTTAACACAGACTGTGTGTGTGTGTGTGTGTGTGTGTTTGTGCGCATGTACACGCATGTCATTTTTTTATCCTAACATGACAACTCTGCACATTTTGTACTTCATAGGTAGGAACTGTGTTCTTACACAATTGTGTTTGCAGCACAGCCAGAAATGCGGTCTGTCTCCCAGAGAGTTCATACGAGCATAAATGCATGTTTACATGTGCAAAGCCATCCCCAACACCCACACACTCAGGGAGAAAGGCAGGAAAAAGCGTCTAAAAAGATACAATGCCTGTCACTGGGGTGGTACTCTATAGGTACATAAAATTGCACCCTTAGCCATGGGTTTAATAATAAATGTGTACCTTTTTCTGCTTTTAAAAGGCACTCATTAGTACCCAAAGAACATTATTGGACTTTTTCGGGGGGGCAATTAGTTCCTTAAAGTTCCTCCACAGTTCTGAGAGTGACAAATTGGGTGCCACAACCCTAACTTTTAGCCAACCAGCTTGGGGGTTCTCAATAGACTGCAGGATTTTTAGCCAATGAAAGAAAAGCCTACTTTAGCTTCCTTACAAACACAGAAAATGACATTTAAAAGTTCATCTTTTACCTAAATAGTTAAGAGTATCCAATGCAGCATCAGTCCTGGGCTTGAATATCCCAAAGCTCTGGTATCCGGTAAACTGCTCCATGTGCTGACAACTCCCTGAGGAACACCAGCTAACCCAGAGGACTTGGCCTTTAGCTCATTTTTACCCATGCTCCCTTGCTCTTCTGACAGACCCCAACCTAAGAAAAATGTCTGCAGTCTACTTTGTTAATCCCTTTTATAAGCTCAAGAACCTCAGTGAAATATATGTATTTTCCTTTTGCTAATCCTAAAACAAAAGACAAGAAATGAACAGATGTATTTTCTCTTCTCTGCATGTTTTTATTTTATTTTTTATTGTAACTTTGTTACATCTTTCTTGTATTGTGCTGCCCAGAACTGCACACATTACTCTGAGCACAGAGAGAGGCATTGTATAACATCAATATAACCTGCTATGATTTATACTCAATCCTCTCTGCCTTGTACCCCAGCATTCTGCTGCTATATTTTACTGCTAGAGCAAAAAGCCTAGATCCTGACAGGCATGTGCTTTCTTTCCTTTTTTATTTCAAGATGTGGTGTAATGTACTACAGACTAATGTACTATCCTTTTAAAGAAGATTAAAGATTCAATATGTCCTGTTTGAATAAAGAGAGGGAGGTGGGAGGAGAGAGAGAGAGAGAGAGAAACCACCTGTAATTCCTGTAAATTACCTGTAATTCCCACATTGTTCTCCTTTCACAGTATATTTTTACCTATAGTTTAGACACAGCTGTTTTAGAATCTAATGTCAGTGCCATCTAATTGACCGACAGCAGCAGATCTGTCACTACCACACACAAGCACAGTTATGCTACCACACACAAGCACAGTTACGGTACCACACACAAGCACAGTTATGGTACTTCACAGGTGCAGAAATGCGGAGCATGGTTGAGCTGGGCAGGAGGAAGAGGAGGAGATAGTGGCGGTGAAGGAGAGGGGTTGTCTTCACCGGACGTGACCGGTGAGGCGTTAGCCGGATCACCCCAAAAAGGTGGCCTTTGCCCGACTTTATCTGAAATCAAATCTTGCGCTTTGGCTTCTGGACAGCCTGCAGCCGGGTCAGACTAAATCGATACCGCCCTTCTCAGCCCGTTGTGCTACTTAACGATACGAAGAGGGCAGGAACTGATGCCATTAACGTCCCGTTTTTCTTAAATCTGTCATCTTTCGGCACGACGCGCTCCTCAGCCACTCATAACACAGCGTCAGAGAGGCACAGCCTCCTCAGCCACTCATAACACAGCGTCGGAGAGGCACAGCCTCCTCAGCCACTCATAACACAGCGTCGGAGAGCGGACCGGAGGAGAGGTCCTCAGCCCACGCCGCGGTGCTGGCGTTCCCCTAAAAGCCTCCCAGTCAAGCTCTTAGCCCAGCTAATTCAGAGAGGAGTACAGGGTGATGCTAATGATTACCACGTAAAAGAAACAGTAAAACCGTATGCATTATTATTATTATTATTATTATTATTATTATTATTACTACATAAATGTCATACATACAGTATACATCATAAATGGCAGGCAATATTACTGGTTCAATGAAAAGGAGATTTAAAAAAACAACCGAGTTATATTTTCCTGAGAGCACAGCCAAAAAAAAATGTATGAAAATAACTTTATTAATCACTAATGTTATTTTTCATATGATAAGCTAGCAAAACAGGCACTCTGTTTCCCATTCATTTTCTGCCCATTGTACATCTGCAAACAGTAATGCACCAGCCCTCTAAATGAATGCTGCAGTTGCATTAGTGAAGCAGTTTGTTTTATATGTATTATACTGTAATACAAATGGATCCAGCTCCGATTTGCCAATTAGCAGGCTAGCATTGTAGCCATGTTTGTTCTTTTTTGCTTATTGCCAAGTTGTTACATTTCCAAATCTCCTATCTGAGGAGGAAGGCGCTGATATTTCGTCATTTCTGTTTCATCTAGTTCAATAATCACTTCTGAGCAACTCAGCTGGTTACGATGCTCACTGTTAAGTCTTGGCAGATACTCAGCAGGTTCAGGCTTTTATATACATTCTTACTTTACCATGGCCAGAGGTCAGCTGTAGCAAATGTGGATAAAAGCGTCTGCCAAATAAACGTAATGTAACGAAACGCGATGTAGTGTAAATGGCTTCGTCCAATCACGGGTCGACATTGGCCAGGGTCCCTTGCCTTAGTGGTATCGGCCCTTTCCTCCAATCAGCACAAGCCTCTCCCGTTGCATAACGTTAATCCGAGTAATCCGATTGGCCCTTTTCAGCTGCAGCGCTTCCTGTCTCGGATACACCGTGGGGGCGGCGCAGTTTTGACTGAGCACATGCAGGCAATTTCAATTTGGGAAGAAACTGGAAAAAAAAAAAAAAAAAAAAGGGGAAAAGCTGGCTCGTTAGCAATTTAGCAGCCTGGGCTTCGGATGAGTGTGTTTTCAAGTTAATGAAGGTTAAGCTGCCTGACAACACTGACTGGCTCATTAGCTCACAAACTCGTCAGCGTTCCTCCTAGCATGCAAGGACTTCTGTGGCTGTGATTGGATGACAAAAAAAAATGTGGCAGCCGTCTCTGGGGGTCCCCACGGTTCCTCCTGCAGCTGATGTAGTTTAGGCTGGTTACTGGGAGTGTGCAGTGCAGAACTTTTGTGTTTATGACTACGTCCTAACAACAAGGGTCGATCCGTGTCAGGATTTTGCGCCAGCTTCTGCTCTTAATGACTTAATTAGCTCAATCAAGTTTTGATCTGGCATTTGAATAAGCACAGGCTACAGCTGCAGACAGCGAGGGAATCGTAAAGGTTTTTACTGCGCTCAGGCACGGGAGTGAACTAGTGTAGTTTATAGAGCTGTCAGAAAGGGAAAAAAACAAAAGGTAATTGGTTGGAACAAATACCAGTACACAAACCAGACCTTCTGGGCCAGAGTTGTGCACCTCTGCCCTACAATGATGAGGCATCCTAATTGAATTTCTTTTCTCTGCTCCATATTAAAAGCACAAAAATATTGCACATTCACTATGCATGTTGTTTTCTATTTTAACTTTTGCACAGATAAGCAGTGTTATGCTAAAAAGTTGACATGGAGTAATACGAGAAATACGATGTTTGCCATCATTATTTCTGCTCTAGAAGGATGGGAAGTGTGTCATGCACCAGACAGGCAGGGAAATTGCACAGTTCCCTTCGTAAGGAGCCCACGGTATTCTGCTCACTGGGTAATGGAACAGCTGAAATATGACGGCGGATGGAAGGAGCTCCCGGACCATTGAGCCGCTCGCTCACAGTGCCCGTGATAAGCCTCGCTCCGTGTTTGCTCTGCTGCAGTATGAGCGAGCCTTTTCACCGGGCGAACACAAGGCCGGCAGGCCTTACGGTGTTCTTTATCTTTTTATATGTGTCGCTCAACGACTAGAGTATTTCCGAGTGGATGAGGGCCTTTCCAGCGATGGAAACAGCTGATTTTCATCGTCGCTTTTTAAATAAATAAAAAATCTGTCATCTTTGGTCGTGCCCCAAAAACCTCAATGGATTTTCCTGGACCAGGTATCCAGTGGTAACTGTAATTGTTAATTTTTAGTGGCAAGCAATTTGCGTTCTTGCTTTAAGACCCTTTGAGTTAAAAATGGAAGTGCCTTGATTTAAGGATTTCAATAACTTTTTATGAAAAGCAGTCTGCATTTTTTATTATGACGATTCATGAGTTTAATGTAGACTCTGATAAGGAGTTCCTCTCCAATTATCGTTTCTGTTCACCTGTGGTGAGGCATTAGTGTTAATACAGCATTTAAAAACGCAAAGAATTTAATTGTGAAATCCCTGATATCTTTTAAAAGACACACGCCAGTGTGACACCCCTGGGAGGGAGATGCAGCAGTTCAGGGAAACACCGCTGTCTGTCGCATGGAGAGAGAGAGAGCGCACCCACACAAACACAAAATAAAATAAACGCCATCTTCACCCTTCCCCCTCACGGGTTCCAGGCAAAAACAACAAACTAAAATAACAAACTAAAATAATGAAGACAAAAGAAAGTAAAACAGAGCGACAACTGTTTCAGTTCCCCGCTCAGTAGCAGACCAGCTCCTCCGACTTTTCAGTGGGGGTTTGCATTTCTCTGTCTTTTTAAAAGAAACAAAACTGAAATTGAAGGAAAATCAAATAACAAAACTCTCTCTCTCAGTGTTAGCTCCCGGTCTCGGCCCCAAGCTGTGGAGAGCAGCACACCTTTAAGCACCTGGGCTGATTAGCTAACGCAGCCCAGGTGCGTGTGCTCTCTCCACCAGCCGGCGCAGCTGAGACCAATCCGCCTCTCTGGCGGACCGAATGCCACAAGAACATAAGCCTGTTTTTAAAATCTTTGTTAAGATACAGTTCATATGTTAAATGTGGAAAAACGACACAATTATATTTAGAAAAGTCAACTGAAATGGTCATGAGATAGTACTAAAAAAGGAATCCTGCTGGTAAAGAGGCCCACGGCGGGATGAGCAGATCTGAGGAGCGGCTGACCTATGAAGCGGTGTTTTGTCGTGTCGCGTTCCCCCCAGAGGCCCCCGCGTCCCGTGGGGCACTTTGAGGGAAAGAAGAGGAAGATGTGCGTCACAGGTTCAGTCCCCTGAGGCCCGTCTCCCCAGTGCCCCCGACACCAGCGCCACCCCCCCCCCCCCCACGCTCGTAAGCTGCACTTACACCCTGTTACCACACAAGCTCATCTTCTGTTGCATTATAATCCCGTCCCCCCGCAGGTTTCCCCAGCACCACATTCCCAAAGAATCGTTAAAAAAAAAAGGTCACGCGCAGGATTTTTATATTATTCCGTCTTCCAATAAAGAGGGGACCCCGCTCAGCCCTGCGCCCGTTTCTTCTGACTCTTTCACCGTCCCAGCGCTCCGGGTTCTCTTCGAAGCGCAGAACCCGAGCAGAACCCGGGCAGAACCCGAGCAGAACCCGAGCAGAACCCGAGCAGAACCCGGGCCTTCCTCCCGGTCGTGCTGAATACGCATCACCCGCCGGCGACCGTCGGAGAAACCGCGCCACGCCGTCTCTGTCCCGCCGCGGGGAAACACACGGCCCCCGCGCCCCTCGCTTTCCCCAAACGAAGAACCGGAGGGAGCGTGGAGCCTGCGGGCCTACAGACGACGGAGGCGTCGCCTCGTTTCTATTCAGCGCTCAGGTCAATGCGGGTCGCGCAACCTTGAAACTAATTATATTCACACTCTGCGCTCTCGCCTTCAATTTTTCTAATATTTCAGTTCGCCGAAAGACATTCAACTAAAAAGCATTCACAGCTCAGAGGACCGACTGCAATTCAGTACAGAAAGCAGGGCCTCGCTGTGGAAAGAGAACTGCAACAAAGTACTGAAAGGACAAGAATTTTCTTCAAAATATATTCATTTTGGTAAATGGACTGCATTTATATAGCGCTTTTATCCAAAGCGCTTTACAATTGATGCCTCTCATTCGCCAGGGCAGTTAGGGGTTAGGGGTTAGGTGTCTTGCTCAAGGACACTTCGACACGCCCAGGGCGGGGTTTGAACTGGCAACCCTCCGACTGCCAGACAATCGGTCTTACCTCCTGAGCTATGTCGCCCCTAGTCCTTTTTCTTCATTATGTATGCGTTATTACTTAAGACACATTCAGCTAGAGCAAAATAGATGTTTTGGCATTCAAAACAAAAAGAAAAAACATCAGTAAAGAAGTGAAAAGGCTTTCCTTACTTTTCCTTCTGAAATGAAATTGCAGAGTACAAACTAAAGGAATAGCCAGATTCATTCTTCTGGGTCTACATGAGAAATGGTTGCAGTCAAACCAGATTTCACATAAAAATCTGATTTCTATTTCATTTCTGTTTCTTTAAATCAATAGAGTATTTTTATTTATTTATTTTTTTTGAAAAACGAATCCCGGACCCAGCTCCAGAGAGAACAGGATTGGAACTGTTAAATCATTCACATTTTTTAATGTTTTTTTTTATTTGGGGGTCTAATATGGTTACTGTTTACAAAAAGTCCAAAGTACACTTCGATAGGAGCCCAGATGAATAATTCAAACAGCAGATCTCACAATCATCTACATTTTTGAACCACCATACTGTGATTAGATCACATCTCCAGGTGGGGTGGTGGGGGATTGCGGGTGGGGGGGGATGAGGGGGGAGGGTGACTGTGGGGGGGGGGTGACTGTGATTTTATCCGTTTCTAAGTCTGCCTTGTCTGTGGTTTATATTGAATGAAATGAGCTTGGAGGAGTGGGGTGGGGGGTGGGGGTGGTGGGTAAAAATGGCATTTATACCAATATGTGAAAACAGGAGCTCTGATATGATCAGTTTGCGGCTGCACATCATCTCAGAATCAGATTACTCCCGCGGCTTTCTCCCCCGCCACACGGCCGGGCCCAGCTTTTTCATTTCGGTAATCGCGGCCTCTGGAACTGCTCCACCGCTCCACCCGTCCACCGCTCCACCCCTCCACCGCTCCACCGCTCCACAGCGAGTGCGAAGCGCGGCAAACTCCATTACAGCCGAGCCGCCATTGTGTGCAGAAACCCGCGCGCAGGGAATGGAGGATTCTGGGAGAGAGATCAGAACACGCAGAGAATGGAGGATTCTGGGAGAGAGATCAGAACACGCAGGGAATGGAGGATTCTGGGAGAGAGATCAGAACATGCAGGGAATGGAGGATTCTGGGAGAGAGATCAGAACACGCAGGGAATGGAGGATTCTGGGAGAGAGATCAGAACACGCAGGGAATGGAGGATTCTGGGAGAGAGATCAGAACACGCAGGGAATGGAGGATTCTGGGAGAGAGATCAGAACACGCAGGGAATGGAGGATTCTGGGAGAGAGAAACCGGCACGCCTGGGGAATGGAGGATTCTGGGAGAGAGACCGGAACGCGTGCGGTGTGAAGCGAGCCACGCCTTTCTCGTCCTCACACGGGCGCCATGTCGCGCTGTGTCAGCAGGCCAGGGAAAATGTATCTACCTAATTGAGCATTTTTGAAACAAACTAAGAAAACAGCTGAAGATATTGTCTTTTAAATATTTCTTTTTTCCCATTGAACATGGTCTTTGTGGCCCCTTGCTGGTGTTCATTAGTCTTGGAAACGAGAGTAGTTCCTCATCCCCCCCACCACTGCATCAGCAATTAAGATAACCTCAGCAGGGGGGGGGGGGGGGGCATTCTGGCACAGAACTGAGCTGACCGGGGCAGGAATCTGCGTGAGGCTGTGCGCCAGCGTGATTTCTGATACATAGCGCCAAATTTAATCTGTGCTGGAAGAACGGAAAGGTCAAGTTTTAGGATGAAAAGATGTGAGATTGCTTAGAGTTTCACTGCAGCAGGTTCTGCGGCCATTTTCATTTCCGTCTAATGAAAATGAATATTTCATGTACGTGGTAAAAGTGAAAATTCTCCTTATAAAACGAGGAGGAATATTTTTCACTCTGAGGTTGGAAGCCTTTGTGTTTGATGGAGCACTTTGTTTAAAAAAAAAAAGTGATTAAATTTAATGTGTGGGTGCAGGGAGACTGATTTCTCTGATTTGAGTCAGAGAAGCCAGTTAAACAATAATAAGGGCGCCCACGCCTGTTTGAAGAAATACCAGAACATCAGCGCTATCAGAACTTTCACCTCACAGTCATCCAGATACATGTGTTTCCCTCCTGGACCTGGGACCAAAGCATTCCTTCTGATACGGGTCAGTGAAAGTGAACAAACGGGGCATAAAACAGTCTCTCTCTTTTTTTCCCCCAGAAATATGCCGAATGTTTTATGTGACTGATTCGGAAATTAAAAAAAGAAAATAAAAACCCTTTCCTCCGTTTCTTAATCCTCTCACGGTATTCCCGCTGGGCGCCATTGTTCCGGAGTGCGGTGTAAATGGGAAAGCCGAATGTTCTCTCTCTCTCTCTCTCTCTCTCTCTCTCTCCCGTGTGCACTGGAGCGCAAACACACTTTCCGCAGGTCTCCTCTGATTCGCTGGCCAGGCCCTGGGTCATCTCCAAATTGATATTCCAGTTGACACAAGCGGTCCCCCAACACACGCACATACATACACACACACTCACACACACACACACAAACGATCCCCCAACACACACAGAGACGCACTTGATCCTGGGAGGATAATGTTCAGTGTTCCTTAATGGAGAAACCACCCCAACCCCACTTTCCGCCGTGTTCCAGCCCAAGAGGCGCTAGTTCTCCACCCGCGAGGCCACGAGAAACCAACTCAGCCCGCTGTAACACGTTCAGCGGGAAACACTGAGTTTATGCAAGTTGTTACGAAGCACTGGCAAAAACAAATTATGCCTTGAGCAGGTAGTCAGTCTGCCAAAAAATAAAGCAGCTTAATAATATTGCTTAAATGCTTAAGCTGCTGAACACAGCTACTATAGAAAAATTTTGGCTCCTCCAAAATCTAAAAAGAACCAATGTCCCAACCTTTCTTTAAGCTGCTGAACACAGCCGTAAACTTTCCTCGACCCTCAGACTTATCGTTTTCATAACCCTAACCCTAAGTTGAGCCCTAAAACCTAATTGAAGCCATAGGAATCTTTGAAAACGTCTGATTAGTCATTTAAAATTCTTGGAATACAAAGTCAAGACTGTGAATTCAATAGTAGAAATGCTAAATAATACGTTTGAGGCCATAAAAAAAAAAAATTTTCCCTGAAAAAAAATATGCATATATTCTGTATCGTTGTATGGTCATAGGTACCATGCTATATAGAAAATTTTGGCTCCTCCAAAATCTAAAAAGAACCAACGTCCTAACCTTTCTTTAAGCTGCTGAACACAGCCGTAAACTTGCCTCGACCCTCAGACTTATCGTTTTCATAACCCTAACCCTAAGTTGAGCCCTAAAACCTAATTGAAGCCATAGGAATCTTTGAAAACATCTGATTAGTCATTTAAAATTGTTGAAATACAAAGTCAAGACTGTGAATTCAATAGTAGAAATGCTAAGTAATACGTTTGAGGCCATTAAAAAAAAAAATTTTCCCTGAAAAAAAATATGCATATATTCTGTATCGTTGTATGGTCATAGGTACCCATGCTACTATAGAAAAATTTTGGCTCCTCCAAAATCTAAAAAGAACCAATGTCCTAACCTTTCTTTAAGCTGCTGAACACAGCCGTAAACTTGCCTCGACCCTCAGACTTATCGTTCTCATAACCCTAACCCTAAGTTGAGCCCTAAAACCTAATTGAAGCCATAGGAATCTTTGAAAACATCAGATTAGTCATTTAAAATTCTTGAAATACAAAGTCAAGACTGTGAATTCAATAGTAGAAATGCTAAATAATACGTTTGAGGCCATAAAAAAAAAAATTTTTCCCTGAAATAAAATATGCATATATTCTGTATCGTTGTATGGTCATAGGTACCCATGCTACTATAGAAAAATTTTGGCTCCTCCAAAATCTAAAAAGAACCAATGTCCTAACCTTTCTTTAAGCTGCTGAACACAGCCGTAAACTTGCCTCGACCCTCAGACTTATCGTTTTCATAACCCTAACCCTAAGTTGAGCCCTAAAACCTAATTGAAGCCATAGGAATCTTTGAAAACATCTGATTAGTCATTTAAAATTGTTGAAATACAAAGTCAAGACTGTGAATTCAATAGTAGAAATGCTAAATAATACGTTTGAGGCCATAAAAAAAAAAATTTTCCCTGAAAAAAAATATGCATATATTCTGTATCGTTGTATGGTCATAGGTACCCATGCTACTATAGAAAAATTTTGGCTCCTCCAAAATCTAAAAAGAACCAATGTCCTAACCTTTCTTTAAGCTGCTGAACACAGCCGTAAACTTGCCTCGACCCTCAGACTTATCGTTTTCATAACCCTAACCCTAAGTTGAGCCCTAAAACCTAATTGAACCATAGGAATCTTTGAAAACATCTGATTAGTCATTTAAAATTGTTGAAATACAAAGTCAAGACTGTGAATTCAATAGTGAAATGCAAAATAAC
The DNA here is from genome assembly GCF_018555375.3 of Anguilla rostrata. Taxonomy (NCBI): domain Eukaryota; kingdom Metazoa; phylum Chordata; class Actinopteri; order Anguilliformes; family Anguillidae; genus Anguilla; species Anguilla rostrata. Next base: position 1,435,558 of record NC_057937.1, read on the forward strand.
GTTTGAGGCCATAAAAAAAATTTTCCCTGAAAAAAAATGCATATATTCTGTATCGTTTATGGTCATAGGTACCCATGCTACTATAGAAAAATTTTGGCTCCTCCAAAATCTAAAAGAACCAATGTCCTAACCTTTCTTTAAGCTGCTGAACACAGCCGTAACTTGCCTCGACCCTCAGACTTATCGTTTCATAACCCTAACCCTAAGTTGAGCCTAAACCTAATTGAAGCCATAGGAATCTTTGAAAACATCGATTAGTCATTTAAAATTTTGAAATACAAAGTAGACTGTGATTCAATAGTGAAATGCAAAAATACTTTGAGGCCATAAAAAAAAATTTCCCTGAAAAAAAATGCATATATTCTGTATCGTTGTATGTCATAGGTACCCATGCTACTATAGAAAATTTTGGCTCCTCCAAAATCTAAAAGAACCAATGTCCTAACCTTTCTTTAAGCTGCTGAACACAGCCGTAAACTTGCCTCGACCCTCAGACTTATCGTTTTCATAACCCTAACCCTAAGTTGAGCCCTAAAACCTAATTGAACCATAGGAATCTTTGGAAACATCTGATTAGTCAATTAAAATTGTTGAAATACAAAGTGAAGACTGTGAATTCAATAGTAGAAATGCAAAATAATACATTTGAGGCCATTAAAAAAAAAAAATTTCCCTGAAAAAAATATGCATATATTCTGTATCGTTTTATGGTCATAGGTACCCATGCTACTATAGAAAATTTTTGGCTCCTCCAAAATCTAAAAAGAACCAATGTCCTAACCTTTCTTTAAGCTGCTGAACACAGCCGTAAACTTGCCTCGACCCTCAGACTTATCGTTTTCATAACCCTAACCCTAAGTTGAGCCCTAAAACCTAATTGAAGCCATAGGAATCTTTGAAAACATCTGATTAGTCATTTAAAATTGTTGAAATACAAAGTAAAGACTGTGAATTCAATAGTGGAAATGCAAAATAATACGTTTGAGGCCATAAAAAAAAAAATTTCCCTGAAAAAAAATAGCATATATCTGTATCGTTTTATGGTCATAGGTACCCATGCTACTATAGAAAAATTTTGGCTCCTCCAAATTCTAAAAAGAACCAATGTCCTAACCTTTCTTTAAGCTGCTGAACACAGCCGTAAACTTGCCTCGACCCTCAGACTTATCGTTTTCATAACCCTAACCCTAAGTTGAGCCCTAAAACCTAATTGAAGCCATAGGAATCTTTGAAAACATCTGATTAGTCATTTAAAATTGTTGAAATACAAAGTAAGACTGTGATTCAATAGTAGAAATGCAAAATAATACGTTTGAGGCATAAAAAAAAAAAAATTTCCCTGAAAAAAAATATGCATATATTCTTATCGTTTATGGTCATAGGTACCCATGCTACTATAGAAAATTTTGGCTCCTCCAAAATCTAAAAAGAACCAATGTCCTAACCTTTCTTTAAGCTGCTGAACACAGCCGTAAACTTGCCTCGACCCTCAGACTTATCGTTTTCATAACCCTAACCCTAAGTTGAGCCCTAAAACCTAATTGAAAGCCATAGGAATCTTTGAAAACATCTGATTAGTCATTTAAATTGTTGAATACAAAGTAAGACTGTGAATTCATAGTAGAAATGCAAAATAATCGTTGAGGCCATAAAAAAAAAATTCCTGAAAAAAAAATGCATATATTCTTAGTTTATGGTCATAGGTACCCATGCTACTATAAAAATTTTGGCTCCTCCAAAATCAAAAAGAACCAATGTCCTAACCTTTCTTTAAGCTGCTGAACACAGCCGTAAACTTGCCTCGACCTCAGACTTATCGTTTCATAACCCTAACCCTAAGTTGAGCCCTAAAACCTAATTGAACCATAGGAATCTTTGAAAACATCTGATAGTCATTTAAAATTGTTGAAATACAAAGTAAGACTGTGAATCAATAGTAGAAATGCAATAATACTTGAGGCATAAAAAAAAATTTCCCTGAAAAAAAAAGCATATCTTGTAGTTTATGGTCATAGGTACCCATGCTACTATAGAAAATTTTGGCTCCTCCAAAATCTAAAAAGAACCAATGTCCTAACCTTCTTTAAGCTGCTGAACACAGCCGTAAACTTGCCTCGACCTCAGACTTATCGTTTTCATAACCCTAACCCTAAGTTGAGCCTAAAACCTAATTGAAACATAGGAATCTTTGAAAACATCTGATTAGTCATTTAAAATTGTTGAAATACAAAGTAAAGACTGTGAATTCAATAGTAGAAATGCAAAATAATACGTTTGAGGCAATTAAAAAAAAAAAAAATTTCCCTGAAAAAAAATATGCATATATTCTGTATCGTTGTATGGTCATAGGTACCCATGCTACTATAGAAAAATTTTGGCTCCTCCAAAATCTAAAAAGAACCAATGTCCTAACCTTTCTTTAAGCTGCTGAACACAGCCGTAAACTTGCCTCGACCCTCAGACTTATCGTTTTCATAACCCTAACCCTAAGTTGAGCCCTAAAACCTAATTGAAGCCATAGGAATCTTTGAAAACATCTGATTAGTCATTTAAAATTCTTGAAATACAAAGTCAAGACTGTGAATTCAATAGTAGAAATGCTAAATAATACGTTTGAGGCCATAAAAAAAAAAAAATTTCCCTGAAAAAAAATATGCATATATTCTGTATCGTTGTATGGTCATAGGTACCCATGCTACTATAGAAAAATTTTGGCTCCTCCAAAATCTAAAAAGAACCAATGTCCCAACCTTTCTTTAAGCTGCTGAACACAGCCGTAAACTTGCCTCGACCCTCAGACTTATCGTTTTCATAACCCTAACCCTAAGTTGAGCCCTAAAACCTAATTGAAGCCATAGGAATCTTTGAAAACATCTGATTAGTCATTTTAAATTGTTGAAATACAAAGTGAAGACTCCGCCGGCGGAGCTCGACAAGATGAAATTTACTTTCGTTTCTATTTGGATGATTAGCTCCACGTGCTGTTATCATACAGACGCAACAAAAACATTGACAGAAACCTTAGAATCGCGATTTTCCAAAGTGCCCATTGGCAAATAATATGAATTGTTTTAAATGTTCTAAATTTGATTCATTAGATCATGTATGCTTCGTTAAACTTTACTCATTACTATGTGAATTTCGCTCAGCAGGAAGTCCACCCAAATCGCATTCACATGTTAACAACATTATAATTACTCTCCATAGAAGGAGACTAAAGGAGGGGCGATGCGAGATCCATGTGAGAAATGCCAAGTCTGCGAAAGCGGGATAGAATGTCAACGTGTCACCTAATTCACTTCTTTTGAGGTGAACATTTCGTTTAATTTTGGAAAATGGTCCGTCCGGAAGCCGACACTGATGAAGAGCGGTGTCATTTCGAACAGCGAACTGATCCAGCTGAGGATCAACTTCATGCATAAGTATATTTCTTATGATCATATTGGTAAATACGTGTACTGTATTGCAACGTATCTGTGTGTTTGTAGGAATATCCAGCAATATGCGCGTTTGTAAATTCCCACACTACGAACGATTCAAACTATTGCATCTCAAAATTATAGGCTAGGCTCTCTGCGTCTGGTTGTGTTAGAAGTATCAGGTAGATTGTATGTTTTTCGATCATATTGGTAATAAATAGCCCGTGGCGTGGCTAAGATTCTAAAACTGATGTCCTCGCACAATCGATATTAGCATACTGTAAGTAAATTTGGGAAATAGCAATATAATAACCACTTAGCTAAACAGACCTAGCCTACTTCAGATTGAGGCATTGTTATTGATGCGTTGCGTGTAGTTGAGCTGGAATATCAATGTTTATTTAGTTTAGCTAATGTTGTTTCGTTGATAGCTTGCATTATTTGTAAATGTGTGCTGTATTACATTCTCTGTGTGTTTGTAGGAATCATCACTAATATGCGCGCTTGTAAATTCCCACACTACGAACGATTCTAACCATTGCTTCTCAAAATTATAGGCTACCTCTCTGTGTCTGGTTGTGTTTGTTTGGTTCTTTGTTTGTATATGATGTAACCATGTCACATTTCCTAAGTTTTGTTTTCATTAGTTAGTGGTTTGCCCCTTTTTTGTAAAGCACATTTAATTTTCACCTGTTGAACGAAATGTGCTATATAAATAAAGTTTGATTTGATGTCACATTTCCTAACAATTTTGTTTTTATCATATTTACAGAGATGCTGATCAGGAAACACGGCCTAGTTCACCACTAGCTAAGAGGCCACGCAAGCGTTGCAAGAGTACACCAGTCTCATCTCATCTTCCATGCGTATAGTTTGCTTCAATAAAGGTTCTGAAAATCAAAAGATGTCTTTGTTTCTGTCTTCTAAATGGCTCACTGAGTCTTTGTCTTAGTGGTGGGGAGGCATGCGGCCAGGTGTGAATAGCCTACTTAGCTGGCAGGTCGTCCTACCCAATGCATATTCATTACAGAAAGGCCATTTGCCCTCCCATTCTCACCTGATGTTGAAAAATAGTAGTCACAACACTCACTTTTAGCAATGTATTTTATATTTCTCATTGGATTTGCTAAAATATTTTGTCATCTTTTGATACCCAAGACCTTGATGAACACATTTCAGTGACCAAAAGTCTTATTCACAATTGTTCAGTGTGCTTTATTACAACATTCCTGTGCATGTTCAAAACTACTGTTTACAGTTTGTGTGTTTTTAGAGCAGATTACAATCCACACATGATTATGACCTACTTACTGCTGCCATATTATTGTAGCTGAGTCTGTGCTGAAAACAAAGATATGAAACACTTTGGAATCACTGTATATAAAGTTGATGAAATTTACACAAATGTCAGAGCATCGCACAATCACCAGTGTGCCTCATTTTACCCTTAGACCCCAGAGGGTTAATAATCATTACAATAAAAGACTATAATGCATATAATTCTGTATACAATACAGAAAAAAGAACTTTCAACTTTAAAAGTTAATTTAACGCATAGCAACTGAAACCAACCTCTGGGCCTATAGTATAAAGGGCCTATAGTATAAAGGTACAAAAGAATGCAAATTAAAAGGTGATTCAAGATATTGCAAACAAACTGAACATGGTCAGGCTTTTAGGGCCTATGTGTACTGTAACAAAACCGTTTTAATCGTTGTGTGCAGTGCTGCCGTATAACTTCAAGAGTCATAAATTATTGGTTAATGGTTTCTACAGTTTCAGATCATTTATATTTCCAGCTGCAATCATGCAAATCACGTCCCACTGTTCCTCCTAGTGTAGACAGTGAATAACAATGCCAAACACTTCTGATGTCATTTTAATAAATATTTCTAATCTACTCAGACATTTTTCTACTTATTTCACAACAGAAATTATTCTGGCCATTATCACTTTCACTTTGAATGTTCATTTGAAGAAGTAATGCCGGCTTTTTTTCTGCTAGCTCAAGCTAGCAGCATTTTGTTTTTGTTGTTTTTTATTGTTTCATTGCCTGAGCCTGCTGTTTTCAAAGAGGCTGTTTTTTTTTCTTTTTATGAGCGGCAACAGAAAAATATCAGACCACCGTTTCTTCCAAACCTTCTCATTCTGCAGGTGCTACAGTGAAAAGGCAGGGAAAGCTCTCTAGTGTAGACAGAGGGCTATGTTTTATAAGCTTGGGGCTTTTACCATGTAGTATGTTCTCTCCAGAGGCTAAATCATGTTATTGTAACCGGGAATCATGACCTTACTTAGCGGTGGAGTCGGGAGAAAAGCACTCTCTGGAGGATCCTCACCGCAGAACCAGCACAGAGAGGCTAGCGTGAGGCTAATATTAGCACAGAGAGGCTAGTGTGAGGCTAATATTAGCACAGAGAGGCTAGCGTGAGGCTAATATTAGCACAGAGAGGCTAGTGTGAGGCTAATATTAGCACAGAGAGGCTAGCGTGAGGCTAATATTAGCACAGAGAGGCTAGCGTGAGGCTAATATTAGCACAGAGAGGCTAATGTGAGGCTAATATTTTCCCACTAATTAGTTGTGCTCAAAACTTGTAACCACTGCACACATTATGTTTTAGAAAGCCTGACAGTTTAGACAAGGAAAACTGCACTGCATTAACACAGCCCTAGAAGAACTAGATGAAGCGATAAAAACGTTTTTTTTTTTTTTAACTGGGTAAGCAACGCAGTAAGTGGAGCTCACCACAGAAAGAAAAAGGCTGTTTACTTGAAAGCCAGCACATCTAGCGCGGAGCTCATCTGACAGAGCGTGAATGGGAGAAAATGGTCCGCAATGAAAAGTCTTTTTTATTAGGCGACCTTAGGCCTCGCGGTGTAAACACATCACACGGCAGAGCGCGTTAGCCTAGCCGCTGTGCTCTGGCTTCCTCCAGCCGCTCAGTGCCCGCGGCTGTCGGTCCTCTGGGCGTTCGCTAAATAACCGAAACCACAAGCGCAATTTCTGAGGCTAATACTCTTTTTCATGCGTAAAGCACTAATTATACGTCTCGCTGATTAGAGGTAAACAAAGCTACCCGAGAGCTGTCAACGTGTGATTTACTCTAACGCTCCTTCCGTAATAATACCCACAGAAACTTTTTCTGTGATGTATTTGGATGCCCACGGTTATACAGAGCGGTAATTTGAACGCCTGTATTAAAGGAAATTCCATTAAAAGGGCTGAAAAATCTGAATTACATCTAATAGCTGTAATTTAGCATGTATGTGTAAATGCGGCTCAATGATGGACATTTAGCATGGCTGGTATCTCTCTGAATCCATGAAAAGGCAGGTAAATCAAAAAAAGTATGATAAGTATGATGAGAAACCGTTTAAATGTGGCCACACCAAGCACACGCCACATCGCACTTCCTATCTGTGGCCACGTTCATAGATGCACAGAATTGTGGGACTTTTGGAAACAGTCCAGGGCTGAATTTCCACCCTACTGTGGGCGCCTTTTAATGAAGCGTGCCTGGTGATCCATGCTCCTCGCCTGTAACCAAAAACAACACGGGCACCCGCCCCCCAATCCCCCTCCTCCCCAACCTTCACAGGTCATAAACTCAGCACACCGAAAGGAGCCCGGCGTTACTGGGGCGGATACATCACCCCCTGCCCCCCCCCCCCCCCCGCACCGCCGTGTCCTTCTGTCCTCTCCTGGTCCACCGCCTCCCAGGGAGGGGGGGTGGGGGGAGTGGGACAGGTGTAAACTGCAATGAGTGAGGTAAACTGTGGTTGCAGGTGAGCGGACACAGAGATGTGTCGAAGGCAGGAGCATCTCCACCCCCAGCCCATGTCTGTCCACGCACACACCCCCTCCCCGCCACCCCCCCGGGAGTAGATGTCCAGCCCATGATGAATGGGCCCTGCCAGTGCCCTGTCCCCAGGTGGCCTTGAATCAATCCGCCTATCTGTTACCTGCCAGCGGCCCCGGTGATTAACGGGGACCTGCGTCACTGCAGACATCCTTATTCATTACAGGAGTCAGCTGCCACGCCATCTCTCCCTCTCTCTCTCTCTTTCTCTCTCTCTCTATCCATATCCCGCTCCCTCTCTCTCTCTCTCTCTCTCTCTCTCCATCTCCCGCTCCCTCTCTCTCTCTCCCTCTCTCTCTCTCTCTCTCTATCTCCCGCTCCCTCTCTCTCTCTCTCTCCATCTCCCTCTCTCTCTCACCCTCTCCCTCTCTCTCCCCCCGCCCGCTCGCCCGCCCGCATGCCACCCAGCACTGCGTCACCACCAACATCCTTATTCATTACAGGAGACGTCAGCCGCTACAACACTGCTCTCCCTCTCTCTCTCTCTCTCTCTCTCTCTTTCGTTCTCTCCTCTCTCTCTCCCTCTCTCACCCGCCCTCCCACCGACTCGCTCGCCCTGGCCGCCACCCTCCGCTCCCTCCTCGCCCTCCCGTGTTTCTCAGCCCTGGTGGGGGGGAGGATGAGTTGGGGGGGGGGGATCCGGCCCGTCACCAGGAAAGGGAGTGACCTTAAGTCTTCCTCAGTGTGGGGGGCATCGGAGCGCGAAAAGCGAAGGTCACTAATGAGGTGCCTGATGAGGCCTCTCTTTCAGGGACAAGCCGAAGTGCTCCACTGATGACACCATAATATCCAAACACCTTTAGGGTTTCTTTTGGGCTGTAGACTCTTCTTCACGTTGCTAAGTAACCAAAAAAATACCATTGGCTCCGAACAGATATAAGCCTCTTTTCTCACATTAAATAATATATCCTTTAGAGAAACAAACTGACACAGTGATGAAGTCATTTAGCACGCACGCACGCTTTCGCAACTGCATCTGACCGGTACGTTTGTTCTTCGCATGGTCAAATTTTCAAGAAACCTTTTTGGTTTGAAGGACATTTGTTTTTTGTTCTTCAAATTGTGAACAACTCATTCGCCCCAAACATTGAACGATTTTTTTTCAAAGCAACCTGTACTAAAGACAGACTAGGTGGCGCTGTGCTCTAAATCACCCGTTCTTTATCACCATATTTATATATTTTATATATATTTCATCATGGCGGTGGACGGAGGACGGTTTGAAAGTTTCGCTGGATGTTTTTGTCTTGCCGCAGGACCAGAGCGTCAGCGGTACGCGGGCCGCCTGCGGATAAACAAACGAGGCGCGCGAGCCAACCGAGCGCCAGCTAAAGAGCCGGGAGCCGCGGCGGGGTTGCCATGTGACCGGTTGCCATGTGACGCTCTCCTTTGATCTGTGCCCTGGAGAGACTTGGCTTGGAGGCCAGAGAGGGAAGAGCTAGCAGACCGACCCCGGCTGCTGCAGGATGGCTCTCTCTGTCACACTCTCTCTTCCTCTCTCTCTCTCTCTTTCTCCCTCTCGCTCTCTCTTTCCCTCCCTCTCTCTGCCTCTCTCTCTCTCACTCTTTCAATTTTCAATTTCAAAGTGCTTTATTGGTATGACACACATAGGTACGTGTGTTGCCAAAGCAGAGTTTATAAAGGTAACAAAGGTATCTCACTCTTTCTCTCTCTTTGTCTCTCTCTCCCTATCTATTCCTCTCTGTCACTCTCTATCTCTCTCAACTTTTCTCTCTCTGGCTCTTTGTCTCTCTCTCTCAATTCAGTTTAATTCAAAATTCTTTATTGGCATTACATTGTTCAATATATAAAAATATTACATTAAACATAAAGTACAGTACAATATGACTTGAAATGATGAACATGAAGAAGAATAGTAATGACTCTCTGTTGCATAATATCTCTCACTCACTATCTTTCGCTTTACTTTTCTTTCTTTGTCTCACTACTTTCTGTCTTGTTCTCACTCTCTTGAGTCTGACTGGCAATGGGAGGTGTTTGACATTTACCCTGCAGAAAAACTGAAAAAAAAAGGGAATCACAAAAATCATGAAGTGAGAGAGAGTTCTGATTCCCAGGTGGGGCGAAGGCATCCACAGCAGACCGGTTCAGTCCGGATTCGTCCGCGCCACCCCTGGATAAATGAGCCTAATTTCCCCCGGACAGGAAGTGTCCAGATGGTCGAGAGAAACAACGCCGTGTGCTGACTGTGGTCCCGGGTTTGATTACCAGCCCGTCCCGCCGAGCCAAGCTCAGCTCAGGTCCAGGAAGAGGATGGATGTCCAGTCCCCGAATGTCTTCCACACAGCCGGCTGCCGGGGGAAAGGGGTTCAGCGGTGACGTAGTCCTACTGCTGAATTTAAGATTCTGGAAGCCTCCGCACTACGGCCCATACTGCAAGATATTAATTAAAGAGCTTTATATGGCTGCGTACATTGTTTTGCTCATTGCCTCTACGGCCTGGTTCAGTGCCCTTTGGATAGAGCCTGCCCAGTCTAGCTCTCCCAGTCTAATGAACCTGCTCACACCAAACCACACCAGGGCAACACAGATGCCCCCCGCTCCACCCCCCACCCTTCCCCAACCCCGACCACCACACAAACCCTGCCGCCTCCCCCCCCCACCAAGTCCACAGAAACAAGGTAAGTCACATGAGGACTGAGAGGCGCAGACACAAAATTAAGAAGGTGCTTATTTACAAGTGTCTCATCCGATCCAATTAAATGATCGTTTCAGGCTAGGAAGAGTTTCCGCTTCGCAGACTCCACGCGAACGCAACGCAGCTGCCACAAGAAAATATTCATTCATTAAGCAAAATAAATAAATAAATAAATAAATAAATAAATAAATAAATAAATAAATAAACGAACGGCGGCAACACCGAGCGAGAGGAAGGAGCTTTTTTTTTTCTCGTTCCATTTTCTGGCACATTGGAGGGTACAGCCTTTGCCCTCTGATCTGCGAGGAAATAATTAAGCCCTGTGTGAGAGGTGTTGGGAGCTGACAGGGGAATATTTTTCGGGATTTATTCTTTTTCATCATCCTCTGACAGTTCACTTTTCACTTTTCAGCATCTGACTTTGGTTTGTTGGAAACGTGGGGGAAAGAAATGCAAAAGCATGCACATCCCATAATGGTCTTAGATTTTGACTAAACGCCACCGAGAAGGAACTATTCGTGTCTGAGAAAGAACTACTTATGTTTGACACACTTTTGCACTTTCGCAAAAGCCAAAGATTTGTGGCGTACACAATTCTGAACTTCTGCATCAATGCTGCAGTGAGGTGTCACGAGAAGCTGTGTGGAAGTTCTTTCCAGTAAAAGCAGGAGAAAAACTGAAAGATATCTGCAAAGAGCAGGAGTGAGTAAAAGCATAAACTGCAAGACTGTGATGTATTGTGTTCATTAACACTTTGAAGAGTAGCTTTTTTTGGAATGTGTTCTAGAACTCCCATTGCTTTCAGTGACAAGAGGTGATTGTGACATCAGCATTAGAATGTTCAGTATAAGAACATTCTAATCACGTATTTTTGTGATTTTACACCTTAAATGGTTAATTTGAAGTGAAACCAAAAACAGAAAACAAACAAACAGGTGAGGAACAGCAGGTCAGTTGACTGCAAATTTAACAAGAGCCAACAGCTTCACCTAAAACGGTTATTGGTCATAACATTTCCTTTGTTCATTTGTATTTAATTGCATATTTAATGCTTTTTTTTTTTTTTTTATGGGTGCAGCCAAAGGCAAATTTCCACAGTCATGGACAATAAAATGTGTCTAATCTAATTTAACGTAATGTAATCTAATTTTATAGATCTCTAATCCCTGACACGGAGGCCCAAGCACCCGTATGTGGAAATAAAGTTGAGCACACGTTGGCAGCTGTTGACATTCTCTGTTCCAGCGGCTCAGGATACATTTCGTCCCGTGAAAGTCGTCTGTCGTTCCGGAAGTGTCGTATTTTACGGGGCCGTAAATCAGAGAAAGGACAAAAACATCGGATGAAGAAAGAGCGGTTTAATTCAGCGGCCGCGTACGAGACGACTTCGCGTATTTACCGGGAGTGCACTTGTGCTCGGGTAAGTACATACGCTACTGCAATCCTAAAGATTAAAGTACACAGTTTACACAGTATATATATATATGACATGGAAAATGCTCAGTGCTTAACAGAATAGTGCAGGGGTACCTAATAGGTTTTAAAATATGCACATAAGTAATGTAAGCAGTACGTAAGGACCCTATCTAATTACAATGAGCAGTTAGGGCTCCCCGTATGGTGGTTATGGTATGACAGGATATACTTAGACAGTGCTCACATAGAGATATATGTAGATACACAAGCAGGGGCCCATTGCAGCATGACCCTCGTCTGTTTATGAGGCACTCAGTCCTCCTGATTTGGGCCCAGGGGGGCTAAGGCAGTAGTCTAAAGGAGATTAAATCGTCGCGGCTTTTTCATTTCCCAAACAGTTTTCAGTCCACGTTTCGTAGCGGTGTTTTTAAGTCTCTGGAGGTATCATAGAAGCAGAGACTGTGTTCAAACCAAGCCAAGGGAGTGACCAGCTAGTGACCCAGGTGAGGAACAAATTATGTGGCAGAGATCTTGTCAGTCTAACTACTGTACACTCTCATACCTCGTCCTGTGAGATTATATCCTCTGTTAACTTTTATCCTTGGATAATTGTTTCTATTTTTAAGTACACAACCCTTGATCACAACCCTTGGGCGCACATATGCTGAAAAACAAAATATAATTACACAAGAACAAAATGTTCGAGTCTTTCTGCGAGCCTGTCTGCCCCTGGAGCTGATACGATTGCGTTCATTTGTGCTGGTCTGTTATGAATATGAAACCTTTTTGTTCGACACGGGTCTCGCATTAAGACTTTCTTGTCATTCACAGAGGCTTCAAAGCGTAACGCGCGACTCCAGTCCTACACGCGTACAGAAATGCGCATAACTGGAGAACCAAGTCGCCTGTGTAAATTGAATAAATTTGAAATAATTCGGAAAGCTTGCCAGAGAAGACTTGGAAGATGAATAATAAGAATGTAGAATTGTTGTTTGAATGTTTCCAACACGGTGGCACAAATATGAATTGTTTGATTGAATGAATATGCGAGCAAGTCGCAGGCGATTAAATAAAAACGATACAGCAGCAGAACAGTGGGAGTAATTAATCCCTCAACCCGCTAGCCGGAAGGTTATTGTTCCTGCTGACATAATTACTTTTAGTAGCATAGGGGAAAACATACAAATGAGCATTCCATTGTAAAAGATTTTTTATTTATTTAATATATATATATATATATATATATATATATATTACAGCAGCTTTGCACACGCTCTTTCTCTTTCTGGAAGATGTTGAGCGAGAGTTGGCAGCAATTACACAATTATTCTAGCAGCCATTAAGACACTCTCCTTTGTCTGGTTTGGCATGCGCTGTTTCTGCACAGGCATATTAATATCCCACAGGAAGGCACGGGAGTGTTATTACCCAGAGGAGCAGTATGAGACCACATTGGAAGAGTAAACTGTAAACCAAACAAGGTGTGTGTGTGTGTGAGTGTGTGTGTGTGTGTGTGTATGCGTGAGTGTGTCCCCACCCATACTCTCAAAGGCATGTGTCCTCACTATGTAGCAAAAACCTGTGTGTGTGTGTGTGTGTGTGTAAATATATGACAAGCATAAAAAGCTCAAGACAAAGTAAATTATGTAAGTGAATTATATGAGTATTATATATGTATCCCATTGCTACTTATAATCAGCTATTCTCATTTGAGTTTTAATTCCCATTTCAATGTCTGGCTTGATAGCCAGCACATTGCTCACACAGCTTGGGGTGAGAATTCGCCAAGTGTATATTTTAGCACTACTTTTAAAACTCCTTATAACTTAAAGAGATGCATAACCAAAAACATATATTCTCTGAAATTGCTATGAACATAAATCCCAAAGTTTAATGGTCAGATGCTAGTGGAAGATATAAAAAACTATATAGCGAGGGAACAAAATTTACAAGCAAGCAATATTCATTTACAATATGGTCCAGTAATGTTCAGCGTCATATTGCTGCCAAGATTTGTCTAGTTGTAGTGCTGTACATTGTGGATAAAGTTGCCAGGGTAGTAAGTCGTCAGAGGGTTTGACATTTTATACTTTCTACCGGACTGTAAGTGTGTCATATCCCTCACTGTTATTGCTCCCAGAGATCCAGCTGGTAAAATCTACACATACTAACAGAGGGTGGGTAGGGTACCTACACAGTAAAATGTTTCAGTGTTAAGTCATGTCCACCCTCCATAACAAATTGTATTATCAAAACAGTACTTGTCAGCTACCTACCAGGTTACATTTACAGTTTTGTTTTCAAATTTGCGAGCTGTCGTTTGTCTCAGGTGCACTACAGCGTTCTCTAAAAAATCTGAATAAAAGCACAAGAGAAAAAAGAGGTAATATTAACATTGGGCTATGTGTGTGGGGACAGAAGGAGAGTGCGCAAGCACGTGTGCCCGGAGGTCAGGACACAAGCAAGGCCTTGCAAAGATCCACTCAAACACATCCCGTATTAAAAAGAGCCACATTCTTCTTCTGTGGTATGCAGCGCGGCGGGCAGAGACGCCTCACAGCTCCAGCGCGAGTAGCTCGATAGCACGATAGCACGATACCGTCTCAGAGGAAAATGGAAAGCTTTCATCACCAGGAATCCGAAAGTGCAGTCTGGAGGAAGGTCGTTAATGTGGAATAATTTAAGGAATTCCTCGGTGCGGAATTTCTTCACAGAAAGAGCTGGTGGCACTTAAAAAAGAGAGAGAGAGAGATCGGTGCGCAAAATAACTCCGCACGCCCTTCATAGCGACTGGCTGTCAGAGCACTTGCTCACATGCAGTCCAGGCCGCTCCGACATCCGCAGGTGGGACGGTGGCGTTAAAACGTACACGCCAGACGACAAAACTGAGCGTCGATACAAACCGTGGAACCGGATCATGGGAAAACGTTTACAAAAAATAAACAACAGTTGCTCCAGCAGTGAATAGTAGTTGGATTAGCAATTCATACCTTATGAATTTCAACATTTGCACAGCACTTAGTGGACCGGTGCTACTCAGCAGATAAGCCAGGCTCAATTAGTGGTCTGTGATGAATGTGTTAAATGTGCTCCAATGCTGTAAACAAGCCTTTCAGGATGGAGGGCGACCCAGCTGTGCTGAACGTTTCCAGCCCAGAAAATGTCATGGCGTCTGTGAGCCCAGAAAGTGTCATGGCGTCTGTGAGCCCAGAAAGTGTCATGGCGTCTGTGAGCCCAGAAAGTGTCATGGCGTCTGTGAGCCCAGAAAGTGTCATGGCGTCTGAGAGCCCAGAAAGTGTCATGGCGTCTGAGAGCCCAGAAAGTGTCATGGCGTCTGAGAGCCCAGAAAGTGTCATGGCCGCTGTGGTATGATGAAGCAGCCGGAGTATGCCTCCGCCACAGCCGCTGGATCTCCTGAGCGAAGCTGACAGAGGGGGCGTGGAGGTGCCTAACCTGGGCGGCACCACACGGACGTGCCTAACCTGGGGGTCCCGCGCAGAATCTTAAATCCGCTAGCGGCCTCGCAGGGGCACCTCAAGTCTGCGCTCCTCTCTCAGACCGCGCTGGCGGTGCGCTAGGCCGGAGCGGGACGGCGGACGGCGGGTCACACGGGGGGGCGGGGGGGCGGGTCACACGGGGGGGTCCAGCTTAACCGGAGCTCATACAGAGAGAAATGCTAATCAACCCCCGGGCGTTACGGACCCATTCAGGGGTCGCGAGCGTCAGACAGCGCCTGAGAGTCCAGTCCAGCGAGCGCTGCAGGGGCCGGGGAGTGTTACAGGGGGCGGGGAGCGCTGCAGGGGGCGGGGAGCGCTGCAGGGGGCGGGGAGCGTTACAGGGGGCGGGGAGCGTTACAGGGGACGGGGAGTGTTACAGGGGACGGGGAGCGCTCGGGCTGGTCATTAGGGGATAATGGGCGTGCGTGCCTCGCTTGCTCAGCAGCACAGGTGTCAAACTCCAGCCATAGTGGGGGCCCGCTGCCTGCTGGCTGTCACCAGTGGTTCACGGGAGGCGTCTGATTGGCTGAAAAAATCCGACCACGTTTTTTTTTTTTTTTTCACAAAGCCTTAATTAGCAGCTGGTTTAGACAAAACCACATACACATAATATCCTGTTTACTAACCTGAGTGACCTTTGCCACAAAGGCAGCAATAATTCACAACGTATATATTATCATGATGAAATAAAAAACGAAAAACAAATTGTCATTGGCAGAGTAGCTTCTATTCTCGTTCGGCAAAAACAGTTAGTTTGCCGTTCCAAACAACAACAGATTAATAGAAGGCTCTGGAAGGACAGAACAGAAGACTAGAAGTCCAGAGGTCACCTCACATGCTCGTTACTGCCATTTCACAGACATAATTATGCAGAGGAACTTACAACTTTTAGCATTTTATTACAAAGCCTCCATTTATACAGCTGGATATACTGTATACTGAATGCAGGTTAGCTACCTTGCTCAAGGGGACAACAGCATCCTACCCAGGATCTGAAACTGCAACCTTTAGGTTACAAGACCAGCTCCTTACCCATAATGCCACACTGCCACCCAGGCACACAGTCATCATCAGTCTCAGTCACTGGCACTCCACAGCCTTTTACAAACCCACCAATTACAACCCCCGCTTGTCAAAGACGTTATCTCTGACTAAGTACCCCTTATCAAAACGCTTTTTGTTTTTCTTTTTAAAAAAGGGTACTTCTGTCACCTTCCAACCACTGATTGATTTGTCAGAACGCACCTCCTCTCCAATCAGTGTCAAAAAAACACCCCGTTCAGACACGAGCGGAGCGTTTACGCAAACCGCCCAATCAGCACCAGCGTGGCCCGCTCAGAGAGCTCCACCGCTAAGGTCTGAGTCGCCCTCTCCAACCCAACGGAAAATAACACAAAGTTATTCAGCTCCAGCCAAGAGCCACAGGGCGCTGACTGCATTCTGAGAGGAGAGCTAAGGGAAGAGAAATCAGCACATGCAGAACAAAATAATCTGAAGGAGGGGGATGGGGACGGGGGAGAGTGAGGGGGAGGGGCAGGGAGACGGGGAAGGGAAGGGTTTTTTTTCAACCAATTGCGTATTCATATATTGTGAGCCAATAAGAGTGAGAGTAATGTCTGTTATCTAAAAATAAAAAAGAAGATGGAATAATATTTGTATAAGTTCATAGGTAGTTGAGCAACAGGCACTCCACAGAGAAATTAATTAAATCACATTAAGATACCCGTCGCACTCTGGAATCCGCAGCAGAAGACAGCAGGCCCCCTTCCAGCGAGGGCCAGAGGAGACGGTCCTGTGTTAGCGTGTCCTGCGGCTGCAGAGTGAGTTTCCCCATCGGGAGGCCATCACACAGACTATCTAATTAAGCCTTTCATTAAAACAACTTGTTGGCCATACATGTTCAGGGCCGAAGCCAGAGGGAGCGCTACGGAACCGGCAGGAAGAGAAAGCCTGAGTACATACAGGCTTCTGCTGATAGAGGGAACACACAAACACTCACACACGCGCACACACACTCACATACAGTACAGAGTCACACATACACACACGCACACACACATACACACGCACACACATGCAAATGACTAATTTATTAGTGGACAATGATAATGGCACAAACCATCAACCTACACCTGGACATAATTCAGAGGACTGCATTTCCCAGAGTGCTCCAGCATGTCAGTTCCATAATCCTCGTCCACTTCTCACAGATAACAGCGCCGTTTTTCACTCCCCCTTATGGGTAAATAACCGGTACGGAAAATAGCAGGCATGGTGCGGGCCTGTGTGCCCAAAACGCTGAGGCGGGTTAGAGCTGTCCTGGCGGGACCAGGCCTGCCAATCAATCCCGCCGCCTTCGCTCCCCGCCCTCCCAGCAGCGGCTCCGCGTATCCCAGGACAACGGGAGAAAAAAAACACCGAGCGGCTTTCCGTCCGAGGCAATCAGGGAGGAGACGGGCCGCATCCCAGAGACGGGCTCGTCTGGCCGCCGCTCAGTTTGAGCAAATTCCACGTTTTATTGCCGAAAATTAGGAGGCCCCGACGCCCCGCGCCTCCACGGCGGCTGGATACCGGCGTTCCCGGGGGTGTGACGGCGCCAGTCACGGTACAGCTGCCGCCGACGGCCGGGCTGCCGAACAGAGCCGCACCTGCGCGGCCAGACGCTCTGTGGCATTTAGATAAGAGCCCTCCCGCTCCCCTCCCGCGCCCCTCCCGCTCCCCTCCCCTCCTGCTCCTCTCCACTCATTAATTACAGGCGGAGTTATTTGCAGACCCCGGGCTTCGCGCAAACGCTCCCCGCTAACCGTTCACTCGCGAGTCGAGAGCGACATTCCTCACAGACCGTTGACATGGAGACGCAGACATGGTCCAATGGCCTTGAGTTAAAGATGAGGAGAGAGAGATGGACGTGCCTGATACGTATATTTCAGCGGAGATAATTCTCTTTCTTTTGCGTTTGTTGTGCTGTTTGTGTGTCAGCTAAACCTGAGCAGTCGTGCTGCCATCACCACAACTAGACTAAACGGTCAGCAGAAAAATTAGTTGTCCAATCTAACTTTGCATTGATGGGGGGGAAATGAATGTGTCAGCAACAAGCATTTGGGGCTTTGAGTTAAAGCCCAGAACTTTTCTTCAGCTAAAGAAAAACAACCAGCAATAAAAAAAGTACAGAATATGTTAAATCACAAACTTTGTAACATTCCTGGCCAGGGCCAAATGTTGCAAATACGCCAACAAAAGTTAGAAGAGTTTTATTTTCAAGTGATGAGTTATGATTAAAGCTAGTTAACTAAATGAACTGGTTTGATTTAATCAGCCGCAAGCTGTTTTTTTGTTTTGCTTCATTTCTGTTTTTTATCTGTGTGATGCCAGATGCCAAACTCAGTAGATGTTCTTTACTTTTCAAAGAGTGAGTAGAAGTTTCCATCTTCTCAACCTTGTGTACATTTAGAATGTGCTCATTAATTCCAACCACTGCCCTGAATGGTCCGGCTGGATGGTTTTGGTAACTGCAAACGAACGCGATCAATGTGTCTTTATTACTGCTCCATTGTTGGCTTAAGTGCCGGGACAGAAGGTAAGATTGTACCAGCGCATAAACAGGAAGAACTGTAGAGAGCAATAATGAATATTGATGTACTGATCATTAAAAGAAACTTTATGCATGCACAGTGATT
This sequence comes from Anguilla rostrata, assembly GCF_018555375.3. Classification (NCBI taxonomy): domain Eukaryota; kingdom Metazoa; phylum Chordata; class Actinopteri; order Anguilliformes; family Anguillidae; genus Anguilla; species Anguilla rostrata. The sequence continues at coordinate 1,454,083 of NC_057937.1, forward strand.
TTGAATATCGACTGAGTGCTCCTGGTGCCAGTTTGATTGATTGATCGTTCGTGACAAACCTCAAACTGTAACCCAAGGACTAACACAACGTCTCCTTGTCGGTGAGAGAAGTTGCAGGAACCACAAGTGAAGAGGTTATTTAACCCTTCAAGGTGTGACAACACAAATAAGTGATTATAATGTGCTTAACGGAACATTAACGCTGATGTAGCAATCGCTGCTGGTAACTGAGAGCAATGTTCCAGAGAGTTCCAGAACACTGACTTAGAAGAAGAAAGAAAAAAACATTCCAAAAAAGCTATTGTTCAAAGGATTAATATGTTTGATATCAAGCCATGCAGTGCATAATGTGAAGAAATGTCCAGAAGGTTTTTCCTTTAATATATTTGTCAATTTTTTTTATTTACCGTTCAGAATTTGGTACAACGGCCGGCTGTGTCCCCCCAGCCCCCATATTCGCCAGCTTGCGTTACATCCATGATTTAATGGAGACGGTGGAAAGGGACCTAGTCAGGGACGGGGATATGAGCAGACCGCATCAAATGAAGCGCAGAGAGGCTGAAATCCTTCCAGGCAGGCCAGGCAGCAGAGACCGGGCGGGATGAGCCAGGCCTCCCCTATGAAGAATGCATGAGCCCGGCAGCGGGGGCCAGCGCATTTCCCACAGCGCTCGCCAGCGGTGTCCCTGTTCGCCGGCTGGGCGGTTGCTGGTAAAGCGTGACCCGCCAGGCCGCTCTATTAGATTACGCCGTGTAGCGCTCGCTGCGCACCGGTCTGGAAGCCGCGCGCAACTCACTCTGCTTCCCAGATGAAAGCTGGGCGCACGCGATCAGGGCTGAGTGATGGATGTGACGCCAGGCGTCGCGCGGACGCCGCTGCCGATCGCTCCTGGGCGCCGCTGTAATTACAGCTACCTGCTCCGGCTGCCACGGGGCCCAGAGATCAATTTTAATATTCAACAGAGGAAACGTAAAGAACCACGCTCGCCGAGATCGATCGCTACACCGCTTTTATTACGCCGTCGTAATCATCTCCTAATACCTTCTTGATGAAACATTAAAGACCAGCACTTGGCTAGCACTCTGCGGCTAATGGTTTAATTCTAAGGCCGCACGCTCGCGGTATGGAATGTTTAATGTGCTGGGGTTATGGTGCCTTTGAAAAAAAAAAAGGGAACAAATTGCCAACATGTTGAAATAAGGGCCTCTCTCAAATATGGAGAGAACCAGAGTGTATACACAAGTGTTTTTGGTCAGATCTTGTATAATACGGGGAGAGCAGGCAAATGACAGCTCCTGATTGTAATTAGCAGAAGCGTGGATGGGCAAAGATGCGTTAGTTTTTAATGATGCGCTTCGACAACCTGAAACAAAATGCCCCCGGTCAAAAGAAATCTGAACCCCGGCCAGCCTGCTAATCACCCGGCTGCAGACCTGGCTCTGCGGGTCACTCTCGAGGAACAAAGACACCTTCGGCGATTTAAAAAGGTCACCTCATTATTTATAATTACTATTATTCCAGGCGGAGCAACTTACAGGTAGCTTGCATTTCGCGGACTGTCCAATTAAATATTTTCATAAATCATCCACAGCAGACACTGCATAACCTGTCTACTGCCCACCACTTAATTTTAGACGGTGTCCAAGAGAAGCCATTTTTCCACATTACAAATAAAGGGCATGGCACCATGTGCAAACAGCTTTATTACCTGAGCCTGTTCTTTACCTGCAGCGGCTTGGCTGCGATCATTTCCATTTCTTCCAAGCAGCCGAGTGAAAGTCACATAACAGAATTATCGCGGCTTTTTTTGTTATGCATTTAGGTACAGTATGAGCTCACATAAAAGTAGCAGTCGTTCCCTTTTCATGTTAAGAGTTACACCTGGGCGTTGTGAGAAGGACTGACAGCAGGTAAACGTGCGGTTACAGATGGGCAATATATCGTGACGATAATTATCGAACGCAATAGCGGCCGTAGCCACCATATGGTGTGTTACCTATCCTTCCGTCTTTTTCTTTTTAATTACACCTGAAGCGGTTAGTACACTACCAAACTAAAGAGGTCTAGTGAAATCGTATCTCTAACCACTGTTATCTATTGGAGGTTGATAGGACAGCCAATCAGCAGCAAGGCTGTGCAGCTTCCATGTGATCATGTGATGTATTTTTGACAATCACATGGAGCTTCAAGGCCTTGCTGCTGATTGGCTGCTCATGGTCACCCAGTAGATAACAGTGGTGACGTTTTTTTTTCCCCATGTGGCCTCTACCGCATCACATCTCACAGCAACATCAATTAATGAGAAAAGGCTTAAAAGAACGGCAAGATGCCACACTGTGGCTGCGACCGGTATTGCATTCGATAAATAACGTTGCGACATATCGCCCATCCCCACGTGCAGTGGATACTTCCTGAAGCAACCTCTGAGCCTAAGAACTTTAGTTGAGGATACAACCACAACACTGTGTCGCCCAGATAAAATCCGGTAACATCCGTGGTTCCATGTTCCTGGCCATTGTAGCAACAGATTCATCCGTAGCTATTTCCCTCATACAGTAGAGTGCATGTCTGTCTGCATGCGGTGTATCAGAGAGTAAGGCCCGAAGCATACCCTACGTAAGTACGCGAACGCAGCCGCACGCAGTGTGTCAGACAGCAAGTCGCTGTGCGGGGACGGGTCTGTGGTTCACACCTGTGACTGTGACCGTCGGCCAAAAGCCCCGCTGCAGTGGACAGAGCTCCGCAGTCACAGTCATTATTTTCTGCTGAGCCGGCACATTCATAATTTTATCCGTTATGTTTTGCAAACGCAGGAATTTCTCGCCGCATCACGAGATCAAACGGTAATTATTTTAATGGGATCACTGAACACAATGCAGGGGGTGCGGAGGTGCTATTATCTGAGTGTGTATAATGTGATAATTAAATCTACGAACAGAATCTATAATCAGGAGTGAGCACAAAATATGAAGCACACAGAACCTTGTTCTTTTGGCAGGAAGGGGGCAGTTGGAGGGTGGTGGAACACTGAATTAATAATGTAATGATTAAACAATATTATTATGAATGATATTGCACGTGTCATTTACAGTACTATAATCTCTTACCAAATGCATAGGAAAATTAAACAGACGCCAAGACTATAACCGTGAGTCTTCTCCGCAGTTCATTGAAATAACTCTCCATCTTTTTCATAATCCTGTAGAAATCTTATCTGGGTATGTTAATCACACACAGACCATTCTTTAATGGTTAACTGCGAAAATAGTTCATAAAATCTAAGGGTGGATATGTAGAACTACTATGGATTTATGAAGCAAAAACTAAGCAGTGTACCCAGCGTCTCCAAATCTATCCAAAATGTCTAAATTATGCATTGCTGTAAATCACAACATATTCACGTATTTCACTGCAAATCAACAGCTTTGTCTCAAGAAACTCACTGTTCACTGCATCATTTTCAAGTGGGAATTACAAGCTTTCCATCAGTACGGTGGTCTAAAATATCCAGGGGTCCAGAAACATATCTAAAATCTCTCCAAAAATTAATAAAATGTTTTTTTGTACATTATAAAGCATATAAACGAGCCCCTTATTAAGTTTTAAAATGGAACATTGCTATCAGGTTAAAAAATAATGCAAAAATAGTGTCACACAATGCGGTACAGTACCTAAATGTGTAATAATTAACTCTTGTTTCTAGTTCTATACTTTGTACTCTAGTATGTTTTCTTGTATGGGGATGGAACGACATGAAAACAATTTTCAACCGTCCACCACGTTTTGGCAATGCTCCAACTCTCACGACATCACTGTTGTATGCTTCACAAAAACTATTACACTACTAACTAATGCTTACATTACAGTGTGAAATATCCACATTATATAATACCACTAACCTATTTAAAGACACTCAGTTTCAAAAATAACGTATATAACCGAAGTATTTTGAGCAGTAATACTTACATAGCAACGATGATATCTCCTGTTTTCAGTAGATAGAGACAGAGACAGGAAATCAATGATATAGTTCTATTCGCTCCTGTCTTACACCAGAAAACGATGTCAGCTAGGTCTATCAGCAAACATATGGCTTAGCTATGCCCAGAAGTCCTCAATAAGAATAGTATTTTCCAAGAAATTCCGAAAAATAGTTGACAACGTTTCGTTAGCAGCGTCTTTGTTTTACTGCTACTACAGAGTGAATGCGTAATCGAATGAGATGATAAGAAAATACGCTGACCTATAAAACGCTATTCCAAAAGCAAAATTAGACATGTTATACATCGTTAGAAAGCTTATACTCTCACCTCCGGAATAAATGAATTGTTAATCAAGCCAGACTGTACTGAAAAGGGCGACAAAGCCGTAAACAACACGTGTGGTATTAGGCACAGCTATTTTGGAAGATACCCAGGCATCACACATGCGCGTATATTTCACAAAGGGATTGTCCAAGACAATGTATGACCACTCAGTCTCAAAAGGGACATCTCTACGCGTAAAACCAACGGTAAGGTTGTATATTTATTCAAGATGTAGTCCCAGATATTGACTGTAGATTGACATGGTATCATCGTTTTCTCGTTTATTTCGTTATGTGAGCAGCGTTTTCACTGCTGTATTGGCATATCTTAGGGCTATTGTCGAGTTTATCTTGTTGCTATGAAGGAATACGATTTTTTAGTGGTGAAATAATATTTTTTTGAATGCCAAGATAGACAATATTGTCCATTATGTCATGGGTGGGGGGTGTAGTTGTAGATGAGACTGCAGGGAGGGAGGCGTGTTAAATGAACAACCAGAGCGACAATGGTGGCGCTGCGAAACTCCGTATTCGGCATAGTTGTAGTGTATCGCATACTTATGAAACTAAAACAACGCGTTTCTGTTTTTAACTCGTACTTCGGTTGCAGTAGCACGGAATGTCTGAGTTCAGTAATCTCGGCACGCCAGCGTGCTGACCACTAGGGGCTTTGTGATAATAGGTTAAGCTCTGTCCTCATGGGGCTCACTCCTCCTGCATCATCAGTGTGTCTGTTGTCATGTTTTCTTTTTGGGGGGTTTCAGAGCTAATTGTGCAAAATTCATTCTAAGCAGAAATGAGCCGGTTGTCTTGTTTGTCAGGTAAGAAGGTCTCAGGTAGAGACGTGCGAGACAACTGAATGAGCAGCGTGATGCCATCCGTCCCGGCGATGGCGGGACGTCGGGTACAGTGCGAGAGGGGCGCGGAGGTCAAAGCCGCATGCTCGACTGACTGAAGACGTCGCGCGTCCTCCTCTCCGTTCGTCACGGGAACGCACGCCTCGCCCGTCGGCCGATTTGTCATCCCGCGAAGCCGTCGCCGGACGTCCCGACAGCTCCCCGGGGGGCGCCGGGGCGCAGACGTCCTTCACGGCCGTAACTCCTTCCTCCCTCCGCTCCCCGAAAAAAGCTGCGGGAACGAGGACGCGCCTGTGACAGACAGGAAGCGCGAGCGGAGGAGTCACATCCTCCCACGCACGCCGTCCTCTCATCCTCCTCCATCCCGGTAATGAGGGGGAAGGGGACAGAAGGGGAGTTTTGGGACCTTTACTGCACGTCTCCATTTCTTTTGAAAGGAATTTCATTTTCGTATTTTTTGGGTGACATGATTTGGGGGGAATGCGGTGGATGTTCGGAAATCAAAGAACCGACTGCATAATGCCCCAGAAAGTGATGAAATGGCACCGTTTTCGAGCGGGAAACTGAGTTTAATGTCGTTCTTTACAGGTAAAAATCTGGAGCGAGAGAGTCACTCACTTTCATCACGATTCTCCAAAATTATTTCAGATCCCGCAAAATATCTCCAGCGCTTTTTCCCCGTGACAGTAGTCATAGCGATTCGCAGGATTGTCAGCTTAAGCAGATTCGCAAATTGGCTTTTTTGCATCTACATCACACCTCAGTCATTTTAATGCGTCTCCTGCGTGATTTCAGGATGTCCCACAGACGTGTTTTTTTCATCTCAAATAACATTTGGTTTGAAGAACGATCAGAGTGGCGCCCAAATAGCATCAGATTAGAGAAAGGGCAGCCCGAAGCCTCTGAGATGCCTCCGATCGGGACTAATCTCTCTGGCATGTATGGCTGTTTGAAAGGGCAAACACTTCCCCAAAGTGATAGAGAGGTGGTTTATTTCTCACTCAACTGTACATTTCAAATGTTTAGTCCTCTGATGATGCTACATAAAATTTATTTAGAGTGAAAATGAAAGTTGCTTTTTGTTTTAAAATACGCAACTTTAATTTTCAGCAGTCATAATTTTGTAATAATAACAGCTTTTGCGGTAGTTTTACATACTTGCAACCAAAAAAAGAAAATATTACAGATATTTGCATAGCTGAATGTTTTGGTGTTAACTCCTCCAGTCAACATGTGATCCCTATTCCCTGTTAGACTCATATAAACTCTGTTAGAGTTGACTCAACTCTGGATATGTTACTGCGTGTGTGTGTGTGTGTGTGTGTGTGTGTGGTTCACATTCAGCATACGGCATTGATTCTCCTGGACGGTCTTTCCACGCGATTTTATGCTTCGCCGCTGAAGCAGAACGGAGGCGAGAGCTTTGTCCTTAAACTTTTTCCAAATAAGAGCTCCAGCTGACCAATTAAAATGGTCTTTGACTTGTTCCCGTGGATACGGCCTATGCCCTGATAAGTGTGTGAATAAATAAGATAATAGCGGCCGTGTGAGGGAGCGTGGCGTTTGGGCCGGCCCACATCTGAGGCGAGGCCTCTTCGAAAATACATCATCGCCAATTATCAGCAGGTCCAAAAGTGAGGTGCGGTTGATATCGCCACGGCAACACAGTTTTGTGAATTTACAGTTGGTGGATTTGAGCAGAGGTAAATGAATGGCTTCTTGCGATGTGTCTCCACTCGAGTGCGCCACCTGCAGGCTGGATTCAGAGCCAGACGAGGCCGTGTTTCCATTAACATTTTCATTAAGGGCTCAGGAGGCGCGCGGGGGGGGAAGAGGTGGGGCTATAATCGGGGGAGCTGGGGGCGGGCTCCTGCTGCTAGGAGACGGCGAGGGGGTTACCCCCCGCCAGCAGACCGCTGTCCCGCGGCTCGTACGACACGCAGGGCTCTCTGCGGGTTTGCGAGCGGCTTTTTACCCCCCAGGTGATCTCATTGCTTACTTTCCCCGGGGAAATGAAGAGGCTGCACATGCTAATGCAGGTGAGGTTCTGCTAGCTTCAGTCCAAGGCCCGAAAGGGTTTGCTGCATGTAATGTGCAGTTTTTCCCCCGTTTGGTGTTATGAAAGAGATGATTTTCAATAAACCGTCACTTTCACTATGCCCGGCCCCTGGATAATGTCTGTACGCTGAGCCTTGTGTTCGTTCTCTCCAGGGAAGTACTGAGACTACATTTAGGTTGTCTTAAACGTGGCACATAAAACAAAAACATTCGGTCATCAGGGTGTGGCTCACTCAGGTCTGATTCCATCATGCTGTTAAGAGCAGAGTGCCTTTCCGTATTTTGAGTGCAGTATTCATTTCATACCTTTTTCGGGTGAACTAAAACTTTGTCGGTGGGAAATGCCGCTCTCCCTGTTATCATTCCATCGATTTAACCCTGCGGATGTAAATTTCTGCTCATGTGAACGATTCAGTTTAAAATTACAGGGGGTTGTTCGAGTTTCACAGATTCTGTCCTATAGGTCACTGTGAACCATCGACCAATTATGGGAATTATCCACTTTTCAGGTGCTCAGATCATCCTAAGGAGGCTGCCAGCCTGTGGGGATTGCTGCTAAATGTCAGAAGCCTTAGCTGGGGCTAATTGCCACCCGTGTTTAACTAGTTTAAACCAAAAGCTGTCACAGGTACCTGCCAAAGACACAGATCCTGTATCGTGTTCCATCAAGGCCCCGCCCACCTTTCACACGTCGAATGAGCCCAGCTGGAATATCTCCAAGGCGATCTCCATGGCGATCTCCACGACGATCTCCATGGCGATCTCCACGGCGATCTCCACAGCGATCTCCACGGTAGTCTCCACAGCGATCTCCACGGCGATCTCCACGGCGATCTCCACGGGAGTCTCCGCGGCGGTCTCCACGGTAGTCTCCACGCGATCTCCACAGCGATCTCCGCGGCGATCTCCATGGCGATCTCCACGGCGATCTCCACGGCGATCTCCGCGGCGATCTCCGCGGCCCTCTGAGGAGCAGCAGGTCTCTCTGAGGAGCAGCAGGTCTCTGAGGCAAAGCCGCGGCTGAGAGAGCGCTCAGCTCCGTTTAGCGTTAATCAGTGTTGGGGTCAAAGTTCGCCCGAGCGCCGCCACTCGACCCAGGGACCCCCAGCCTGTCGCTCCACCCCAGCCCAAGGGGGGGGGGGGCTGAGACCAGGGTCAGGGCCAAGAGATCTGGGGGGGTGCAGGGGGGGCAGGGGGGTGATTACAACAAATCGAAACGAGAGGTCTATTTACTCCTCCAGTCAGAGGCGACTGCACACGGTGTGAGGCGTGTCCACTGAAGAGCTGAAGGCCAGCACTTCAGAACACGGCTCCAGTAATTAGGAGCCAGCGCATCCCGTAACCTTATTCTGGAGTGCTTTCCCTGAGACTGCCGGTGTAAACGGAGTGTATTCCGCGCCTGTGTCTTGCACCACGCGTGCGTTTGACTCACACGCACATAAATTAAATGCCTAGCTCTGATGAGAGACCTGACCTTTCTCAGTGTCTCAGCAGAGCGAGCATGTGCATCACGCGCAGCTGCTTGTGAAGAATGTGTTGCCACGCTTGCCTGTGACAGCGCAGTCCTGTGCAAACATATGCATGCATTATTGTCACTTGAAATTAATTTCCAGAATACGATCCCTCTGTGCGTCCCGGTACAATCCTTTTTTTTTTTAAAGAAAATAAATCCCCTTGTCTTTTCCCCTCCTTTTTTCAGACGTCTTTAAATTCTTCAACTGCATTGCCCCCACGGATTTTTTCAGGCCCAGAACCCCTCATCAGTCAAACTCCCCCCCCCCTACGCCCCCAGAGATTGCCCTTCCATCATGCAGTCCTGCCCCCCCTGCCCGCCTCCTCCCCGCAGCCTCAGTCTATTTTCACACACATCATAGTTTCACCCACCGCTGCCCCTGTCACCCTGAGACGGGAAGGAATCTGGAAAAGCAGGCACCTTCGCCAGAGAGCCAAACGCAACATTACAGGGAAAAGGGCCAGTCCCCCCTCCCCACGGGACCAACCCCCCTTCCCGTGGGCCAGCCCCCCCCCCCCCCGTGGGGATCACAGAAACGGCCGCTGTCAGTCAGCAGCGACGCCGAGATTCAGCGTTCTGCCTAAGAGGGACTGGGGGTGAGGAACGGGGTGGGGGGATTGTCGGGGTGGGTTTGCAGGTGATTGAGGTTTGGGGGGGGTGTTGTTGTCGGGGTGGGTTGTGGGTAATTGAGGGTTGGGGGATTGTCGGGGTGGGTTTGCGGGTGATTGAGGGTTGGGGGGTTGTCCGGTGGGTTTGCGGTGATTGAGGGTTGGGTGTTGTCGGTGGGTTGGGGTGATGAGGGTTGGGGGTTGTCGGGTGGGTTTGCGGGTGATTGAGGTTGGGGGGGGTGTTGTCCCGGGTGGGTTGTGGGTAATTGAGGGTTGGGGGTGTGTTGTCGGGGTGGCGCACAAAACTGACTCAGAGCCGCAGTGAGGCGGCAGCGAAGGCCTCCCAGAACATTCAGGACGATCAGGGGCCTGATTCGCTATCACATGACTAATGAAGTCATATCCCAGTGAATGACGTCTCCAGAGTTTATACCTCTATTCAGGGACCTTCTAGACCAGTTGTACAGTCTATGAATGTCATCTGCTACGGAATAAAATACAACTGTGTTATTACGAAAAGAAATAACATCCTGAGATCCCGAGACATTAATAGATAGGGTGGGCACAACCGACCTCTCTCCAATATGAATGCAGTATTAAGTATGACAGATTCAGTGCACTGCATTCATCCACACACTAGCAATGTTCTTCTAAACCGGCTGTGCGATTAAAAGTATCCGTTTGAAGGGCCTTACTGTCCTGCGATTCGTCCTTATCTCAGTAAGCCATAAAGACTCCGTTACCTGTGGCATTAACCACCTGCCCACCACCCCCCCTCCCCCCGGGCTTCTCTCCAGCCTGCTCTCCTTTCATCTCACCCGGGGAGGTCACCGTCCTCATCCTCATCACCTGAGAACGGAGTCATAAACACGCTGAGACTCAGCCAATTACAGAGAGCGTAAAACTCCCGCGACCGTAACTCACAGAACCCGCGGGTCGTTTTGCCGAACCCAGAGACCAGGGCCTGCGTTCACTCAACGCCTCTCACTCACAAATTTACTTTTACATACAAATAAATACAAATGGTACTTTTTTTCTTTTTCCTTCACAAACAGTTCGGTAAGTAATTCTGGCAGTTGCTGAGCTCGTCTAACAGTGTTTTTGAGAAAAAGACACGTTTATGCTTTTAGCTGAGAGCTATGGGCCCATTCTGATTGAATTCGATGAACGTTTCATTCAAAATACAGTCTCCTGTAAACAGTGAAATGTGCAGGCAGAAACTTCAATATCACATTACCTGAAGCAATTGATTTACTTCTTTTTAAATAACTTTTTTTCTTGTGTAAAAAAGAAGCTTGTTTTCAGATAGTTACATTTTAAAATATATTTCCTTGTACTGTTGTACTGTGTATGTGTGTGAGAGTGTGTGTGTGTGTGTGTGTGTTTATATTAAATCTGTACAAAGACATAAAACAAATATACTATAAAGGAGCTAGGCTAGATATTAAGTATCAACATAAAAGGAGACTCATTTAAAATGTGAAGTCAATAGCAGGGTTTGGTATTACTATGTCAGAATGAGGTCGTGAAGCCTGGCTACCAAAGTGTGAAAGGGCTTCTCATTTAGCCTGCAGCCAGAGCACCCTGTACTCTGCTCCTGCTGAATGGGAAGAAGCTAAGCAGGTGTGGGCTGGGTTAGCACTTAGATGGGAGCTACTTCTGGGACTGGTACTGGTGGGCCAGTAGGAGACAGTCTCCCCCCCCCCCCCCCCAGTAAACATCATAATATGGGGACACTGTGCTGTAGGAGGTTCCATCTTTCAGATGATCCTGACTCTCTGTGGTCATTAAAGATCCCATGACACTCTTCTCAAAGAGTACGAGCTTCCCCTGGTTAAATTCCTAAGCTTGCTATATGAACGTGACACCTAAGCATCTCATGGTTTAATTGGTTAAAAATTGTTCTGTCCACCTCAGCTGATGTGGGGTGAGCGTTCAGGTGCAAAATGGCTGCCGTGCATCGCCCAGGTGGGCGCTGCACATCACTGTAAAGTGCTTTGAGTGTGAGAAAAGTACAATAGAAATGGAAGGTATTATTATTTTTTTATCATAACGTGTTAATGAGATGTGGGATTTTATGCGAGCTTCACGTGGATTTCACATGTAATCACATGGGTTTTCACATACACAGTATTGGGTTTCATATGGGAATTTACATGGACTTCACCCAATTAAACCATGAAAATGTTCTAAAACCACGTTTCCCAAGTGCAAAGCTCTTGTGTTCCACATAATGCTCATGTCATTTTATCTTGTTAAATTGCACGTGGTTCTTTTTACATGGGAATCACATGTTTTTTTTCCATAAGGTTGGAATCTTTGTGGCTGAACCTGACTCCAGATACGAGTCTGCTCTTGCTTACTGGTTATGATATCTGACACATCCCTGTTTCTGTCTCTTTCTGATCACCTTCATGAACATACCCGCTATCGTAACACCCAATCTTTACATACATACATGACAAGCGGCTCTGTGGGCAATCGAGCTTGTCACTCTGGCAGCTGTCCAATGGCGTTTGAGCGTGCTGGCTGGTTCCGCTGGGGAAACTTCAAACGTATAAAAAAAAAAAAAGGCGGCTGACTTTTCTGGAGATCCTCTCTTGAAGCCGCTGAAGCCTCACTCTCGCGCGCGGTAACCATGCCGCCCGACGCCCTTTAGGATCCTGTCACAAGCGCGTGGCAGCCAACGCGTGCATGATGGCGCCATACGCATCCCGCCTGAGACGCGCGTAATTACCGCACCGCGCATTGTGTTCGCCTGTCACCAGAAAGGAACGCCTGCGTGCTTTTCCTTCCGCGCGCGGAGAGAGGAAATGTAAATGGGGATATAAAGAGCGTGGGCACAGCGGCCTTGTTATCGTCCCTGTCTTTATTCTCCCGTGATGCTGCCCATCATTTTAATCTCCTTTCTCTGCCGTTTAAGGCGAGCATTCTGCTGCTTGACAAGCATGGCATCATTGATTAGGCAAGTGACAGCTTCCATGTAAACATAAACTGCCGCACTGTTCACTTATTACATCAAAAAAGGAGTTGGACCCAGCCCAGCGAGACCAGCGCTGTTCGGTGTTTCTTCATAACGCACAAGAACACGGCAGCAGCCTCCATACGCACAGCGTCTCAAACTTACCGCCAGCACCCAGCCAGAGAAAAAGAAACTTTTAATTAAATTCCCATTCCCTCGGTGTGTAATTTAACCGTGCGTCCAGTATAAACCACTGCACCTGCCACCTGATGCAGTTTCCTCTGTCTTGCAAAAAAAAACAATTTCGTCTCCATAGCCGACGCAGAGAATTAATTTGGACTCAGAAACGGGCCTTCACGCTAACTGTGATGTCACAGCCTGGATTTGTTTTCCGTGGGATTAGTTCAGATGTTCGGAGCTGATCACACGTTACGTTTCGCTTTGTTGTGACAAATTGTGACACGAAAGACGACTCCACCAGCGATTTTGTTGACAGCGTTATTAATGTGTTTACTGACGGGGGGCAAACTGAGCGTGCAGCACATCAATCAATACTCATCACATCTCACATCATTGCGTTTTTAATGTGCATATCGCCAGCATTGTGAGAGAGAAAAAAAATCCATGCGTTTATGACTTTTATTTTAAAATAGACTCGTGAGTGTATATCTGTGTTGCTCTCTGGGGTGAAGCCAGCAGAAGGGTATTGCAGAAGCTCTAATGGGATTGCTGGAAAAATACCAAGATATTACAGTAAATCAAACCACTTTCAGCCTTTGCAAGTAATAGATTCAAACTGTCTGCACGGATTACTGTATATGAACATGCAATGAAAGAAACAGGGAGGAGAGTTCACGTATTTATCATCTGGAGGCTTTCACTTCAAAAAGCAGCACTGGTAAATTTAATTATTTGCGAGTTGTATATCTGACCTTTCTTCATTACTTCTAATGAAACTCTCCATTGAGAATATACTACCTTTCAGTGCAAAGCTGCAGTTAATTATCACCCAGGGTCATCAGCAAAAAAAAAAAAAACTGTCAATACTTTTCCATTTCCATACAAATGTATTTACTTGTGGCAAATCATTCCTTTTTTATAGTATTTGTGAAATAACATTAAGGACAGTGCGCATTAAAAAACAGTGTGCACACTACCAAGTGGTGGGCTCTTATGGAAGTATTATAGTGAATGAAAAGGGTCTGATACATCCATCCAAACACTAATCTTTAAAAGCAAAGAAGGTTGTTGTGTATCTCAACTCAACTTTTATTTCAGTGTGAGTACTGTAGCTGAGGGGGGTCACAAATGAACATTCCAGATCGTGACTCCATTCGCTTATGTTTATAAATGCTAAATGATGTCACTTCCTGTATTTGTCTCCATGTGACGTCTTACAGAGTGTATGATATCCCAGCTGCTCCACTGACTGCTTTACGATGCCCAATCTGGAGCCACATGGGTGAACGCTCTGAATAAACGCAGCTCATAACTTCTCCTTTGGAACCGAAGTCTCAGCTCACCTTGTGCAGCGGGGTCAACATCAATCGCTCGCCTGATCAAAAGACGTCCTGGAAGCCAGCCTGCAATGCAGCTGCAGTCCCATTCTGGACCTGGGTAATTAAGCAGGCAGATATGGTACAGCGGGTTATGCCAGTGCTCATGGGATATGTATGCATTCTAATCAACTGCTAATTACAAAAAACGTATGCAGATACTGAAAATTTTTCATTTTTGCAAATACTGTAGAAATAAATATATTATTATTTGGAATTAACTTTAATGCTTCCCCCTGGATTGTGCTCACCTACAATCTGCGCAGTGAATATTTTCCACCTGAGATCCCCACATGCACGTGGCAGCTCACATAACTTTTAACTTTTCTGTTCTGTTTTTCTGAGAGAAAAGAGAGAGAGAGAGAAAAAAAAGATTCAGCTGTAAGGTGATTGTCATGTTTATGGGTAATTCCGTGCTCTTCCTGTTTCGTGATGCAGCAGTCTGGAAACGGTTTCATACGGTCGCCGCAAAGACGAAAACATCTGCGGGTCGTCTTTTCCATCATAAATATTCCGTTAGTTTGGACCCTGGGGACGGAGCGGGCCGTCTAAATCTACGCATGTAAGCGGAGTACCATCCCTGAGAGCGAGCTGTGGCCTGAGCACGCTGCCGAACGGCGCTCACCAGCAGACCTGCGCGATGGGGCCTTTCTCATCAACTCTGCAAGACGGTAAACTATAAATATGATCGCTCTCGTTTTCTCATTCTCTAACCCAGAGCGTGGCAATGTTCTCACCTGGCAGACTGGCAGCCTCGCCTCACGTGTCATTTCAGATGGAAAGAGAAACAAGCAGCCCTTTACCCCACCCCACCCCCCATGCCTTACAGTACATTACATTACATTAGAGGCATTTAGCAGACGCTCTTATCCAGAGCGACTTACACAACTTTTTACATGGCATTTTACATTGTATCCATTTATACAGCTGGATATATACTGAAGCAATGCAGGTTAAGTACCTTGCTTAAGGGTACAACGGCAGGGTCCTTACCCGGGAATCGAACCTGCGACCTTTCGGTTACAAGCCCAGTTCCTTACCCACTGTGCTACACTCCGTAACAGTGCAGTCACTATTAAGCACAGTAAATAGTGATCAACACCTTCAGTGCTACCCCCTGACAGTGCATACGTGTCATACGTGCCATATGTGTCATACGTGTCACACGTGCCATATGTGTCATACGTGTCATACGTGCCATATGTGTCATACGTGTCATACATCAGCAAGAGAAGCTTTGGAAGTCGTACGCGGGCATCGCGCGGCAGGGCGAGCCAGGAGGATTTTCAGCACAGGTGTCCGTGGGCCCAGCAGAAGGTGCATTAGTATTTATAATCATTCAGATGCTGGCACAAAAGAGATGAGGTTGAATTTTAAAATAAATCCCACTTCATTTTCTTTTTAATAAATCTCTCTCCGTTCCATCCCCTGCACGTAATGAATAGCCAGGCGCTGTTTAAGAGGCCTTTGGAAAGGTATGGCTTTGCGGAGTGGGACCCAGCTCATTATATACGCTCATATATAGTGTTTATACTGCAAGCCGCAGCTCCCAGAAGACGGCTCTATCTGAGGCATTCATATTACAGCAGCCGGTGACAAAGCTTAGCAGGAAACAATGACCGAGTATCCAGGTAAGACTCTCGTTCCAAGCGGTTCATTCTCACTGGAGCTGGGTCTTTCTGGCTGCACCAGTGCGTACTGTGAGTGGGACTGCTGATACAGTACCAAGGACTTCTCGTGGAGAAGGAGGAGGAGAAGGAGGAGGACAGGGGACCATTTCAGGACCATGGACAGAGGTGTGCCCGGACTGCAGGCTGGCACACACACCCTAGGCTGATTTAAACCCTGCTGTGGCTGATTGCCCCTGTAGGGCAGTCTCCTGTGCCCATGGAGAGAGCCTGGCATGGGTAGGTTGTGTGTTCGGCCCTTCTAATGACAGCGGTTTGGTTCTGACCAGCTTGCGATTGGGTCATTCCTTGGGCCCCCATTCTGGGTCAGTTTTATTTCGGTTTTGTTTCTTGTTGTTTTTGCAACCATCTTCGTTGTGCACTGGGCTCCATGTTTGCTGGTTCAGTTCCTCGGTGAGCTGGCGCCATTGTGCCCTTGAGTAAGGTCCTTCACACCTGCAGGGCTTCTGTGAATATCCACCTGTAAATCGATCGCATTTAAATTTAATACACGGTTCTCTGGCAAAGAGCATCTGCTAAATGCCTAAAATTGAAATTAAATTGTATCTGCAGATGTCAAATTTTAATAAAATGTCAAATTGTCGAAAGAATGACCTCGTTTCCTTGTACGTAGTCGTGTTAGGTGATGATAATACCGATGTATGAAGCATTCTTCTGATCGTGAACTCCAACAGCACCGAGTGACAAAGCTCTTAATAAAGCTTTATTCAGGGACTGCAGCCAAAAATGACCCCGACCGAGGATGGATTACATTAGAAAGGATTACAGAGCGCTACGTGATAGGACCACGCCATCAGCTGCTGCTGATTGGCTAACTGGATATGTTATGGGCCCAGAGTCTTTAATTTAACAGCCGTCATCTGGTGTGATGCACATCAAGGCCAGATAAAAAAACAGGCCGATGAGACATTTTCAGAACGCTTTTCAGAAGACATTTTGTTCAGTGTGTGAACTGCCGGGTGTTAGAATGTTTTGCTGACAGCTGTCTGACCTCGAGTCTGGGAGCTGAAGAAGAGGTGGACGCGCTCAGCCAGCTCATCGTCGCTATGGAAGCATCCGCTTAATTTGGGAACGGCTGTTTTGAAGAGGACAGAGCGGTCCTTATGCGGGAACATTCCAAGGTGACCTTTTTTCTCCCCACCAATCTCAGCGTGTCTGTTCTTGCCGGTTCGATTTGGAACGGGGTGTAACAAAATTACTATAAAATGTAGTTTTCATTTTCAGCTCTGGCCATATTTGACATTAAATTTCTCATTATAATGTGCAAGCCCCTTCACCCACTGTTCTGTGCATAACACTGGAAAAGTGAACTTGCGCTTTTTTTTTTTTGCATCGATGACAAATCCTGTGGACAGAAGCTCTGGTTTACAGACCAAGCTTTAGACTTTCTTGGAGCGATGTAACATTAGCTTCGCATTGTACAAATAAAGATGGATTTCCTACCGGAAGGCAAAAGCTGTCCGGATAATTGACAGTCACTGAGTGAGAGTCCTTTTCACATTTTTTTTTTCAAACTGTCAGCTGGCATAACTCTCTGGACTTAATGGTACCGCGTTATCTGTTGTGGGAGGGGGCAGGGAGGTTACAGTGAATATGCAAGAGGAGTTTTTCATTTTTATTTAGCCCGCGTACTCAAGATCAGAGCAGGATCTGGACATGCTGTGTGCTCATCACACCACTGGTTTACCCAGACTGTCTCTTCTAATTAGAAGAAGGCACACAGGGGCCAAATCAAAGGGTGACGGAGCTGAAGATCAGGCTTCTCGTTTTCTGAACACATCACGCGCAGCCTGTACAGCTTCAGACTGTGTGCGTGGACACAGTGGAAAGAGCGTTAGTGAGCATGTGCAGCACACTGCTGAACCTGACCGCTGCCTCGCAGCGTCTTTCTCTGAAGCTGGAGACGGAGAGATGTCAGAGGCCTTGGCGTGCCAGCCTGGGCGCTGCCAGTCTGCGTGGGCGACGTGGCACGGCAACCACAGCTCCCGGTACACCCCGTGCCACGCGAGCGGCCTGATATCCGTCTCACCGCGGAAACCATTTTCAACCGCTGAGCCTCTGTAGTTATTTCGTCATGGTAACAGAATAACAGACAGCAGGGGCCGACGCTGGACCGCGCGGTGTGCTTTTCGGGAGTCCCGCGCGGCTGAAGCGCTTTCCCACGCGACGGCGGTAATTCAGCCCCGGGCAGGGCCCCCCCACCCCCCATACCCCCCACCCCACCCCCACCCCAAAAGCCATCCGGCTGATTGCAGCCCCAAAGACTCATTTCCACCCGTTACTATAAGAGCGCATCATTAAGGAGCTCGCGCGGTGCTGTCGGCGTGTAGCCGTGAGCGGGCCGTTTGTTTCGCTGCTTTGACGCCCCCCCCCCTCCCCCACCCCCCCGTTTCCCGCTCAGAAGATTCCGCGGCGTGTGCCAGGCAGTCGGCTGGCGCTGTGACAGGTGAGAGCACCTGCGTCTGCTCCGGGTCTGAAACTTCATCTGCGTGTGGCCGGCCGGTGGCAGTGCCCTGCGATTCACCCGCGTGATGACATTACACACACGACACTGCGGAGCACAAGGAGGGACACACACACGCGTGATTACATTACACACACGACACTGCGGAGCACACGGAGGGACACACACACACGGAGGCACACACACACACGGAGGCACACACACACACGGAGGGACACACACACACGCGGAGGGACACACACGCGCGTTCTCTGTGTGTTTGGATTGGACGGCGGCTGGAGATTCGTGTTTTATTTTCAGTTTGGCGAACTCAGTCTGACCGCCAACATTACTGGCCTGCGGGTGATCTGATTTTCATCATTTCCTTGTTTTTTTTTTCTACTTAGTATCTTCGCCATTGTGTCTATATGTGTGTCTGTGTGTGTGTGTTTATGTGTGTTGGAGGCAGGAAGATATGTTGGTAAGTTCTCCAGTTTATGACATGCATGATGGATGTGCATTTTTACAAAATGGCGCATAACCATGAATTTTAACACTATTGAACACATTCATCTCTCCTTCGACAGTTTTTTTTTGACCTTGAATATTACAGATGGTGTTAGTTTTACTCCGTGTGAACAGCATCCAAAATTTCAAACCCAATTCCCAAACTGGGGTTCTGTGTGAAGCTACGCTACAGAAATAACCAATTTTCCATCCGTATGAATATACAGCGCACACATTTTTTTATATTTTAATTTAAATCGATAAATCACGAGTGAGTCTTTGGAGAGTTATGTCTGTAGTGACACCAGATGACAGGAAGTGAATACGATGTTTCCAGTCTTTATGGAGGCAGTTCCACTTTAAATTAGCCAGCCTGTCCCTCTGGGGCAGAGCACTAAACCAGCAGGGAGAGGAACTCCATGGCAGAGCAATCGCATCTACTGTACAGCCATAGATTTTTCTGTCACCAGACATATGAACTCACCGCCATTTTAAGTGTCCGCTCATGTTCCAAGTTTCTGCTTGTCTACTGTATATAAAAAAAAAAAAGAATAATCAAGTTTCGAAATGTGCAAACCCTATTTAGCATACCCTCAAAATCTTAATAATTTGGTACTCTTTGGTGCTGGCTAAAACATTAAAACTAGATCTGTCATTTAATTAATAAAACTTAATTTGAAAAAATCTAAATGTGTTAATGATAGTTTTTTTTTTAAAACAGAAAAAGGGACATTATGTTGTACAGAAATAGTGATTGGACAACTGCAAAGCGGCAGACTGCAGACAAGCCCCTTCCCCCCAAAAAGCATTCATTGTCCCTTCCCCCACCCACCCCACTCCCGGCCCACGGGCCAGTATGATGACTGCATTCCTCCGTATTGACAGATCATGGCAGGGAGCTCCAGCGCTGGAGAGCTTATTATGGGATGGCGAGCGGTGGCTGTTATCCTCGGCGGGAGAGCGGCGGGAGAGCGGCGGCAGCAGCGGCTCAGCGCAGGGCAGCTCTACGGTGGGGCGGGAGCGCCACCTGCAGTCTCACGAGCGCCTGTGGAACTATCGAGAGCGATCTGCTGCTGTCGTGCTTCCTCAGATAAAGAAGTCAGTTCCTTTCGCATCTCAAGAATGGGAAGGAGTTGGAACAGTCCTGCATGGCCTCCTCCACCTACCCCTCACTCCCTCTCACCCCCTCTCACTCCTCCTCCTCCTCCTTACTCCTCCTTCTCCCTTTCACTCCTCCTCTTCTTCCTTCCTCCTCCACCTCTGCCCTACTCCTCCTCCTTACTCCCCTTCACTCCTCCACCTCATCCTTCCTCCTGCTTTTCCTCCCTCCTCCTCCTCCTCCTCCTGTGCTGGCTGTTTCCCCTGAAAAATGCCCCAGCCCCGGCCGGGGAGCAGATGCAGTTGATGGGGTTGGAGAGGTGAGCAGGCGGTACGTGCAGCAGGGTTCTCTGCTGCACTGCAGTCCCTGCTTTTACCATTTAAAAAATGGACAGAAAGCAACAAGATTGCTGGTGTTTTTCATCCTGCCAAAAAAACATTTCTTTTCCTAGTAATTGCTTCAACAGGAACTCTTTCTCGCCAGGGGCAACGTATCCGATGCTGGAGAAACCCAGCAGCAACAAAACAAGAAAAAAAAGGTTAAATCGGGCATGTTGATGGCATGGAGGATCTGGAGTAGCTCTTAAAAAGGTTTTGACTTATTAACGAATAAGACAGCCACAAGGACAGGTGAGCATTATGAGAGAAATTCTACAAACAGCCTGCGAATGAAGAGGCACTTCCTGCTGGGTAACAAAGAAGGCTTTTCAGAGAGAAGCCCGCTCTGGTTATTCTGAATGGCTCGTGTGTTAGGCCTGTAATCCTGCTGAGTGTTTATCACACACACAGCACAATCCTTCATATCTGGGGCTGTGGGAACAGCCCGCATGGTATGTTCACCCTATAAACCGTGCGTACAGGATACATGTCTCTGAGCATGGGACACATGTCTCTGTGCATGGGATACAAGTCTCTGTGCATGGGATACAAGTCTCTGTGCATGGGATACAAGTCTCTGTGCATGGGATACAAGTCTCTGTGCATGGGATACAAGTCTCTGTGCATGGGATACAAGTCTCTGTGCATGGGAACAGTCTCTGTGCATGGGATACAAGTCTCTGTGCATGGGATACAAGTCTCTGTGCATGGGATACAAGTCTCTGTGCATGGGATACAAGTCTCTGTGCATGGGATACAAGTCTCTGTGCATGGGATACAAGTCTCTGTGCATGGGATACAAGTCTCTGTGCATGGGACACAAGTCTCTGTGCATGGGATACAAGTCTCTGTGCATGGGATACAAGTCTCTGTGCATGGGACACATGTCTCTGTGCATGGGATACAAGTCTCTGTGCATGGGATACAAGTCTCTGTGCATGGGATACAAGTCTCTGTGCATGGGATACATGTCTCTGTGCATGGGATACAAGTCTCTGTGCATGGGATACAAGTCTCTGTGCATGGGATACAAGTCTCTGTGCATGGGATACAAGTCTCTGTGCATGGGATACAAGTCTCTGTGCATGGGATACAAGTCTCTGTGCATGGGACACAAGTCTCTGTGCATGGGATACAAGTCTCTGTGCATGGGATACAAGTCTCTGTGCATGGGATACAAGTCTCTGTGCATGGGATACAAGTCTCTGTGCATGGGACACATGTCTCTGTGCATGGGATACAAGTCTCTGTGCATGGGATACAAGTCTCTGTGCATGGGACACAAGTCTCTGTGCATGGGATACAAGTCTCTGTGCAAAACGCAATCCCAGGGTCCATCCCAGACAGAAGTACATCTCGGGGAAGGATTACAGGCCTATTTTAAAGCACAATTCTTAACTTTCAAATGCACTTTACCTGTAAGTACCTTCTGCACTCATCTCTCAGACCTGCACTGTGTTTAAAAAAAATAATAATTATAAAATAAAAAAAGCGTTAACCAGTCGATGCTCGTGTGCGTGCATAAAAGAGAGCACATTAGAGGGGAGCTTCTTTTTCTCCGTTCCGATAACGAAGAGCATGAATATTCATGGCGGCGCGTAAGCGTGTTGACCTGGGAGCGGAGCGCTGTTCCTCTCCGGGACAGGAGGCCGCGTGGGCGGGCTCAGGGAGGTAACGCGGCCTGCGGCTCCTGCTGATTTATTGTTCTCTCCCAGCATGCCGAGCGCACGTTCCCCTTTCCGCTCGGCGCTATGAGTGACTGATTGCCCCCTGACGGTGAGAAATGTGTTGCCATCCGAAAACGAAATTCAAAGCAGCGGAAACGTCGCTCTCCGGAAAAAAAAAAAAAGAAAGAAAAATGTCACGCAATCAGAACTTAATTCACCTTTTGCATGAAGCTAAAAAAAACCTCAAAGAAAAGGGCGGCTGACTTCTTTAGAAGCGGACCACATTAAAGCTTCTGCTCAACCTCCTTTCCGTCCAAATTTCCAGAATTAATCCCAATAATTCCCTGGCCTTCATCGCATGTGCCATTTTCCCCTTTAAAGCAAACCCAGGTTTCTGAAGCCATACTGTAATCACGCACGTCAGACAATGATTCAGCCAAAAAAAAAAAAAAACATTTCATTGTGCCTGGAGTGGAGCGCGTCAGGCGGCCTCACCTTAAAGTTCAGCTGAGCCCAGTTTTCAATTTCGGATGTGGACAAAGAGGCCGTTGTGCACTCTGACGTCTGTCTGCTGGTGCTGGAGCCTCACAGCCCCCAACGCAGAGAGAAGCAAATTCAAAAAGTCACCGCACCTCCAGGCTGAGGTCTGTTAGCAGAACAAGGGGACACACATGGAAATTAGCAGAAGGTAAATTAATTCAGTACAGACATTAGGAATAATTTCTTTACACGGAGAGTAGTCAATGTGTAGAATAGGTCATGTAGTAGAGACTAGGCATGATGTGGTGTTAGACACTATGTAGTCTGTAGGTAATCAGATCACCAATTTAGTCAAGAAAATGGTGAGCATTGTTGGGCTGAATGGCCTGTTCTCATCATTATGCTATTTTATGTTATGTTATGCATCTGACAAATATGCAATATTATTTATTTATTTATTAAGGCATTGGATGATGATGATGATGATGATGATGATGAAGATTATGATGATGCCACTGTTATTATTATTGTTATTGTTGTTGTTGTTTGTTTCTACATGTTGTTTTCATTACATTAATCGATATTGATTTTTGTTGTTCTTTCATTCTCCATCTTGTACACAAAAATAAAACAATATGACTTGCAAATGGAAATTATAAAATGATTTGAAAAAAAAATCAATAATGATTAAATTTCAATCAAATTGCATTCATTCATGGGAATTTGATAGATGGTGCAAAGCAAGCATTGATAGACTCTTACCAGTCTTGTGTACAGACAATAGGAGTAGATAACTGGGTTGTTTTTGAATCTCTTGAACAGCTGTCTGGCTTCTCTTTTTAATGAGTCATCTTCTCTGCAGCTGCAGAAGTTTCCAAGAAGAAGATAATTTAATCTAATTTCTTGTGTTTCAGTGAATGACTTACTAATAGCTTTAAGTGTTTGTGTGTGTGTGTGTGTGTGTGTGTGTGTGTGTGTGTGTGTGTCACTGTTTTCTTTATTGCTGTTTTATTTACTGCTAAATGTCTCATTTCTGGGTTGCATGGACTGGACAGTATGTGTTAAAGACATTCCCCTTTACAGCAGTATGTGTTAAAGACATTCCCCTTTACAGCAGTATGTGTTAAAGACATTCCCCTTTACAGCAGTATGTGTTAAAGACATTCCCCTTTACAGCAGTATGTGTTAAAGATAGTCCCCTTTACAGCAGTATGTGTTAAAGACATTCCCCTTTACAGCAGTATGTGTTAAAGACATTCCCCTTTACAGCAGTATGTGTTAAAGACATTCCCCTTTACAGCAGTATGTGTTAAAGACATTCCCCTTTACAGCAGTATGTGTTAAAGACAGCTCCGTTTACAGCAGTATGTGTTAAAGACATTCCCCTTTACAGCAGTATGTGTTAAAGACAGCTCCGTTTACAGCAGTATGTGTTAAAGACATTCCCCTTTACAGCAGTATGTGTTAAAGACAGCTCCGTTTACAGCAGTATGTGTTAAAGACATTCCCCTTTACAGCAGTATGTGTTAAAGACATTCCCCTTTACAGCAGTATGTGTTAAAGATAGTCCCCTTTACAGCAGTATGTGTTAAGACATTCCCTTTACAGCAGTATGTGTTAAAGACATTCCCTTTACAGCAGTATGTGTTAAAGACATTCCCTTTACAGCAGTATGTGTTAAAGACAGCTCCGTTTACAGCAGTATGTGTTAAAGACATTCCCCTTTACAGCAGTATGTGTTAAAGACATTCCCCTTTACAGCAGTATGTGTTAAAGACATTCCCCTTTACAGCAGTATGTGTTAAAGACATTCCCCTTTACAGCAGTATGTGTTAAAGACATTCCCCTTTACAGCAGTATGTGTTAAAGACAGCTCCGTTTACAGCAGTATGTGTTAAAGACATTCCCCTTTACAGCAGTATGTGTTAAAGACATTCCCCTTTACAGCAGTATGTGTTAAAGACAGCTCCGTTTACAGCAGTATGTGTTAAAGACAGCTCTGTTTACAGCAGTATGTGTTAAAGACATTCCCCTGTACAGCAGTATGTGTTAAAGACATTCCCCTTTACAGCAGTATGTGTTAAAGACATTCCCCTTTACAGCAGTATGTGTTAAAGACAGTCTCAGATTTTTTCTCATTTTTCAGCTCACTCAAAAACAGCCTTATTCAGCCAAGCAGCCTTACTCCGCCAGACTCTGTGGAGGTGTTATATGGATGAATGAGGTGAGATTTTCACAGATATCATAAACCCAGGCTTTGAGATATCCACGAGAACGGTCTATACGTTATAATAAGAATGCACAGACAGTTCTTTGAGAGTTTGTGGTATTTAAGTTGGTCACTGTACTGTTTTGCCCACGGCCATATCATCTAAGCGATATAAGCCAGCTTTGCTAGTTTAGGTGTGCTCACTGAGGTTAAAGCTGTAAACCCACCCTACAGTCACGGAGGCAGAGATAAACAGCTGGAGCTGTATCTGTATAATGCAGGGATGTGCTTTCACTCGCATCCAATTTAGACAGTGTGCTTAATGTTCAGGTATATCACTTTTTTCAGAATATCACTATATAGATGTATAAAACAGTCTGGAAAACTGATGATGATGATGATGATGATGATGGAGTTGAGGGCTTTTAACATGAACTGAAAAAAATGATCTCTTAGCTACTGTGTAATGTAATGTAATGTACTGTTGACAAGATTACAGATGATTATATGCTCTATGTACACCAAAAAATCTAGAAAATGCACACACTCACTCATGCACACACACACGTGCACACACACACACACACCCACTCACACACGCACACACACATGCACACACTCACACATGCATACACACACGCACATGCACGCACATGCACACGCACACGCACACGCACACACACACACAGTCTTGTTCCCCCAAAGGGTTAAATGCAAGAAACATGAAAATGAAAATCAAATCTCGCACTTTTATTCAGCCGAAGCTGAAAGTCCTTCAACCCGCCGCGCTCAATAGCTCACGGGCCAGCTCCACTGCGGAAAGATGAATGTCGCTTTGGCAACTGGTCTATCGGTAAAAGCAGAGCGAAAAATAAAAAGAAAAAAAGAAAACAACGGCTTGACTTGCCCCTGACCCTTCCATCCACAGCGATCGATCTCTTAATATTTCACTCTTTCAGAAGCCCTGAGCGGCTGACTAATTACACGGGGTTTCATCAAGTGCTCGCGCAAAAGCCCGCAGCCAATAGCGGCTGACCGAGTCAGGGCGTAGAGCAGGAAGCTGAACAGCGGCGCTAGCGCCTAGCGTAGCATGCTAGGGGTGCATCTGAATTCAGCAGTGAACCCACCGCATGTCTTACTCCAGCACACCACATCTCTGCGCGCCAGAGAAGCCAGCCGTAGCAGGTATCCACTAAGTGGACTCAATCGTGGGTGATAGATTACCTCGAGCCTCATTCATTGGAGCAGGTCCTTCTACTTTTCCACACAGAGAGGAAGTCAGCACGGTCGCTGCTTTTAAATAGCACTCCAACACACAAGCCTTTGTACAGAGCTTTTAGGGTGCAGGCTTTCCGTTACCCAACGCGTTAAAAAAAGTTGTAGTTTTTTGTTTTGTTTTGTTTTGAACTGGGGGCTTATAGTGATGCAAAAAAGATGCCAGTTTTTACTCTTAATGACTTAATTAGACTAATAATTTATTTGATACGACAGCTTTGATAAAGTCAGGAGCAATAGCTTCAGGCTGAGCATGTATCCTTAAGGGAGAGGTTTGTCGATGGCTCAATATGAGTTATCATTGGTGCATACAGCCGTTTAGAAAATTAAGTTGAGATTGGCTGGATTAAAATCCTAAATACTATCCAATCATCCAAGACTAAATTGTGCACCACTGATCCATTCTGTAAAATATAGCATGCAAGACTAAAGCTCCTGTAAATGAGTAAATATCTGTACATTTCCCTTCCTGTGCTGCACATCTTCTGTTGCATTCCCAAAGCAGTAAAATCCCTCAGCATCCCCAGCGTTTGTGCTGCTCTCTGCACTATCCGTCATCCACTTTTCCTCTCCTCTGTAATTTCACTTTGCTCCACCCACTTCACTTTTTTCCCCCTCGTTCATCCACCCACACGCTCTTAGCTCTGCGGTGGAAAAATGTGCTTAGAAAAGGCCCTCATTCATCAAACCATCACAGACGTGTTCGACGTGTGTACAACCATGTCCGACAAGAAAATACACAGATTCATCAAGCTCTGAGTGTGGCCAGTTTGAGCATAGTGCATGCATAAGCTCAATTAAAAGTGCATGCATATTTTTCTTTTTCTTTTTTGAACTGCCATAATAAAATGTCTATATTCAGTGCGTATGCTCATTACGATGGTATATGTTCATTGGACCGAAATATTTTGCCCGTTCAGATGAAGAAGTATACACTCATTTTTTACTTTTAAATAACAGCCTACATGCTTTGTCAGCTTTTGAAAAAAGAGTGGAATATATCGGAAGTCCCTGAACTTTTCAAATGTGTACATTTGTATGTGTAATAACATTTTTTCAAGTGTGGTAAAAAATATACATGTGTGTGTGTGTGTGTGTGTGTATGTGCGTGTGGTAGAATAGAATAGAACAAATAGAGTAGAGTAGAATAAGCTTATGATGAAAACACACGTCAGGGTGCTCTAGCCCTCTTGCTGCTGGGTGACTAGGAGCTGCGTTGTTACAGAGATGTTGGCAGGTGGCGTTCTGACTGACAGGGACAATGATCGCTCCGTTTGAAAGGGTTTTATACCAGTTTCCGGGCCCTTTCGGATATGAGAGAGGGTTAAGTGGGTTTGCCCCCCTGCACAGACCAGCCAATTACAATTTCGCATTGTGTGATATATAGCCACTTTTTTCAAGTGCGTAGAAATCCATGTATTACAAATGGTTGTTGATTTTGCCAAATGAAAGCCAGTAGCATTCTGTCTGGTTCTTGGAGAGTCTCAAGGTGCGCAGGTTCCGCTGCTGATCGGTCCTTAAATAACTGGTTTAGATCTCAGAACCCAGCCGAGGGGAGCTAAGTGCGTAATAAACTGCTTTAATTGACCTGTTAAATACTGAGTAACAGCAAAAGGCAGCACGCTCCATAGCTCTGCTTTTCCTGTGCCAGGGATGGGTAGCGCTGACACAGAGAATGTCTTTCCCCCAGTTTAGAAACCGCACTTTCCCCCAGTTTAAAAATGGCACTCTCCCCCAGTTTAAAAATGGCACTCTCCCCCAGTTTAAAAACGGCACTCTCCCCCAGTTTAAAAACGGCACTTCTCCCCCAGTTTAGAAACCGCAATCTCCCCCAGTTTAAAAACAGCACTTTCCCCCAGTTTAAAAACTGCACTCTCCTCTAACAGTCACGCGGTAGGAATTCCTGCCGCCGCTTAGCCAGCCAGCGCTCCTGCTCAAAACGGGGGAAGATATAGGCTTGTAAAAATAGCGCGGGCCAAACACTTTGTTACATGGCAACCTGACGACTATCCACGCATCTGACCACTAACATACACGCGCACTGCAGGTGACTAATGTACACGCGCTCTACAGGTTGCTAACATACACGCGCACTGCAGGTGACTAATGTACACGCGCTCTACAGGTTGCTAACATACACGCGCACTGCAGGTGACTAATGTACACACGCTCTACAGGTTGCTAACATACACACGCACTGCAGGTTGCTAACATACACGCGCACTGCAGGTGACTAATGTACACGCGCTCTACAGGTTGCTAACATACACGCGCACTGCAGGTGACTAATGTACACACGCTCTACAGGTGACTAATGTACACGCGCTCTACAGGTTGCTAACATACACGCGCACTGCAGGTGACTAATGTACACACGCTCTACAGGTGACTAATGTACACGCGCTCTACAGGTTGCTAACATACACACGCACTGCAGGTTGCTAACATACACACGCACTGCAGGTGACTAATGTACACACGCTCTACAGGTTGCTAACATACACACGCACTGCAGGTGACTAATGTACACACGCACTACAGGTTGCTAACATACACACGCACTGCAGGTGACTAATGTACACACGCTCTACAGGTTGCTAACATACACACACACTGCAGGTGACTAATGTACACACGCTCTACAGGTGACTAATGTACACGCGCACTACAGCGACCAGAGGCTTCAAACACATTTTTTCTTTTTTCTCTTTCTTTTGTGTGTTAGCGGGGACCTGCGCACCCCACACAGCTGAGAGAATGCCCTCAATGATGCCGCCGTCCGGCTGTTAATTTGGACGACCCGCTGGAGGCGCCGCCCACGCTCCTCTGATGGTACGGTCAGACGTGTTCCCGAGGCGGCCTGCTACACGATAGCAGCGATAATAATAACGGCGGTCATAACAGCAGCACACCGGCCGCAGCAGGGCCTCCGCTCCAGAGCTGCGATTACAAGCTCTGCTCCTCGCTGGGGCTGCTTGCCCTGTTTCCCGCCTTTTTTAAAAACCCCTCGGCCATCTAGCAGCCCCCGTGTCCCTCGTGGTTCGGGGGCACCGGCCCAAACGACGACGGACTGTCGACTAAACCGTGTCGGTCTTAACCTGGGACCAGCAGTGGAATATGCGGCTCCTGAGATTAAGACCAGGGACTCATGTCCCCTACAGAACGGAATTGGCCGGTCTCGGGAGGTCAAAGGTCGGACACCAGGGGCTTTATTTCCTCTGGCACACACCTTGTGCTGGTTTCGTCTAACACCCTCCTGCAATATACCGACAGCAGTAAGAGAAACAGCAACAAACAGGTAAAGCTGCAAGTCCTGAGACATCTACCGCTTGTTAATATTCACAGCTCTCGCAGTTCACTGCAAAACTTAAAATTCAACACGAAGGTGAGTGGGCGGTGTGAGGCGCATCCGTGAATCTTACGTTTACTTCCCCATGATTTCTGGGAAATGGAACAGATTAATACCACAGAGTCCCATCGAGAGTCACAAGCTCTACAAAACTGTAATTCACCAAAAATCTTTTAAACATGAAATCTTTTAAACTCTCAAACTGCAGGCTTGGCTGGCAAATAGTTTTGTCCTTAACAAGACAATGTTCTTAAGTCCACTGATGGACGAGGGCATACCGTAGCTTTCCACAATTTATCAGAGATGCTCTGAAAGCAACTTGCAAAATACTTCAGAAACAAACTCTATAAACAAAACCAAATTTAGATGTCGGGTTTCAATGACAGAATTGATAGGCACACTTCATAACATGTTTACGTGTTCTTTAAACTTTTTGATTCTTAGTCTCAGCATTTGGAACATCTGACAGTGTTCATATCTGACTGTAATTGTGATCGTGATTGTGTCTAATTCTGTTTGATTGTGTTTGCAGTCTGTTTCAAAATGATCTAACTTCTTCAGCAAGTTCTTTAAACTTCGTAGAAGTAGGTTCACAGCAACTTCACTCCTTCAACTTTTCGATGTACCTGTCAACTTTTCTCTGTGCGTCTCCACTTTCCCACTGGTGTGATAAATTAGGCTCCTGCCGCACATTGATTAATCCGGGCCACGCAAGTTTTGCACCTGGTTATTCAAAAAAAATGAAAAAGAATAAGCAGCAGGTCGGACTCGGGCGTGTCGACACGGGGGAACCGAACGACTCTGCGAGATGACTGATGCCCTGCTGTGCCTGTCACCCCCAGATCTGCCACCCTGACTGCGCCAACCCCGTGCCAACCTCCATCAAACCCGACGGGTTACCTCGCTACCCGCGCCCAGCGCATCACCTGACACCGCCGTCCCCGCGAGGCACAGATTTAATCTGCCAAGCAATTTTCTGAAATCCACGTGAGTCAGGCAGAGACCGGGGCGGGGGGGGCGGTGGGGGGGGGGGGGGCGGTGACTGCCACGATGAAAAGTGCTTAATTGCAGCATATCAGCCCCCAATCAATAAATCTCACATCGATATTTCCCTAAGCCTTTAAAACCATTCTTTCCATTCTCAGTATTCTTCGCACAAAATATATCTGTATATTTCCATAAGCTTAGCTGTACACAGCAAATCCCCAAGTTGCCTAAGGGTTTACCTTCCTGAAATAATAATTGTTTGATGATAAACACAGTGCTGCATGTATAGACACAAAGCAAAAGTAAAAGTATAATTGCTGTACAAGGAGTTTGTAAGAAAAAGTGTTCATTTCATTTCCAAGTACAAATGCTGATTGAAAGCAGTGACTTTATAGCTCCATTTAAACATGCATCATCTAATAGGGGCCAAAGAGCCGGTATAATTTATGCAGAGTGCTGTAGAGGTCTTGCGTGTGAGCGATGGGGGCGACTATTTAAAGATAAGGAACCGCAAATCCTTCAGTGGTCACGGCACAGTGATACTGCTGACAGAAGGAAGAGCACAGGTTATCCGGAGTGCGCGAATGTAAATGGCAGTAGCCAAACCAACATGTAACACGGGCTTGTAAGATGTAGTTCCAAATATGGCGGCAGCGAACTGAAAGGTCGGCGGGCGCAGTTACAGGCTCTTCTTGTTCGCTAAATCTTTGCTTTTTCCTTTATTTTTTTCGGGGGGACAGAGTCGCCGAAGCGTGGGGCTCCTGCGCTCCTCCCAGGTGTACCCCTGTAAATTCGCTTCAGTCCCGGGGGACCGTTCAGCCGAGCGGTTTTTAATCACCTGGTACCGCGGCAGGACGGGCAGGACGGGTCCCGAGTCACATGACAAAGAGGCGTCGCGACGCTAATCAAAAACCAGATCTGATCGCGGGGTACGCAAACGCCCCCTTTCTCAAACCCGCGCCCCCACGTTCGGAACGAGGAAGGCGCACGTCAGCCGAATGCTGTTTTTGAGAAGGGCAGAAGGCATTGAGCCCGGGCCAGGGCCGCAACACACAACAGAGTCACATGTGAGGGGACAGACCTGCTCAAAATGGCGGACGGAGGGGCGCTGAGGCCAGGCGGCGGACGGGGGGGGCGCTGATGGTCACCGGCGCCGGAAGCCACGGCTCTCCAAAAACCAAGAGGATTCTGGGCACACCGGGAAGCTTGGCTGGAGCTCATTAAGAGATCCCTGCAACCAGAGAATAAGCAGTCAGGTCACCTGGTGGTTAATGCTCTTCACAACAACAGCCAGAGAATCAGGGGGCGAGGGGGGAATCACAGCTTAATTTGTTTTACCAATTTCTCTTTTCTTTTTATCAGGGAACTCCATATCTATAGAGGTAAGACGCGGGTATTTTGGCTGTTTCAACATCTTTATAAGGGAAAGTAAATTTGATTTAAAGTTTAATATGAAAAAATAACTCACGTTATGCGGTTCTGTCCACCGGGGAATTAAGACTAATTTAGTATTTTAATTTTGCTGATCAAAGACAATTTGCATCAAACAAAGGAAGCAGAAGAGGGGAAGTTATTGTAATGTATTATGCAGGAGCCACAAGCCGCAGTCCTCACCATTTATTACCTCATCAACACAGAGCAGCCCGGGGAGGCTGGCTACCGAGCCGACAGCACGCGTCTCTGTCACACCGTTATTAAAATATAGTGTTTCAGAATAAAGCAGGAAAATAAATATCAGCGGGGACTAAACCATGCAGGATCATGTTTATGCTTTGGCACAGTACAGCTGTATAGCTATAATAGCCATGAATTTGTGCAGAAGGTTTACTTCAATTGATTTTTTATTTTAGGATTGAGAACAGTCATCTATAGTCAGATATGAGGAATCCATACCGTGAGCTTCTGGCGGTCACGCCAAGGTGTGGTTTCACCTCCGACAGGTGATCACGGTGAGCCTGACCCCTGACAGATTCCTCTCGCATGGCTGTTGGGGGTGAGAGGGAATCAGTCAGGAGTCATGGGGGCTCTGTGATAGAGGAATACTAATTTCACCCAAACCAATCTCTGATTGCCACGATGACAATCCCATGCTTGTTATGATAAAGCAACCAGACGATTTGATGATAACATGCCAATATAAAAGGCTGGAGGATCTGCAAAGTTCCTATACAGGGCCTATATCCACGATTCAACAGGGATATTATTATGCTCAATGCAAGGCCCTTGCAAATTGAACTTGCGAATTGATTTTTTTTTGTTTTGTTAATACATTTATATTATTTAGACTCTACAATTGTTTCACCCAGATAAGACATTATCAGTGTCCTCCAACAAAAGGTTCAGACAAACCTATAAACTGAACATCGTGGCCACAGATGTGGAGTTCTGATTGGTGGAGGGAAGAACAGAAATCAGGAATTCTGTTCCCTTGTGCTCAGTTACAGGGGGAACGTCGATCCCACATGCAGAGACCGGGCAAAGCTACAGGTGGGAATTTGTCAGATGTTGTTATCCACAGTGATTTACTGATTTTTATTTTTTTTAAGTCACAAAGCATTTATTAAACAGCTGGATATTTACTGAAGCAATTGAGGTTAAGTACTTTGCCAGAGGCTACAATGGCAGAACCTCATCTGAGAATTGGCCCTTAAATCTTATATAACGTCAGTATAACCCCCTCTATAACCCCAGTTCCCTAGCCACTATACCACACTGCCACTCTGTCCACCCTATTTTTGGCAAACATGAGACTACTGCCATGTTTATTTCTTCTTTTTTTCAGTACTTATAGGGTGACTTCCTGCCTCCCTCTCAATGCATGCTGGGATAGGCTCCAGCACCCCCCCACGACCCTGACCAGGATGAGCGGGTAGATGGATGGATTTCCGGTTTGTGCGGTTGCTATGGAAACGCATTCTCTGTCAACACCCGACTGCTCACCGCCGATGTCACTCGATTTGAGCCCAAAGGAAATGCAGCACGGCTGCCCAATGCAAGGCACCGGCGTGCGCAGGTTTTCATTTTTACCATAAATACAACAGCCACTTAGACCAAAGTTAACGGCGAAATCACCTGCTTTAATTGATCAATTAAGTGCAGAGTGAGAATAAGATCCAGCAGACCCTGCGGCTCTCCGGGACCTGGGCTGGTCACCTTGGGTTAGCACAACCTGAATGCTTTTTGTTGGAAGTAGGCTGACCCAGCCTCATAAAACAGGGAGAAGCCCTTTCTGCTTTGAGTAAGAACAGCGAGAAGCAGTACTGTTAGCCAAAACAAATGTTGGCCGTCCGCATGAAATAACCGATTCAGAAGTACTGTATGGCTGCATACGTTCCGATGGCACAACACAGCACACGCATCACTGGCTTGTGTACTGGAACCAGAACCACTCTGATGGAGTGCGGAGGTCTCTCCCACATTAGCACTGATGCGCTGGTGCTTCATCATACTGCAGGCCTTGCAGCCGAGGCTCCAAAACAAGTGACTTGACTCCCATGGCAAAAAAAAAATAAAAAATGAGTTGACCACACAGGCTACAGTAGGACCCTGAAGCATAAATCATCGCTACAGCAAAGCAACATATGTTTGTGAAATCATGAGCCATGTGGCGCGGTAATTCTTTTCCTGCTTTTACAAGGTGTCTGGGAAAACAGGCCCTGGGGAATTCTGGGGGGGGGGAGGGGGGGGGAACTGAAATAACAAGAAGAAGAAAAAAAGAACCTTGGCTTTGCGCCACGTCTCCTGTCTGCAGCCTTGAGGAAACTGGTGCTCTGAACAGAATCGGGCTTTTATACCCAGAGGTGAGGGCCATCTTTCTTTCACTTCCTGTGCAAAATTAACACTTTTTTTCCCCCCCACAATTCTGTGAAACCGGTTTGGGCGCACGGGGAGAAGCCTTTCCGGGAACCTGCCGGAAACGGTGAACGTGAGAACGTGTGCTCTGCTGTCACAGAAAGTGAAATACCGATGAGTGCAGTGACTTATCTAAACAGAAGAGGAAAAAAATGCATGTGCAAATTTGTTCGACCTGATTTCCAAGCCTAGGAAAGCAAATTATACCGCAAGCAAATCACCATGACGACCATAAACGTCAACAGAACTGACAGGTCCGACGCAGACGCGTTTCCAGCGTGGCCTCGACAACAAGCGAGCAAAACGGGATATTAGCACACAAATCCTGAAAGAGCAGCGATCCGATCGATAAACAGCAATGGAGCTGGAGCTGTTCTGTTCCCGCAGTCCATCTGAACAATCTGCGTGCAAACAAACCACCGGCAAAACCTATTATTTATCTCCCAGATGAACAAAATGCTTTTATTATTGTTATTAATGATCAATTGTCTTGCTGTGCTTTGTTACTGGTGTGGTATTGTGATGCCTGCAGTTTGTTGAATAAAGTATCGTTTTTAATGATTTTTTTTTCCAGAATTACTCTATAGCTCATTTGAAAAAACATCTAATTGCGTTTGACATGCCAGGAGTTTCACATTTAAAAGCCTGAATTTGATTTGGCCGACTGTTCAATCCTGTGCAAAGCACTTCCTCCAGGGGAAACACAGCACGTATTCTCAAGGATAGTAAAATAGTGCTGGCAAAATAAACGCAATTCATGAAGCTGCACCTGCAGACGGAGTTAGCATGGACGCACTTTACTGTCCATCTGTCTCTCCGGATAAAACACTATTATTGAGCTGTTTTACAGTTAATGCTGTATGTTTCTCTCAGTTACAGCAGAACCCCATTACTTTGAGGTGAAAGTAACTCCAAATTTACACTCTGCAAAGTCCACAATGACCCACATACTACATTCAGCTGCATTAGGGGAAGGGGTGGGGGTGAGGGAGAGAGGCAGAGAGAGAGAGAAAGAAAAAAAAGAGAAAGAGAGAGAGACTATAGTACATTAAAAAAATACAAAGACCCCACACACACACACACACACACACACATACACGCACACATACACCAGACACACACACACACACACACATTCACCGTGCACATTTTCACCAATTCTGTTTTTAATAAAGCACCGTACAGTCATTGCTGTGTGAGCCAGGGAGCCGCTCAGGTGAGGCTTAGCTGTTCTGCAACATTAACCCCTTTGGCGTATGCGTCACGGCCCGTTTGGAGAGGAACTGAAATCTCACGTGCCTGAGAGCGGCTGAGCTCTCCCCCCTGCAGCACCGGCGAGGACGGGGACCTCATCTCTGCGGAAATAAGAACTGGAGAAGCACGCTTCTGCTCAAATAACAGTTTTATTATTGTTTTTAATTATTTCAGTCCAATGTGACCTTCAAGTAAAAACGTGAGATGAAAGGCACAGTGACTTGCATTTTTATTATCTCCCCCCCCTCCGTATTTCATTCTGATATAGCGAACTGCAGGAAGCCGCGAGCGCTGCCGCGGCAGGCAGGCAGACGCCGGGCTTCGGCCTGGATCTGCCGGCGGTGGAGAGAGG
Source organism: Anguilla rostrata (assembly GCF_018555375.3). Classification (NCBI taxonomy): domain Eukaryota; kingdom Metazoa; phylum Chordata; class Actinopteri; order Anguilliformes; family Anguillidae; genus Anguilla; species Anguilla rostrata. Next base: position 1,489,482 of record NC_057937.1, read on the forward strand.
AAGTAAGGGGGCCGGGGAGGAGCGCGGAGTGATTCTGGGTTATTTATGAGCTCGTTACTCATGCCATTTGTTTCTTTGCCTGATAAAAAGGAATGTTTCAGAACCACATAAACATGAAATATCATGTCACAGTCAGCCAGTCCCTCAGTAGATTAATTAATCGAAGTGAGAGGTGTAATAAAATCCCATTATTAGACGCGGGAAAGTAGGGCAATCGAAGCGAGGGGGGGGAGGGATCTGGTGTTATTGACATGCTATTCATCTTCACTTTCTCAGCTAGTTGAACGCCAACCCCCCCTGACCCCCCCTCCCAAAAGACACACGAGTGTGTACTGAAGGAAATGGCTCAAGGAGGCCACAGATTCTATTGCCCCCATCCATAGAACCAAAAAATACAAACAAAATTAAAGCAGGCTTTCCAGGAGGAAACAGGACCCCCCCCCCCCCCCCCCCACCCACATGAGCAGCCAGTGCTGCTGTTCATTTTCAGAGCTCTGAGTGAATGTGCTGGCATTGCCCACAGCTCACTCCTGGGCTTCTTCTGGGATTATCAATCCACGGCTTTGAAAGACGGCCAAGAGCGCTTGTCACAGACCGAAACAGGAACAGAGCGGTTTCTGCGTCGCTGTTTTGGTATTCCAGCAAGGGCAGTGCAACAGAAAGGGAAATCAAGAAAATAAATAAAGAAAGGAATAAATCTGTCTCTGTTTTTACATCAAGAACATTCATTCGGAAAGCTTAATGTTCCAGCATCTGCTATTTTGACAAACCTGCTAGACGATAATTACTTTGAACTGCCTGGTTCTTTTTTTTTTTTTTTTAGAAAAATATCATCGCTTCCATTTACCGCAATTTGGAGCTGCGTGGGAAATTAGAGAAATGAGGACGCACGTTCCCCCAGCCGTGCGAAAACGTGTCCGATTTTCGGATCTTGGAGTGATGCCAGCGCTAGGCAACAGACTCTTCTGTGTTTGATATGGCCTTTATTTCCGCAGTCTATGCCAAGGCCCTGGGGTGCCACGGGAACCAAACCCCCCCCCCCCCATGACACCCCAGAACGCGGCCAAATCTACCTTAAACCACTTCCAACCAGGTAGCGCAGCGTGGGCGGCTACGCAGGAGGTTTCGGGGACCAGGCAGACCCCCACGCAGGAGGTTTCGGGACAGGCAGATCCCCAGCGCCCAAGGAGTTTGCGGACCAGTGCAGACCTCCACGCAGGAGTGTTTCGGGACCAGGCAGACCCACAACGCGGGAGGTTTCGAGCAGGCAGACCCCCACGCAGGATGGTTTCGGGGAGCAGGCAGACCCACGCGGAGGTTTCGGGACCAGGCAGACCCCCACGCAGGAGGTTTCGGGGACCAGGCAGACCCCCACGCAGGAGGTTTCGGGGACCAGGCAGACCCCCACGCAGGAGGTTTCGGGGACCAGGCAGACCCCCACGCAGGAGGTTTCGGGGACCAGGCAGACCCCCACGCAGGAGGTTTCGGGGAGCAGGCAGATCCCCACGCGCGCCCATACAAACCCGCGTAACTTTGCATAATAATAAAACCCAAGATCCCTCTGATCCTCCAATTAATTAAGCTGCTGCCCTGGGCCCTGTGTTTATAACCGAACAGATTTCTTTGCGAGTAAACGAGCGTAATTCAGTCAGTTCAACTTCAGCTTCAGTGACAGTATGTTTTACCAGTGGGTGAAAGTATCCACGCGTACTTATCTGCCGTGACCGTGTGTTTGAGTCAAACGCTGCTCATAAACGAATTCACGCTGGACTCCACAGATTTATTCACTTAAATGGGCAAAAGCAACTGGACTCGGGGCTGTTTCATTCAAGATGGACGCCGAAACTGACAGCGGGATAGAAATTCCTCTGGATGAGGCATTAAAGCTTCTTGATATGCAAGACCTGTTTTATGGCAAGACTTCATTCTCGCCATTTACAAGCCTTGTATCCAATATTCAAAACTAGAGTCGCAGAGCGCACCCGATTTCAGAATCCTGTGTTTGGCGGGGTTCGGAGGCAGTATACACAGAATTCACAGCATGATTATTGTTTTGTGATTTATGGTTGCAGAGCCGGCTCTAGGATTTCTGTGGCCCTGAACAAGAATGTGTGGGGACTAGCCGATTGCTGACCGGGGGGGTGGCGGGGGGGGGGGGGGGCGGGCGCATGGACCAGGCAACCTGCAGACACATAAATAACAATACTGCACAATTTTAATGTCCTAAAAAATCTTTAACTAGAATGGTGTGGCCCAGGGATGGGTTTGGGCCTGAACAGCTGCATAGAGTGTTTACCCCACCGGTCGATCCAGCACGGTCGGTCAAATCAAGACGCTAAACCTGTCTTAAGACCCTACTGGTGACTGCGCTTCTTTTGCTCTTGTAATGAATTGTTAAATAATGTCTGAAATCTTTTTTTTCTGAAGTCTCTTCTTTGCTCTTTCAAAGACACTGTAATTTATGGCAACCTCTCCACAGTAAGAGCGATTAAAAATGCACGTTTTCTGAATCTAGATGGAATAAATCACATTACGTGCCCGAGCTGAGGGTTGAATGTGCGTTCATTTTAACGTCATCCATCTCTAAATGAAGTGACCTCCTGCGTGAAGCATCTCTAAAGCTGCAGAACTCAACCGCAGAACTGCACGGGGTGAACGAGAAACAGAAACCGGGAAGAAAAAGAAAAACAATTTAAAAACAAAAATGAAGAATCTGAAAAAGAAAAAGAAAAATGAGAATTGGAAGAAATCCATTTTAAAAGGGGTCCACTTGACAAAGGGGTCAAGTTCGAAAAAGAAATTATTCAGAATTCTGAGAGAAATATGAGAATTCTAAACCTTTAATAAAAGCCAAACTGAAAAAAAAACTACAAACCTGAAAAAAAATAATCAAGTTGACAACTTTTGTTTATTTTTTCTGCTCCATTTTTTTATATTTCTGTGATTATTCAGAGCATACCATACAGGAGTTGTTTACATAACCAATATGTCCTGAGGGTTGATGCTTACTGGAGACAACAAATTTCTATGTAATTGTTGTTGTTTTTTTCGGTGTGAAATAATTTCAGCGGGTCGAGAGAGCATGAAGGGGCGATGATGGGCGGAGCCCCAGCGGGGGCGGGATCAGAGGGTCTGCTCATGGCGAAGGGTCTCCGAGCTCGAATCGTGTTTTTCGATTTTGATGTCGTTCCTTTAAGGACACTCTCTGTTCCAAAACTGACAGGAATTAGTTTCAGTTTCCAGCTCCACCGCAAAAATAAATAAATAAATAAGTAAAGAAATGAGCTGTGGGAGGGAAGTTGGGGTTGGCATTTTCGCTGTACAGCTCTGTGTTTTAATGGCCTGGCTGTGTGGCCCTGTAATTGGGTCCCTTTGGAAGGAGTGCAAAGACGGACGAGGGCCAGGCTATCGACAGCCACGGCGACTGAGTCTACCTGTCAGACCGCGTTTGGGCAGCTTCTTAGCTTGAAGAGTACAGCAGAGTGGACGTTTGGAGCGAAGGGATGGGCCTCAATGTTCCTCTCGGGTGCACACAGAGTCAAAGGGGGGGGGGGGTTTGTGAAGGGCGGGGGGGCCGAGGGTTACAGCGAGACAGACTCTCAGAAACCTGAGAGGAGGTACGCTCCAGACTGAATTTGGTTCATAGGCTTTGACCCAAAGCCAGTCGAAGGCAGATTCGCCAGACCATCGATGCGCGATGTCGCCAGAAGGACAACGAGACACCAGCAGGCCTGAGTACAGTACCCAGCATACAATGTGCAACGGGCTGCTGGTTTTGATCATCCTAGTGTTGTTTCCTCTTGAAAGGAACTAAGACAGATACACGTATCACATGCCATTCAACCTAAGCCCCTGACATTTAACCAAGCACTTCTTTTACACAAACACGTGTTACGAGTTCTGGGTCATTACGGGTAGCTGGAGGGGATGGCTGACTCAAGCTTTTTGTTGTCTGGAATAAACGTGGCCTCTTTCATAATTACCCAGGATGCACTGCAGCTCATCCTTACAGGTTGTGGCTGTGCTGCAGACGTAATTTATATGTCCATCTCGCCGTGAGAAGCTTCTGAGAGGGAGGAGCCAACGGAACCGCAGCCAAGAGCAGCGCTTGTTCCAAAGTCATGGAGCTCGGCAGTAATGAGTAGCTGGCTGTGCGTTTTTTAAAGGCTTTGTGGAAGCTAACTGAAAAAGGCTCATGGTGGTGTATTTAGGCTGTCTGTGCACTGTATTTAGCAGCTGGGCCCGAACACATCACCCACCAATTAGCCCCTAGGGAAAAAATAATGCTTTACCTACAACAGCACCTTAACGTTTCCCTTCCACCTCGCCCCCCTCCCGCGCTCGACCCCTACACGCTCTGACACGACTCCTCCTCCCTGCTCCGCTGCACGCAGAAAGCCAGGCCTCGCTCTTTACCGCCAAATTAGAGGGAGAGAGAGAGAGAGAAAGAAAAGTGCATGCTTTGAATTATTTATTCCACACAGGCACACACACACTCCAGTGGCTCCTTCCTCTGTCCTACCCCCCCCCCCCAAACCCCCCTGCTCAGCTCTAGTTCCCCACTAATCAGCACATAATGGTGGGTTCCGTTGGAAAGGCTGGTGTTGGGGGCGTGATTATTGGGTGGGCATGCGGGCCCCCCCCCTCGGAGTCTGTGGTAACCCCCCTCCCCCCCCAACGATTCCCTCAGCTCAATCAAGGACACCAGCTACTGTCACAACTGAGCAGCACGGCAGGGAGGAGAGATGGAGAGAGAGAGAAAGAGAGAGAGAGAGAGAAATTAGGCAGGCAGGCGCCAAGGCAGATGGACTCAAGTAGCATGCTGATGGCTACAGAACCCGCCCCTCCCTTATGTACACATACACGCACACACACAAACACACACACGCACACACCACGCACTAACACACACACACACACAAGCACACACACACATACACTCACACACACACATTAACATACACACACACACAAGCTCACGCACACACACACATCCCATACTGACACCTGCATTCCCACACACAGCACAGAGGGCTGATTGGTGAGCCGTCCATCCAAACGCTTCAGCCGCATCGCGCCCCAGCTCTGGAATACGAGAGCAGAAAAGTCTGGATTTAAATGGTCACCGAGACGCAGACACTCACACTCTGGTCTCCTGCGACTCTAAAGGCCGACTTTGTGACCTCACAGTCTCTCCCAGCCCAGCCCAGCCCAGCCCAGCTCAGACCAGCCCAGCCCAGCCCAGTACAGCCCAGCCCAGCCCAGCCCAGCGCAGCGCAGCGCAGCGCAGCGCAGCGCAGCCCAGCCCAGCCCAGCCCAGCCCAGCCCAGCCTAAACTGCAGTGACTGAAGGATGAAGGATTCTTCAGCCAATCACACGCCTCCGTCGTTCAGCCTTGGCGTGAGTGCGGTCTCGGGCGCGATAATGGCGGCCTGGTTGAAAGCGCCGTTGACCCCGGCTAAGGCCGCTCGGCGCTGGCGGTATTTAACGGCGCTCCGTAGGGGAAGGAGCCCGGAGACTGAGCGGCAGGAGAACGCGACGTCTTCCTGTTATCAGGCCTCATTTCGTCAAAAAAGAAAAAAAAAATGGCGGGATCTCGCCTGTCATTTTAGAGGATCAGCTCCCCGCTCGCTCGGGATGAAGTTTGGCGGCTCAGCCGGAGTTTCCAAAGGCCAGGGCGAAGCCCCGGGTCCCGGCGGCGAGGCGCTGACATTATTGGCAGCTTTTCGGATCTTCCCGCGCGCGCAGGTGGGCCTAAGCGGCCTCCCTGCGGAGGCCCCTGTGACTGACAGGCGAGGGCCGGGGCGAGATGACGGGTCTTTCAGAGCGCTGGAGTAAGAATGCGGGCGGGGCCGCGCTCACCGCAGCGGGAGAGAGAACCTCTGGCCTCGGCGGCGAAACTGTGCCGCCGCTGCGGACGCGTCCTTCGCCTCATAACAGCGTGAATAAAACATCGCCCGGCTTCAGGGGCAGGAAAGCCCCGTTTTCTGCTCTTTTTTAAACAATAATACAGCGATAAAGACAGCGCCGAAGCAGCCTATTAAAGTGTGATTACCACGGGGAAGCTGGCTTTCCAACTGCTGCGCGCTCGGTGAAACCATTCCACTGGAGACAGAGCCATCCGTCTCGCGGAATGAAAAATCTGGTTTGGAAAACAAAGAGGTCTAATATCATCAGCGGTTGTGCATGTCGCACGTAGTCATACAGTGAGGTGAATAGAGTGCTAGTCTTGTCTTGTTTTGAAAGCTGACCTTCTAATCACGTGCATTGATTAATGAATGATCCAATAAATTAATCCTGCTATACCAGTAGACATTTCCAAACCTGAATATGATGTCTGAGCAAATAAATAAATAAATGTTTTTTTTTTCTTTTAGGTCTGTGCTATTTCCAGAGCTGGGTTTCTGGTGTCTGTTGTTTTGTCTGTCAGGTAATCAAGGACAGGTTCCCAGAGAAGGTGAAACTTTGTCCCGCGGCCTTGGAGGAGCCAATCAGGAGCCTCCCCGTGAGAAATGGGCTGCAGCGATGGCTTTCAGAAACGAGGACTGTACGCACGGAGCTCGGGAGCTGCTCCCAGGCTCGTTAGCAGGCCAGCGTGAAGATCCTTTAATCCCGCCTACATCCGGAGGGGCTGGGGGGGGGGGGCGGAAATCAGCTCTCCCGGCCCCTCGGCTTCCCGAAAAAAACCTGCCCTTATTACCACCAGCAGAGTGCGGCACGGTCCCTAAGCACCCTGTCACCGCGCCGACGCGCCCCGTCACCTGATTAATTAACGTCATGGCAACTGTCGAGGAGGGCGAAACCTCCCTCTCCCCGTCCCCACCCCCCTTTCCCCATCACCCCCCACAATGTAAAAAAAAGTTTGCCCGAGTTGTCAGCAGGTTCACCCCTCCCCCCCCCCCGCCCCCCCATCGCCCACACCCGCGGAGCGAGCTGTTTTCCGAAACCTCGCGGGAGGAATTGGAAATAGATTTTTCACCGCAGGACCCGCCACACAAAGCCACTAGACCCCAACGGCGAGGCGGAGAGCACAGAGGGGAGAGGAAAAAAACCTGCTATCCATGTGCGTGCACTTTGCCTCTCTCCTCCGGGAGAGGGGGATTAAAGGGTGGAGGACGGAGGGAGAGAAAAGGGTGGAGGACGGAAGGAGAGAAAGGCACTTACTCACGGGAAGAGCGGGACTGGCTGCGTAGTGGAATGCGAGGGTCCGTTTTGTGAATTCACATTTCGCGGTCCCTCAGAGGAGGCCTTGGCTAAGTTTGAAAAGAGAAGAATGGGGGTAAGACATAACACTGACAACTTCAGCTGAATGGCACAAGAGTATCTCCTAGATATCCAATGTCCTCCATTTAATAAAATCCTATGGAATGGAGCAGAGTTTCTCCTTTGACTCTGGGTGCTAAAAAAGCATGCTTACGCAACACGAGTGCTGTGCACTGCTGAAATGGCTTCTCAACAGCATCCTGCAGAACAGAGGAAGGGAACTTCACCAAACTAAAATACAGCCGACTCTGTTCATCGTGCAAAGAACAACATCCATTGCGCCGCTCGTGTCGATGTGTTTGGCCACTAAGAGAGGACACTGACATGAAGTTTAGTGCCATCGTTAATTTGGATAGACCTACTTCATGCAGCTGCTGCAGTCCCACAGTCGTATCATAAGGGTGAAGATGCTCATTTTGGCCTTCTTTATGGTGAATACTGGTGACTGAAGTACTGATTTTCAAGAATACAAAGTGAAAAGATCTAGGCAGTGCATGAAAAAAAATGTTGCTTTTGCACTGCGTACTGTCCTATTGTGCTTGAATAGAGATCATTTAACATCATATTTACTGTGTGTACATTTGAATGAATTTGCTGTTTTTGCATAAAGCACAAGCTATTTTGCATTCTCATTACAAGTGTAGCCACACAGAGTTTAGAAAGCGCTTACAATTTCCAGCAGCTGGGTATTTCATAAGCGTGTATGTTATTCAATTCCACAAGGCCCATTATCATCAAAGGAGAATCCCAAATGCAGAAATCACTCTCCTCAGTTTGTCAAAATGTCTTGTTTTTTCTTGTTCAGCCACTTTGTTTCCCTGTAAATGGACAGGACAGCAGCAGGAGACACACAGCCGCCATTACAAGTCATCAGTGAGTGCAGAATAATAAAACACAAATTGGAATTGTTGTCCTGTAGTGTTTGAAAGGAATGGGCCAATCAGCTGTCCGTCTAACACGTGAAAGAATGAGAGGGCTTTAATGAATGCAGTAAAATGTGGCTCTTTACCATGACTACGGGGAAGAGGAACAGGCAGAATTAGGGTGCTACCAAAATCTAAATTGTACATTTTAAATGGCATCATCACAGTCACTTTTCCTCCTTTATTCAAATGGAACAATGCCCCAAATTGCCTCTGTTCCGTCTTAACTGCAGCACACTTTGTCCTTAAATTAGCCTTACAGATTCGAGCCAGCAGTTGTTGTTTTTTGTTTGTGATTGCCAAATTCCTCAAAGCCGCACATGTTGTGTAGAAAGCAGAAGCAAAGCGTGCCCGATTCCTTAACCCTTTAGAGGAGTCAGTGTTTTTTTTTGGAATGTTCAGAAAGGCAGTGTTCTAGAACTCCGTTGCTTTCAGTCACCAGAACGTTCTAATCACGTGTTAGTGACCTCACAACCTTAAAGGGTTGAAGCAAATGGGTGAAGCAAATGTGGTTTAAAAAAAAAAGAGGCCTTTGAGTGGAACAGATCCAAAAATGAAGTCGTTTGTTGTCACACAGTCAGCCTCAGTACAGTGCATGCTGGGAGGCTGGGCGCTACACCTTCAGATCTCTCCGGGGTTGTCAAGCGTGGCGAGGGAGACGGCGAGGCAGAGGGGAGAACGCTCGCTCTTACCGCCCGCCCGCCCGCCCGCCGGCTCGTCTGTCTGTCTGTGGCGTGGGCGGCGCCAGCTCCACAGCTCCTCCTCGTTTGTCTAGGCGAAAATCCGGGCCAAATCCCGGCTTCCTCAGATCTCCCCGCGGCGGTGTCAGCGCCCGGCACCCCGTCCCGCTCCGCTCACCTGTCACAGCCGGAGAGGTGAGACAAGGTTCATTTACCGCACCGGGCCTGCCGCACATCAAAGGGAGCGAGAGGCACCGCGGCGACGCTTACCTCACACAGCCGGGAAGCTTCCGGAACGCCTGCGCGGAATCCAAAGAGACTCCGAGTGGCAGTTGGACTGAGAAACTTTAAAATGGGACAGAAAGTCATGAAAGGAAAGCGGGGGAAAAAATAAATTTTTTTACTGCGAGTTTGAGACGCTGTGCTGGAGAACTGCAGTGCCACGGACTGCAGCTCTACAGGGCCGCACACGCTGTGGAGTGAGCTGTACCGTTACCAGTTAAACAAGAGAGGAGAAATGGAAAAGCTGGGAAAAATCTGACAGAGGAAAAACGAGAGAGTCGGAGAGAGAGAGAGAGAGAGAGAGAGAGAGAGAGAAAGAGAGAGAGAGAGAGAGAGAGTACTTCAAATCAAATTATCGTTCAAGCATGTTCTCGGTGGTTTTTATATCCGACATAAAACCTAGTAGTTCCTTTTTTTTTTTTTTTTTTTTTTTTACTACTGCAACACAAAATTGTACCAGTTACATCTCATAAAACCTTAAGATATGTCAGTGTGGCGATATGGTGCATATCTCCTGCTGCAGTGTAGCAGTACATGACACACAGAGTGCACGGGGCTGTGTTCTTCTGCTCCAGGGACCGGCACAAGCCTTGTCAGCTCTAACGGGCCTAATCCGATTACATCTCCCGCCTTTGTTCAGGATGAATATATTCGCAGACAACGGGGATTCTAATAGTTTGTTTCCATTCCACAAAGGAGCTGCGGTCTTAAAGGGACAGCGCACTCTGATGCCTGCCCTTGCGTGAGTAATACTTGTGTTGCAATGTGAGAAAAACCCTTAATGGGACAAAAGCAGACATGTTGCAAATGAAAAGCTCTACACATCATCAATGAGGATGTAAAGGAGTAGTAGTTTCCTGGGGCCACAAAGCAAAGCTTTACTCAAATAAAAAGCTGTAGTCTAGTCAGATAGATGCTGTGGCCGTCAGTTTGATACGGACAATAAGGCACTGAGACAGCAATATGTTTGATGCAAATCATATTGATATAAAATTCCCAGGAATTCCCACACCAAGAAGAACTAAAAGATGAATTTTGTTCTTCTTCTCTGGTTTCTCGAAGGAGACCTTGAATCGAGTTTTGTCAGTTTGCCAAGCAGTGTTCTTCAAATAAAAGCATTACTTGATGGAGTTGGATACTATCTGGTCTCCCACTGTTTAAAGTCAGACAGTGATACTCTTCCAAGATGCGTCACTCTCCCTTTGAGTTTAATCTGTCCACAGTCCTGCTGACTGTTTTGAAGACTTAATAAGGAAGTGGGAATAGGTGTCCATTAACAAGGCTTCTGGGAAGACCCAGAGATTTTTTTGTGGCTTGAACCAAGCCCTGGTGCACACTACCCAACAAAGAGGTGCATTTCTGTGACAATATCGCAATCCAAAATAAAAAATCTGCATCTAAGCAAATGTTAATAGTAGCTATGCAAGTCATTGAAAAGTGACTCCCCATATTTATTAAAAGGGACTACAAAGGTGTGTTGCTACAGTAGCATACAAATCTTTACTGCTCTCCTTTCTGAAAAAGGAAATCTGGAGAAATTGGCTCATTAATCCTACCTTAAAGCCTGGCCACCCTTTTAACCTCGTTTAAACAATGTTTATTTGCTTATTTAATATATAATTAACTTACGACATAGCCTCCATTTCCCCCCAGTGCAGGAGACAAATATAAAGAAGGCCCTTTTTACACGGCCACAAAGTAATAATGTCTTAAAGTCAGGAAATGTGATCTTTGGCTCGAGTCGTTGGCAGATGAAGTGGAGTTTGTCGTGGAGGGGGGAGAGACGAGAAGCTGTGAGCTCGATGGCGGAGATATGACGCTGTTTTCACACGCAGCTTTGCGTGACCTTTAAGATGAGAGGGTTTCTAAAATACCACTCATATTAACCTGGGAAAAAAAGATCACAAGTCCCTTCTTAATCAGAATATTCCAGAAGGCTGAAAAGGTTGTTTTTCATGTTTCTTATTTCCACTTTTTTTTTATTTTTCACCCCGCAGTCAAATTAATTTGAGAGTGTGAAGCAATCTGCACTTCCCTGTTAATGTTCAAGTGACCATTAGGGAAAACGCTCTTAGTCTTTTTAATGAACTGATCAACTTCAATGTGAGGGAAACTCAGAGCTTCTAAAAGAAACATTGGACAGACCCCGCAGAACAGCACACAGATCTCAAATGGGGAAAAAGGCTTTTTTTAAAAGTGCAACAACCAGATTTTAGCGTTTATTATGAGCACTTCTGACACAGAGAGAGGCTGTGCCGACAAGCTTGCATTTTGCAAATATTGCATCTCATGCGATATTTAATGCATTGTGCAGTCAGGGGCCATACATTCCTCTTAACTCTGATATGCCGGCCCGTATCCGAATGTGTGTCTGGACTTAGAGCCACACCAGACACCAGGGGCCTCATTTATCCAGATTTTATTAGGAACAAATTGTATCTTAAATAGTGGCTGAAGTACAAAATGATTAATGACTACGTAGTTATTTATTTAAAAAATCCCACTTTGACGTCGAAATGATTGCATCTCTGCGTGAAGTGGACATAAATTAATTGCCTGCTGGTTGTGTGAAGGTATTTCAAATCTAAGGGCTGTGCTGGACTTCTGCATCTCTGAAGAGAATCGTGTGCATGATTTAAGAATAGCATTTAATTGACAATAAATTTTAGGCATGAAGACCGCAAGAAACGTTGAAAAGCAACCTTTTAGAGGAAAATTGCTGTTATTAGCCCCATTCACAAGACAGGGTAATTGTAAAGCACATTCAAATTGAAGTGGTTCGTTTGAGATTTATATATCACAGGTGTGTCCAAAGCGGATACACCCCTTCATACCAAATTAAGCAACTTCTTTCGGTCTCGGTTGTCTTTATAAATCAAGCGTAAGCATAACTTGGGGAATAATCTTAAGATTCCATCTTTATAAAACAACATTTTTATAAATGAGGCCCCAAGAGTTTTCAGACGCCATCTTAGGAGATCCCTGTGTGTGCCGGCTTTTGTCCCGGCAACAAACAGCAGCTGCAACCGTCAATAATTCTTATTTAAAGACTTGTAATGGCTTGAGGGTTGCTTTACCCTCTTGAGCCACATTTATGTCACAAACGTATTTTGCATCCCACAAAGAAATGCCCACATCCACGTCCCTGGACTTTCATTCCAGCAGATTAACGAGAGCTTTCATTTTCCATAAAGTGCTACATGGCACATAATTGCTTAAGAAAAGGGGTTACTTTTTTAGAATGGATTCCATTATGGACTCACTGATGAAATTAAGTTAGTTCCTACTTACTGAAAATGTTTCCTCCGTGTCACTGAAATTAAATCAATGAGCCAAATGTGCTTTGTGCTTAAGGAATAAATTTAAGTAATAAAAAAAAAAACAACAAATTCTGAAAGAACTTAAACACCTGTTTTCAACAACTTAATAGCAAGAGATTCACTTTAATGTAAACCAGAAGTTAGGCAACTCTCAGCGATGGACAGTAGCGTGGAGCAAAATAAGCGCATGAACGACACACAAAGTATTTTTTGAAGAAAAAATAATAATTCTGCCGAATTAAACAACTGTTGTTATTTGTGGCTCCTGGCACGTCCTCTGTCGATGCGCGTGTTGGAAAACTGCTCAGAAAGCGTGAGATCGAAAGCCTGCGCGGCTTCGTGTGCGGTAACTGAGGACCTGTGAGAATAGATCTGTCTGCGATTGCTGTGAACATCAGGCTGCACAAGAGAAGAAATTACAGCAACAAAAGCTTCTGTCTGTTGGAAACCTTTTTTTTTTTTTTTTTTACATTTAAAAGGTCCCATTTATAGCAACACCTAACCTGGAGACCACAGTTCCCTTTTTCTCTCCAAAACCGCTCAGGAGACTAATTATATATTGTGTAAATTAATTTATTTAATCAGTCGGTATCCATTTTTTAAATCGGTCATTCAATGTAATCACGTGCTATAAAAATCTCCTTTAAAAATATTCGATAAATATGTTTTGGGGTTGGGATAATGAATGAGTTTTGAGTAAAAGCATGCCCACTATTATAAATGTGGTAAATTTAATCCATTGAGGTAGGTCTGACATTTTTTTGTTGTATGCAAGCCCAGTAGTTTTCGCAAAGTAAGTTTCATTCTACCACAGTCTCCTGAAATTACTTTGCAGCAAGTCATATATACTGTCGCCAGTTGAAATATGAGGATAATCATGTTAGACCCGTAGCAACATAAATTGTACATGATTAGATACCGTACAGCAAATGAAGATAAAGAGAGGGCTATGCTAGTCAACATAACAGCACCGACGCAAAATCAAGATCCACACAAACCTATAAGAATGAGACCTCCAGCTAGTTTATCTGAGCATGACAACAAGGCCCACAAGAGACATGGCTTTTAAATTCCAAGAAAATAAAAATGACATTACATTACAGGCATTTAGCGGACGCTCTTACCCAGAGCGACTTACGTTACTTACCATACAGAATTTACATTTGCATCCATTTATACAGCTGGATATATACTGAAGGAATGCAGGTTAGGTACCTTGCTCAAGGGTACAACGGCAGTGTCCTACCTGGGAATCGAACCTGTGACCTTTAGGTTACAAGACCAGGTCCTTACTACATTACACTACAACTGCTGCCCCAAACCCTCCAAAAAAACCCAAGACTTGAATCCAGTCAGTTCACACAAAGCTGCCTGATTGGTGGAGCTCCGTTACCGTGGCGATTAACGGTGTTGCTGAAAATATGGGATGCGAATGCTGGTGTCGTGTTTGTTGACGGTAAAGCGGGTCGCCGTGGAAACCCGTGGGGGCCGCTGCTTGCTGGCTCGCCGAAAAAACCGATACCCCCCCCCCCCCGTCCTCCAGCCTGTCTGCGCCCATCGCACCATTCTGGGGAGAACACTGTCAGCTTCTCTCACCGAGTGATTTTTCTCCAGGGGCCCTGCAAGCCGGTGCAGCGGTGTGGGGGGGGGGCGGGGGTCGAAAAATCACCTGCGCGGATTTCCGTAAAACACCTATAACTCACCGCCATGGATTATGACAGCGCAATCTTCCGCTCGGCAGCATGAGGAGTAACAGCCCCTCATTGGGCTCGCACACGGAGGGGCACGGGGCGCAGGAGAAAAGGAGTAACAGCCCCTCATTGGGCTCGCACACGGAGGGGCACGGGGCGCAGGAGAAAAGGAGTAACAGCCCCTCACTGGGCTCGCACACGGAGGGGCGGGGCGCAGGAGAAAAGGAGTAACAGCCCCTCGTTGGGCTCGCATACGGAGGGGCACGGGGCGCAGGAGGAAAGGAGTAACAGCCCCTCACTGGGCTCGCATACGGAGGGGCAGGGCGCAGGAGGAAAGGAGTAACAGCCCCTCACTGGGCTTGCATACGGAGGGGCGGGGTGCAGGAGAAAAGGAGTAACAGCCCCTCACTGGGCTTGCATACGGAGGGGCGGGGTGCAGGAGAAAAGCAGGTGGGGGGAGAAACGCTGGAAGTCAAGGCCGAGCGAGTATGTGTGGCGTTTTAGAATTTAGAGACGGAAGTCGAGGAGGATGTGATAATGGGGGGGATTAGAGGAAACGCTGAGGCTATGGGAGAGGGAGAGAGAGAGAGAGACAGAGAGAGAGGGAGAGAGTGAGAGAGAGACAGATAGAGACAGAGAGAGAGAGAGAGGAAGGCTACTCTGGAGGACGACCGGACCTCATTAAATCTTTATCTGGCACTCCGGAGAAGCAAGGCAGAGAGGTTAATGGCGGTGAGTATTTGCGTGGGATTAGCTTCTGGGGAAGACGGTCCCAAACGGCGTCAGGGAAGCGATGGCATTAGCCCTAGCGTCACGCCCACAGCAGCAGCTACGTGTGGCTGCAGAAGACTTGCTGGGAGATGGCAGAGTTTGTGCTCGTATTATTACAGAAGTCCGATTCAACTGCACTGTGACAGCCGCAATGTTCCAGCACATTCTCCAGTACCTGTGTCTCAGCTGTTTTGCTACAGTACCATCTGAATTTCATCAGAAGGACATACATCCAGGAAGCAGTCATGCAGCTGATATGATCTGCCACTTATTTCTCTCTGAATATCTTAAACAGGCATGTCACACATGCACAGATTAATATTAACACATTTCGCGTTCCAACTATTTACGAATCAACTTGGGGGCTGGTGACAAATTTACGGTCTGCTTTTTCTGCTGTTGCACTTAAGCCAAATTTTCAAAATGAGAAGAGATTTTCCCCAGTGTAACGGTTTGTCTTCCTTCTAGAATATTCCATGGTGCTTCTGAAGCTACCCCTGAGGCACCGACAGTTACAGTTAAGTGGCGCTGCAGCTTGTGTTTTTATTCAAAAAACAAGCGCACCACAGTCTCTCCAAATGTAGGAGTTTCGATATAAAATGCAGCCACTTCCTAACACTGGACAGTTAACTTTGACCCAACAACTTGTGTGCCTCTCACTCATAGCCAGTTCATTCTTAGCAATCTCAGTGCATTTATACGGGCTAACCCTGACCCTATGACGGCTTTATACGGGCTAACCCTAACCCTATGACGGCTAACCCTTATTCAGCCGTAATTCATTTCAGCTCTTTGCCAGTAAGATGTACGCGGCGGGCTGGCGCCCCTGTCCCGCCTCTGTGGGCACGCGTTCATAACGGCAGCCTGTCTCCGGCGAGGACGCTGATGACGGAAACGCCGTCCTCCATACCGTCATGCGCCAGGCTGCCCTGTGCTACGCCTCGCGTGAGCGCCCTGCTGCTGTTTGGGGAGGCGGAGCGAGGAAGATGAGACCGGCCTTCTTCCCGCGACGCGGCGCTCATCCGTGCCTCCGCGGATGCGCTAAGAGACTGTCTCTCCATCACTCCCCATCACTGTCACCGCCATCAGCCTGGGACCCGAGTGACAGCCGGCTGCCAGCCCCTCCCCAGCCCTCCCCAGCCCCCCCCAGCCCCCAGCCCCACTCCCCCCCCCAGGCCATGACCCGCTTCTCCCATGGCTCTCGCCCCCCTCTCGCCCCCCATCCATTTTCGCGGCCGCCCACCTCCTGACAGACATATGGAGCCCTCTGGCTCTCCCCCGCCTGCGTCCGCCACTCAGCTCTCCCTGTTACTGCGGCCTTGCGGTCAGCTGACCAGGGACTGACATAGCGGAACGATCCGGTCCCCACAAACACACACACACACATACACATGTACACACACACACACTCTCACACACACCCACTCTCACACACACACACACACACACACACACACACACACAACAATACACACACACACACACACACACATACACACTCACTCTCTCACACACACACACAGACACACACACACACACACAGATACACATACACACACACACACACACACACACACACACACACACACACATACACACTCACACACACACACACACACACACTCTCACTCTCACTCTCACACACACACAAACAGATACACACACACACACATACACACTCACTCTCTCACACACACACACACACACTCACACTCTCACACACACAGACACACACACACACACACACAGAGATACAGTGCCGAACATCGCCCGTCGCCTCTAACCCTGTGACTCGCTGTCTCGGACGGGACAGAGTAAAAATTTGCCAGTACCAGCTCCGCCAACACGGGGCCCATCCATCACCCGCGACTCCGCCGGGCTGCTCACGCGCTCCACTCCTCCTCCTCCCCCCCCCGGCCCCTCCTCTTGTCATCCCTCGTTCTTCGCCCGCCTGTGGCTCTAAACGTGTGGGCAGCGGCGATCTTCAATCAGTTCCCCCGGACGGCCCAGCTCGCCCGCCGCCTGTGGCCCGCTCGTAAACGCCAAGCGGTAAATAACGTCGCCGTGGCGTCGCCATGGCGTCGCCCGGCGGTGCGGTCGGACCGCTGCCGCATGCTGAGAGCGGAACGCGTGACATTTAATAATATTACTCTCCTCACTCTCAGAGCTTCCATTGCATGGCGCACAGCTTAATTTCATCAGCACCAAAAGCCTTTGAATCCGGGCCAACAGGGGGCACAGGTACAGCGCGCTGGAAATCTAAATGGATGTTTTATATTAAAACAACCCGTTTTTCTTCTCTGGAAAAAACCTTCTCCGGGAGAGCCGGGTAATCCAATTCATTGCATTAAAAGCCGTGGAAGTTTTCTTTCTCACGTACGATAAGAGCCTTTGATTAATTCTCTGGGTATTTTTTTGACAGGCGATTTGATAAACAGCCACTTACCGATGGGCAGCTAGAGAAACGAACTGAATAAATTTAAAGACGGGGAGCAGTGCGAGCCGGCCCTCGCCGAGCAGTAAGAATCCTCACAACTTTTCAGATGGATGGTCGTAAACAAGTGCTCTTAATTATCCGCGCTTCGCAGGCGTGGGGCTGGCGGAGGTGCGCTGTTCTCTCATTGATCTCTCCGCACGCAGTCCCACGGGGGATTGTGGGAAAAGTGTTTCTTTTTTTAAGGGTGATGTGTGAACGTCTCCCTCGGCTGTGGAGGGACGGCATATTTTTTTCCTACTTTAAAATGTCAGGTGTTTTTTTTTTTTTTTTTATTGCCCCTGACAATCACAGCGTCTTCGCCGTCTAACTAACCAATGTGAAAAGCTGGGTACAGCTTCATCATAACAAACAGTAAATGAGATTCAGAGAATATTGGTTCAGACAGCTGACAATATGGTAATATTATTTGTGGAACAGGTTGTGCTACTGGTTGAAATGATGCTGTGGTGTGTGTCTTTGCGTGTGTGTATGTGTGATGAGTGTGTGCGTTGCTGTCTGATGTGAGTGTTGTGTGTGTGTGGTCGTTACATGTGTGTATGAGTGTGTGTGCATGTATGCATGTCTGAGTGTGTGAGTGTGTGTGTGAGGATACAGAATTAGCCAGCAAAACAGTGTTAAATCACCTCCTCCAGAGCCCACTTTATACATTTTGGACTCGTATAAACGGTGATTCAGGCTCAAACTGACGCTGGGCACCTGACTGTGAAGGTGGGGTCGTGCTGAGTTAGTCGGGAAGCCCAAGCAGCAGGACTGAAAAGAGCGGTTGGGGAAAAAACGGAATGCAATTTTGATCAAGCCCTTCTGGCCTGATATTTTGTTCTTCTTCCCCCGAGTGGCTGTGTAAGTGCATTTCGGAGAGGAGGTGGGAAGTATGATTCAATAAGCAGTGATTGTCACGCTCTCCGTCCGCAGAGTGACCCAGAGAACACCTCGCCTGGTCTGAGCCAGAACACACAGAGACTGCCATTCGCATACTGTGTGCTCTTTCTGTTTATGGGACTGGTTTCGGATAAAGGAGTTATTCCAAATAAATAATAACTATCTGACTGCTTTCCTAATCCACAGAAGTCAAAATATTATTAAAAACACTATTGCTGTGCTTGCATCGAAACCAAACATGCACACAGCCATAGATATATATGCACACTCACACACACACACACGCACGCACACACACACACACACACACACACACACACACACACACACAGCACACACACACACACACACTCACACACACACACACACATCTCTCCACAGAGCAGCTGTTCTGTATGCGCAGTGTGAATCTCGCGGTGTTGCCTGCACAGTAATCCGCCCCTGACGGTGTTTGTGCATGTCAATCTGCCCCCCCCCTTTGTTCTGCCCCTCCTGGGGCAGCAGACCAGCGGCCTGCCGGGGGTAAATGTGATTACGGAGAGCCCACGCCGCTCCGGCCGCTCCACGCCGAGCCGAGCCGAGCCGCGCCGCTGACAGGCCCGCGGGGCCTAAATCTCCCGCCAGACGGCCCTTCACCTCACACCGGCCGTAAATCCTCCGCTTAAACCTCACAAATTGGTGGGCGGGGGGGTGGGGGCGGGGGTGGGGGGGTGGCAGGGGGCTGGGGGGGTGGGGGGGGTGGGGGGAGCCTCGAGCTTCTCGGCGAGTGAGATACGAGGAGCGAACGCTTCTGACAGACCGCCAGCCGCACCTCGTCCGTCAAAAAATAAAAATAAAAAAGGGGGCGGGTCCATGGCCCCGAGGCGCAGTTTGTTTTCAGAGTTTAAGAGTTTGGGTCCCGCGGCGCCCCTGCTGGCTCCAGGCGGTGATCTCGGTGCGGGGCGTTTGGATGGGGCGGCGGGGGGGGGGATAAACCGCACGGTGGGGATTTGAGCAAATTTAGCCCGGCTGTTTGTCAGTTAAGAGCGTGAGTGAGCGGGCGCAGGAGCGGGGGTGGGGGCGGGCGCAGGAGCGGGGCGGGGGCTGGGGCGGGAGCGGGGGCAGGGGCGGGAGCGGGAGCGGGGTGGGGGGCGGGAGGGGGGTGGCGGGGCGGAACGGGGCAGGGCGGGAGCGGGAGCGGGGCTGGGGCGGGAGCGGGGGCGGGGGTGGAAGTGGGGGCGGGGGCGGGAGCGGGAGCCGAATCCCTGTTCTGTTACGCATGACGGCGTCTCCATCCGCTCCGTTCTGCAAAATGGCGTCCTGAGACTCGCCCTCCATCTCACCCGCGCGCTCGGCAGGCTGCCCCCCCCCCCGACCCCGCCGCCCCCAACCCCCCCATACAGCCGCGCTGCTGAAATACCTGCCAGATTGGGTCCCGGATGCCTGCCCCCCCACCCCACCGCCCCCCACACACCGAAGCCTTTGATGAGCTCAGGATGTGCAAGATTGTTTATAGAAACAAGAGCTGGATGCAGCCTCCAATTTCACATCTCGTCCTTGTTTTCCCATGATGCACTGGTGAGAGCCTGTGATGCAAAGTGGAAGATAGGAGTGGAAGATAGGTGGTTGAGATAACCCAAGAAAAGCACTGACAAATTGGGAAGCAATCGTCTTTCTTTAACCCTTTAAGGCCCTGTTACTGAAATCAGGGCCCCTCGAAGTCCAAGAACTGCTGGTTTTCCAACCTCCCTTTACCTGGGAGTCAGGTGTGACCACAGTCTAATCAATCAGCAGCACTAATTGTTCTGTTAATTACCTGGGAGAAAAGAAAACCAAGGCCAGATTTGGTTTTGAGGCACGTATTTGAGTATCTGTGCTTTAAGGTGTGAGATCACAAATATGTGATTAGAATATTCTTACCTGAGCATTCTGATGCTGATGGCACAATTGTTTACTGGTAAGAGAAAGCAAAGGAGTTCTAGAACACCGAACTGAAAAACATTCCAAAAAGACTACTCTTCAAAGGGTTAATGTCTGCTTTCCTGTTGCTCGTTGCTGCCCTGCCACTCCACCTTCACCTGCCTCACCTCCGCGTCGGTCACCCACAGCCCCCTGCACCCTGTGAGTGTGGGAATAATCGGGTTTATCAGGGGCAATCTAGAGCCCATCAGCGCCTGTATTCTGTGCTGATCTCTTTCAGCACGGCGGCGATAGTGACCTGGCATCAGCTCTGCCACTGGCCCCGCCCCTTCTGCAGGATCACCGAGGCGATATCCTCAGCCAATTAACCGGAGCGGAACTCAAAAGAGGACCCAGGCAATGACTTAGAGCTGGCAGCGTGTCATGGTGATTAGCACTGGAAACCACTCTGGTCTAAATAAATAAAGTGCTGTTCTGTCACTGTCTAAACTACAAAAGGTAGGGGGGGGGGGGGCGGGGGCACATACCTGGTGAAACCTGAAAATAATAGTCGACCAAATTCTGCAGACGTGTCTCTGCAGTTACACGATGAAATACATCAATGCATGAATGGCCCTGGCTTCTTAGAAAAAGATAAATAAATAAAGCATCCCATGTCATCCTGTTAGCAGCGGGTGCTTCACTGGAAATTCCTGAATTTCTCTCGTCTGGGAGTCCTGGTCCAGGGGATAAAACTAGAGTAAGAAGCGGCTTCTTCTTTCAGAAATGAAAGAGAAAAGGAATAAAAGAGGCAGAGGGAAGAATGAAAGCGCTGAGAGGCAGGCTGCGACTGCGATATGCCAAATAAATAAATAAACGCCAGCGTCACCAGCCAATCAGCAGTCTCCATGCAGCGGGCTCTGTTCAGCAGTAAGCCCGCGCCGCGTTAGCGCACGGCTCTCTCTGAGCGCGCTCACAAAGCCCCGTGTCTCCCCGTCGTTACAGACGATGCGCAAACACCCCTGCGCTCGCTCAAGAGAAGCGCGCGCATCTCGCAAAGACGAGTCGCCCCGCCCTGAGGTCTCCGGCCGCCTCATCGGACCTTAAATGAGCAGGTGTCCCTGTCAGCGGAAGGCTTCACCAGCACGCCGGACCAAGGTGAACACGAGCGCCCCCGACCGCCCTCGCCCGCCCTCGTCCGCCCTCGCCCGCCCTCGCCCGCCCTCGCCCGCCCTCGTCCGCCCTCGCCCGCCCTCGCCCGCCCTCGCCCGTTTCGCAGGCCGCCGGACGCGCTTCCCGCTCCCGTCGAGGGACGAGCGGAAAACACGGCGCTCCTGAGAAACGCAGCCTTCGTTCTGCCTGCAGCTGGAAAGCCCGCAGAATCTTTATATCCTGGGTCAGTCGAGATCAATGATTAAAGACACAAACTGACGCTCAGCATCCCACATCGACAGCCATCCACCCCCAAGATTTCAAATGTAGAAACGAGGGGCCGTGGCATGGCAAAAATCGGCTCTTGTTACCCCAGCTGTGAGCTGAAGGCATGCACATGGAGTAAATCTCATTGACTGCTGTAGTAGAAAATGAGAAGTGAAGCTACAGGTCCTTGGCTCTAACTGCTGTAGGCCCAAACTACTGTGGATCTAGTAGTGAGTATAACAGTGGGCTTCCTTACTCTTAGAAACAAGGCGTCATTGTGAGACCTCATGTTGAACAGTGTTTTTATGGGGTCTTGTGTTTTGGACATAACGGGTTCCATTTACCTCGTTTTCTGCGTATCAGTAACCGTGACAACAACCAGAAGTAATGGGATTGGTCGGCCCACTGCTGGGGACCTCCAGGTCAGCGGATCTTCAAGGTGTCCTGAAACCTGGAGCAGAGTCAGGTGTTCAGGAAGGGCCCCTCAATAAGCTGAATCACATCACAGGTGCACAGTCACACACCTGCACATTTCTCCAGCACAGCCATGACTGTAACTCTGGGGCTGCTACTGTCCAGAAGTTGTCAGTTCTTTTTTTTTAAAAAGGCCTTTGACTAGGCGTTAAAAATGCAATTAATAAAAACAACCACATTTTTTTCCTGTGTGCCTTTTCTTCTAAATGAAACTTTCCTCACTGGAGGAAGGATGCTAAAATGAAACACAGCCGGCACTGAGAGCCCGGAGACGCAGGTACTGTCTGCCATATATTTCCGGACACATTTTGATGGATGCTGAGGCCCGAACGCTCTGGGAAGTACAGAATAAAAGAGTCTGGAGAGCCGGAGGTCTCTCCGCTGCGCACTAACTCTAAATCCATTATGACAGAGGAGCCCGTGACAAATTACTCACGGGAAGAGGAGTGTGGAAACAGCGAGAGCAGCAGAGCAGCCGGGTCTGATCCGTGACCTATTCAGACGCCAGGTGAGAGGCGAGGAGTGTGAACGCTCGCGGCTTTGATAGGTCACACACGTGTGTGTTCTTAATGAACTATGGCCCTGGAGCCGGGGGGTCTCACAGGGAGATGACAGGCCTTTGTGAGAATCCCCTCTGATACACCAATCAGCAGAAGTATCTGAGTGGTGAAGGAACGCGTGTAGCCCTCCCCGGTGCTACCGGAATTAATTTGATGTTATTTCAGTTATCTGATTCCAAAAATAATGTTTTAACCTTTCCTCTGTGGTACAGTTATGCATAGATGGAGGCGGCTCCTGTCCACCAATAGTGTGGCTTTATACGAATTGCTATCTAACTTGGTAGATGCGGACATGCCTCTGGCTTGTGTAGCCTGCTACGACACTAGCGTATAGGCGAGTGACGACGGGGTGCAGATATCCTGAGTTCTATGTGTATGTTAGGACCTAAAAACTGCTAGGTGTGCAGCGGTAAGAGTCAAAGAGAAATGCCAGGTTAAAATTAATGCAGTTTATTGTTCAGTGTCTAGTAATAATGACAATGTACAGTGGTGCAAAATGTGAGTGGTGGAATGCTGATGCAGTCGGATGTTTGCTACTGAGCGCTGTCTCTTCATCACACACTGCTGACTCCCTGTCAGCACAGCAAACAGCCTGTTTTACTTTGAGGGTCTGATAAGAAGCAGACTTCTGTGGACTGCCCTACACCTTAGATCAGGGGTGTGCAGTCTTATCTGAAAAGTGCCGGTGTGGGTGCAGGTTTTTGTTTTAGCCCAACACTGTGACACTGATTCTACTTATCAAGGTTCTGATGGAAGACCATGATTAGTAAAATTGCACCCACACCGGCACTTTTCAGATAAGGCTAGACACCCCTGCCTAAGATAGAGACAGGTAACATTTGGCAAAGCTACTGTAAGTCAAATCATCATAAGTTAAATGTCAATGTAGCAATGGTTTTCAGAATATGAAAGGAAAATTGAAGTTGTGCTCCAGAGTATTGCTGAATTGTACCCTTCTCGGTGAAAAATGTGGAGTATTCCCAGTGTAAAATCTGTATCTGATAATGAGGAGTCTAAAGTAAAAAAAACTTTCCCCACCATTTGCAGGTGCACAAGGACCTGTGATTGACATTGCAGCATTAATCACAATTACGACATTTATCTTACCCATAATGCAATGCAATTCGGACAACCAACCACACACTCACTTGCTATGCTAACTAGAGCCTCCGTGGGATTCACAGGCAAGGTAATTAACCAGGTAATCTAATCAGAAAGCGCTAGTAATTAATGTGAATTTTATACGAACCCCGCATAATTTAACTCCCTGAGGCGGCTCTGTACGTACTTCAGTGAAATTCCCAGCGAAGACGCACACCAACTCCCCGCTGCCTGAAAGGTGGACTCACACTACAAATTGGCGAAGCAAATTCAAATATTTCCTATTTGAGCAGCTGGAAGAAGATGTCTCCCAGAGACCTGTGCTCGTTTGCGCCCACCCCCGAGGTTTTTCCCCGCTGGCCGAACTTTCCTGTTCCGCGAATCCCGCGTCGTTTCAGAAAAGCCTCTCGGTCCGCCGCTCCGCTCGGCCAATAGGAGCAGGCGCCGCGGAGAACGCGGCGTGCTCCGGTCGTGGCGAACGTCGCCCAGTTTGTCAGGACCAAACTCAGTTACCGAATTATTTCATCCGCCCCGCAACGTCCTTCATGTGTGTTCCTGCTCTAATGGGGTAAACAGATCATTCCACCAACAGAGCAGCTCTTCTGATCAGACTGTCGTCACCAGTAATTGGCCGGTCGGAGCGCATTCCCTCTGTTCTGACCGAGTACGCAACGGAAGAAGTGGACAGCGTCCTCACAGCACGATGCGCCATAAATAATTCTTCAGCGATATGTCAAAGGACAAATGTCGGAGGACTGGGAAGAACAAAACCATAGAACAAGCCCTACGCGCTGCCTCAATTCACTATGCACTGCAGAGCACCAGTTGTGGGCATCTCACGCACGAAGCCCCTGTCTGCGCATTCGCTCTCACGCACGACGCCTCTGTCTGCGCATTCGCTCTCACGCAGGACGCCCCTGTCTGCGCATTCGCTCTCGCGCAGGACGCCCCTGTCTGCGCATTCGCTCTCACGCACGAAGCCTCTGTCTGCGCATTCGCTCTCACGCACGAAGCCTCTGTCTGCGCATTCGCTCTCACGCACGACGCGTCTGTCTGCGCATTCGCTCTCACGCACGACGCCCCTGTCTGCGCATTCGCTCTCACGCACGACGCCCCTATCTGCGCATTCGCTCTCACGCACGACGCCTCTGTCTGCGCATTCGTTCTCACACACAAAGCCCCTGTCTGCGCATTCGCTCTCACGCACAACGCCCCTGTCTGCGCATTCGCTCTCACGCACGACGCCCCTGTCTGCGCATTCGCTCTCACGCACGACGCCCCTGTCTGCGCATTCGCTCTCAGGGAGGGGAAACGGGCCGTGTGATTTACTGCGTTTCATTTTTGCAACATCGATATTTAATCAGCGGCCAGGGCCACCTGCCCCGCTGGCCGGGGGGGGGGTGTGGAGACGGCTGATTTCCGCGCGCGGTGACGCAGCGATTGATGACCGCGGCTCCAGCGATCCATCGCCCTGTCAGAACGCTCCCGTCTCCATGGCATCCTGTGGCACGGCACGCGCTGAGCAGCGCCAGCCAATCAGGGGCTGACTCCGCCCATGTGCCGGGCGTGTGTGACCCAAGGGCGGCCTCTTAACTGCGGTGACGTTAATAATAACTAAGGGTCTGCTAGATAAAGTCATCTCATTACCTAAGTATCAGAGCACCCTCTACATACACACACACATATATTTACATTCCCACACACCCATACATGCACATATATTTACATACCCACACCCATATATTTACATACCTACACCCATACATATATTTACATACCCACACACCCATATACATTTACATACCTGCATTTAGCAGATAGTCTTATCCAGAACAGATTGAAGATTCCTTTAAAAAATATATATATACAATCACTTACACACACAATACAGGAGGATATGTTTGGCAAAGCAATTTAGGTTAAGTACCTGACCCAAGGGTACAACAGCAGAACCACAGGTGGGAATCAAACCCACAACCTACTGTAAGTTCTCTAACCGTCAGACTACACGGCCGCCCCAGCTGGAGGAAGGAAGAGGACGCGACACCCGTCAGTTCGGCACACAGAGAAACAGCCTGGAGTTAAACGCTGTCTGTTGCTCTCGACCAGAGCGCTGCACAGACACATTGATCTGAACTGTACTGACTGTCGGCGACTGTCCCCTGATCTTAACGCATCGCCCGTACTTTTACCTTCCGGATGAGCGTTTCTTTTTAAACCACACGCCTGGCGGGCACCCTGGGGAGGAACGGGGACCGAATCTCCATATGAGCAGATTAATGAGCACTAGCAGCTGCCCCATATCAGAGCCCTCCCTCTCTGTTAGAGCCTGAATGGAGAGAGAGAGAGAGAGAGGGGGGCAGAGAGAGAGAGAGAGGGAGAGGGAGAGAGAGGGAGACAGAGAGAGAGAGAGAGAGAGAGAGAGGGAGGGAGAGAGAGAGAGAGAGAGAGAGAGGGAGAGAGGGAGAGAGAGAGAGAGAGAGAGAGAGGGAGAGAGAGAGAGAGAGAGAGAGAGGAGAGAGAGAGAGGAGAAGAGAGAGAGGGGAGACAGAGAGACAGTCACACTCAATCAGTCGAGGTCGACTTATTGCTTTGGGAGCTGAAGACAGGTGTGGGGCTCCCTGCTAAATGAGAGTGTGTGTGTCAGTGACCTCCCTGCTAAATGAGAGTGTGTGTGTCAGTGACCTCTCTGGGAAATGATTATAAATAAACACCAATTTGTTGGGGTGCTGATATTTGTGCAGAGAATACCCAATATCCCCGGTGCCAATAATGTCTTAATCGCAGCGCTGTCAGTGCACCCTCCCCTGCACAGGGGGCACTGTTTCTCATCCCCAGGGTACTTAGTTTGGGGAGCCGATTCGCTGCTGGTGACACATAATGTCAAGTTTGTCTAACCGACCCCTCCATCCACCCCACCCACCGAGTGCAGCCAAGAGCAACGGCCAGAATGACGTCTTTACAAGGTCAACATCTCAAGGATTACAACTGCCTTTTCTGAGCCAGTGGAGAGCGATGTCTGTGCTGGCTAGAGGGCAGTGATATCTGTGCTGATTGGAGGATAATGTTCTTCATGCTGATTTGGAGTAAAGTATCTCTGTGC
Source organism: Anguilla rostrata (assembly GCF_018555375.3). Classification (NCBI taxonomy): domain Eukaryota; kingdom Metazoa; phylum Chordata; class Actinopteri; order Anguilliformes; family Anguillidae; genus Anguilla; species Anguilla rostrata. Next base: position 1,516,323 of record NC_057937.1, read on the forward strand.
TGATTGGAGGATAACGTTCTTCATGCTGATTGGAGGAAAGTATCTCTGTGCTGATTGGAGGATAATGATCTTTATGCTGATTGGAGGAAAGTATCTATACGCTGATTGGAGGATAATGATCTTTATGTGCTGATTGGAGGATAATGATCTTTATGCTGATTGGAGGAAAGTATCTCTGTGCTGATTGTAGGATAGTGATTGTCAGTGCCTCTGTGTTGATTAGAAGAGAGTGATCTCTGTGCTGATTGGATGGAGAGACACAGTCTCCATTGAGGAACCAGCTGATCACACAGTTTACATTCTACCGGCCAGATGGCTAGCAGGTCTGAACTTCTGAACCAAATAAACTTGGATTTCAGAAGAAAGAAACAAGGAAGCAAAAGGCGATCAACATGACAGGAAACCAGCTCCCTTGAACAACTTGAAAGGCGGGAACCCAAGCCGTCGGCGGCACTTCAGAGCCCAGGATAAATACGCGCTTCCTCCCGTCTGAAGCCTCCCAACTGTCGTCTGTCCCGACTCGTCCCCGAAAGCCACCTGTCCCCGTCGTCTGTCAGCGGCGGAGCGCGAACCCGGAGCGGAAGGAACGCCTCGCTTCTAATTAGGCTGGAGAGGGCGCGGGGCGCACCCCTGGGGCGCAGCAGCCTTTAATAACAGGGTCCCCGTCCCCGTCCCCGGCCGTCCCTCCCCGGCCGTCCCTCCGCAGTCTGTCCTTCACGGCCGTAATCACAGCCTCTATGATAAGGGCTGCGCGGCACACGCTTCAGACCCTTCCAGTGCCCGATCTCCCAGATGATTCGTGCCACTATTACCAGGCAGGGACGCAATTTGCCAGACTAAACGACACCGGCCCGCGGTCCTGGAGCCCCGGCAGAGCCTCGATCGCGCGTGGCACAGACAGAAGCAGAGACGGACCGCACGGCAGACAGAAGCAGAGACGGACCGCACCGCAGACAGAAGCAGAGACGGACCGCACCGCAGACAGAAGCAGAGACGGACCGCACGGCAGACAGCGTAGAAACGCCCATGTGCCTTTCGGTTCTGATGATGGCCCACGGACGCACAAAGGGCTTTCGCCTTATTTAGTGTTTTGTCCCTCTGCAAAGCCAGGGTTATAAATACTGCATGTGTTTAGGAAACATGCTATTTGGCCCGAATGCATTTTAAGCCACTGTGGATCTCCAGTCTGCTGCAGCCAAAACTCTCTCGCCGCGACTGAAACAGACAGAAACGAGAGGATTTCTCTCTCTCTCTCTCTCCCTTTTTCTCAACAGATGGGCGATACACAACTGCCAAAAAGAAATGAACAAAAAAAACACACACACAGAAAATGGGCAGGGATAAATTATTAAAAACGAATGTAAAAAAAAAAAAATGTTTCGTCTTTTGTTGGATAGGCTGTAAAGACCCTGGGGTACATCCACATGACTCTTTCCGGCCATCTCTGGGGCAGACATCCAAAAAGCATATATGGCTGTTTACACAGGGAGGTTTTCCAAAAACCCTGCGTCACTACAAAAATCTCCCTGACAGGCATCCAAAAGCACTGTATCTCTACAGCTGACTCCAGATCAGTCATCATAAAAATCCTCTACCTCCATCACCGTCTCCAGATCAGTCATCATAAAAATCCTCTACCTCCATCACCGTCTCCAGATCAGTCATCATAAAAATCCTCTACCTCCATCACCGTCTCCAGATCAGTCATCATAAAAATCCTCTACCTCCATCACCGTCTCCAGATCAGTCATCATAAAAATCCTCTACCTCCATCACCGTCTCCAGATCAGTCATCATAAAAATCCTCTACCTCCATCACCGTCTCCAGATCAGTCATCATAAAAATCCTCTACCTCCATCACCGTCTCCAGATCAGTCATCATAAAAATCCTCCACCTCCATCACCGTCTCCAGATCAGTCATCATAAAAATCCTCCACCTCCATCACCGTCTCCAGATCAGTCATCATAAAAATCCTCTACCTCCATCACCGTCTCCAGATCAGTCATCATAAAAATCCTCCACCTCCATCACCGTCTCCAGATCAGTCATCATAAAAATCCTCCACCTCATCACCGTCTCCAGATCAGTCATCATAAAAATCCTCTACCTCCATCACCGTCTCCAGATCAGTCATCATAAAAATCCTCTACCTCCATCACCGTCTCCAGATCAGTCATCATAAAAATCCTCTACCTCCATCACCGTCTCCCAGAGTCAGTCATATAAAATCCTCTACCTCCATCACCGTCTCCAGATCAGTCATCACAAAAATCCTCCACCTCCATCACCGTCTCCAGATCAGTCATCATAAAAATCCTCTACCTCCATCACCGTCTCCAGATCAGTCATCACAAAAATCCTCTACCTCCATCACCGTCTCCAGATCAGTCATCATAAAAATGGAGTGGAGTGCCTCCACCGCGGCGGCCATTTTGTGGCCTTTCAGCTTCTAATAATGTTTCACCCCCTCCCTCTCTCTGTCTCTCTTTCTCCCTCTCTCTGTCTCTCTCACACCCCCCTCCCCCTCTCTCTCTCTCATTCCCTCATGCACTTATTTCCCTTTAAGAACTTCAGACACGTCTGTTGTTTATCTGTTGTTTCCTCCAGGTCAGCGGGCCTCCGTGATGGAGAGAGTGTTTTGGCGGGGGCATGTGGGAGAGGCGGGGGGGCAGTAAGGATCCATTTGGCGCTCACCTGCAGGACTCCCCCGATCCCTCCTCTCCAGCTCTCACCAGGGCAGCAGTTGTACCGGTAGACATGAAAACCGGCCAAGCAGCAAAGGTCAGGGGTCAAGTTCTCACAGCGAGGCAGCGCTCCAATGAATGCGCCGCACAAGATGGAGTCAAAGCGGGAAGACCTCGGCAGAAAAGCCTCAGTGAAAAAAAACTGTTCCTGTGAAAAGGTGCCAGTGGTCTGGGGCTTCCACCGAGACCTTCAACTCCAGCCCCCCCAGGCTGCGATGGGGAGGGGGTGGGGGGATAATGTCTGGACAGCTTCCCACTCTATGTCAGGAAATGGGAGTTATAAATGGAAGACATGTCCACTCAAATTCAATTTTCCTGTTCTTCCTCTCCGAAGAGCTCTCTAAAGACCTTATTCCCCGCTCGCCATTGATTTCTCCGCCCTGCAGCATGGCGGGGGATGAAGCCCACTCACACTCATCCTCTTCAGCGGAGCACCATCAGACCACCGTCAGGGGGATGGGGAGGCCCGGCAGACAAAAAAACGCATTTGAGAGAGAGAAGAAAAAAAAGGAAGTAGAAAGTTGCACCGGGGAAATCACTTCTTTTAGAGAAAGAACTGAGGGCTCTTTTTTTTGCCCAAAACATATAAATATATAAATGTCCAATTTCCGTGCTCCGGCCATCATTTCTGTGGTTTATTCTGTCAGTTTGTTCTTCGCTCACAGGAGGCCGGGGTGCTTGTGTTTTACAGAGGAGAGTGCCGCCGCGGACGCTTTCAGAATAAATCATATTTATTTTTCTTCCCTTTTTACCGCCCGTCCCGCGGTCCGAGCACCGCGCCCCCCTCGCGATGCCAAGGGCGACCCATAATGCGCTCCTAAATCTGGCCGTGAAAAGAAACGCCCGCAGCCCGAGCCTTTCCTGCCCCCAGAGGGTGCTAAAAGAGGGCAAAGAGGGCGAGGTCTAGCCCTGAGTGAGCGGGACGGAGGGCTTTTGAAGACCTTCTGTAGAGGCACCTCTCTGCGGTTCACCTGGAATCCTCTTTCTGCTTTTCAGCACAAACTCCTCTGCCGGAGTAATTAAGTCTCAGGTCTTTCTGGGCTGGCGGGCGCAGACTCTCTGGGTGTCTGAACGGCGCGGAATGACTTCAGCTTAACAGACAGCTCAAATGCTTCAGCTCGCATCTCCCAACGGCTGCTTCTCTTCTCTCTTTTTTTTCTTTCTTTTTGTTTTAATAGCTTGAGTTTTCTATTAGACCTTGGCATCCAAAAGATGCCAACCTTGCAGTGCTGCCTGACACCGTAGCAAGAAAAGCACTTAATGTATGTGGCTGGCAAAAAAAAATGGCACAAAAAAAAAAAACATGGCATTTGGCAGTTCCTCTCTACCGTTTATTTATTTTCCCTAACCCTCCTCACACTGAATGAGGTCATCAGAAATCCTCGTTCTCTGACGTGTTTGAGGTCTCTGTCCTGAGGGGGCCCCGGGGGGAGGGGGGGCCCGGTTAATCTGTTGCTAGGCGAAGTTGGCACCCACCGAATACCGGGGAGCGTCCTCAAGGACAGAAACACCAGACAATGTGGGGAAAGGAAAGCTGACGGAAATAATAATAATAATAATAATAATAAAATTCCATTAAGGAGGGAGAAGCTGTGTGTTAATTCCAGGGCTGAGCAACATGAATTTTGCAAAGGGAAAGAAGAAGACTGTCAGCAAAAATGACTCAAATTAATTTATGAGTTCAGATTCAGGTCAATGGAGTCCAGTTCAGTCACTTCTTCCTGCACAATGCAGGGTGGCGAAGAATGAGCTTTTGAGCAATGAGGGATTGTGGGGCTGGGGGGGCGCAGTGGGGGGGGGGGGGGGCGATTCAGCAGATAGCTTCTGTCCAACAACAGCAGCGCGGCTAAATAGCGCCTTTATTTATCGCCCGAACCCCCAGCCGTATTCACCCCCAGCGCTCAGGGGGCCTTAATTGAAATTTGGCGGGAAAATGGCGCACAGGCCGCCGCATTCAGAGGCAGAGATAATCAGGCAGACTCGTTCCTCTCTCGTCCGCGCTCGGAAGCGATTAGGACTCGGCCCGAAGCGCCGGTCAGAGAGCCGCCTGGCTGAAGGCGCGGGAGGAAACACACGAAAGCAAATTTGGCGTAATTTGCTTTGTGATGCAAATAGTTATTTTAGCAGCGCTTCCCGCCTCCGTCCCAGTGGCGATATCGACCGGTCCCGCTCCACCCCGACCCACATCCGCAGGAAGCAGTCTTTCAGTGGGGGGGGGGGGTCCTTCTTTTGTTCGCCCTTACGCAAGAGGAACGGTGTCTGTCTGGTGTCTCTCTCTTTCAGGCGAACAAACTACGATAGCAGGCGTGTTCTGTAGTCATGTCGATTTTCACGAGATTAAAGCTAGGGCGCCCAATCCTGTTCCTGGTTAGAATCTATAGCAGGCTGCCCACCTGTTCCTGAGATCTCTCCTGTAGTTTCACTCCAACCATAAGAAAGCCACACATCATTCAACAGCTAGAGCAGGGCTGCCCAACCCGGTTCCTGTAGATCTACCATCCTGCAAGTTTTCACTCCAACTTTAACAAAGTTCACCTCAATTCAACAGTTAAAGAACTGTTGAGCTGCTAATCAGTAGAGGTGTGTCAAATTAGGGTTATAACCTGCAGGACGGTAGATCTCCAGGAACAGGGTCGGGCAGCCGTGGAGTAAAGGACAGGAGCAGGTACTCCCTGTACGGGAAGTGCTGTTCAAAAGCCCCCCCCCCCCCCCGCACCCCCACCCCCGCAAAAAAAAGCTCCTTGCCAAACAGCTCTACCCAAATTTAGAGCTCATCAGCAGAGCTTCCTCTCAAACTCCTGATTTTGTTCTGTGCCAAAACAACCTTGTTTGTTCTGGAAAATTAGGTAGAGAGCAGTTTTAATTCTTGTAAATCCTCTTCAGCTAGCGGGAATTAAACACGCGCAGCGGCAGCGTCGTCTTCCGCCAACTTCGCCTGTCACCCGCCGCTCGCCGCCGCGCGCCGCCACCAACCAAATCCAATTTCTACGAGAGCAACAGGACACGTTTATTAAAACGGCGTTCCACGGCAGCTCCGGCTCGCGGAATAAAAGTTGGGTATTTTTAGAAAGGGGATCTCAGTGCGCTAATTGCATTGGGATGCTGAACAGACACCAAACCAGACTCTGCACCCTGTAATGGGACATCATGAAATATGAGGCTTTCAGCAGCCCTCCTTTAAGCAGTGGCACGTGTGTGTGTGTGTGTGTGTGTGTGTGTGTGTGTGTGTGTGTGTGTGTGTGTGTGTGTGTGTGTGGCATGTGTGTGTGTGTGTGTGTGTGTGTGTGTGTGTGTGTGAGTGTGTGAGCGCGTGTGAGTGTGTGAGCATGTGTGTGTGTGTGTGTGTGTGTGTGTGGGAGTGTGTGTGTGTGTGTGTGTGCCTGTGTGTGTGTGTGTGTGTGAGCTCAGTATTGTGGGTGTGAGGGCTGTAA